>NC_041221.1:77012057-77068565 GCF_002837175.3 Physeter macrocephalus | reverse complement strand
GTGCTCCACAAGGAGAGACCCCAACAGAGTGAGGGCCCCGCATACCAAAAAAAAAAAAAAGAAAAAAAAAAAAAAAGGAAAGGCTTTCCCACAAACTTGAACTTACAAAAGTGGAAAAAAAATTATAGCATTAAAAAACAAATCCAAAAGATAAAGGATTGACTGCAAAACAACCCCCCCCCACCAACCAAACCATTTGCAATAGTTATAGAAAAGGGTTAATATCCCTAACAAGGAGCATCTACAAATCGGTGAAAATAAAAAACACAGATAACCCATAAAAATAGTAAAAATACATGAGAGGTTTCATGGAACATGAAAAGTAGATGCCCAATGAATAAGTGACAACATGCTCACAAATGGTCAGAAAAATTAAAAATCAAAGCAACATTGGGACACCATGTTTTTAGGCACCTGACTAGCAAATAGGAAAGAAAAAAAAAGAGGATAGTTACTGTCTGGTGCTGGGGAGAGTGGAGGGACACTTTCCCACACTGTGGTGGCAATGTGGATTCATACGAGCTCTTAGAAGAGTAATTCCACAACGCTAATCTACTTCCCTAGCAATCTCATTTGCGCCAATCTACCCTATAGAAACAGAAGCAATGTTGTATAAAGATACATGTATGAACATTTTTATTGCAGAGTGGGAGGGGAAAGAAAAGAAAATAACCTGAATCTCCATTAACAGAGAAATCGTTGAATAAATTATTCTATGTCAATGGTTCTCAACTGGGAGTGATTTTGCTCCCCAGGGGACATTGGGCAGTATCTGGAGAAATTTTTGATTGTCACAACTGGGGGCTAAGTGCTACTGGCATCTAATGGGTCGAGGTCACAGATATCACTAAACATCTTACAATGCACAGGACAGCCACCCAGAAATAAAGAATTATCTGGCCCAAAATATCAATAATGCCAAGATTGAGAAATTTTTATACACGTGTGTATATATATAAGCTGAAGGTGAGCCCCTGAGAAAATATTAAGTTAAAAAGTTACAGAGTAATTTATAATATTCTATTTTCAAAAAATACTAGGAAACCACTCCAAACACACACACAAACACACACACACACACACACACACATTTGAATGAGCATGGTATAAAATATGGAAGTATTTTTACCGAACTGGTAACACTGCTTACCTCGGGAAGGACGGAAAGGAGTGGTACAGGAAGAAATACCACCCTCCCCTCACCACACAAACACACATGGGCTCCTATTCTGCTGTTTGGGGATGGTTGAATCAGAGTCATATGGGATTGCTTTTAAAGTTTTGTATTTCCTGGCCATAGTCCAGATTTCTTGGATCAAACACCATGGATCCGAACATTTCAAAAGCTTTTGAATTTCACCCTCCAAAACTGTCCTTCAGAAAAGAGGGACCTGACTTCTACTGAAGTTCTTACAAAGTATCTCCTGCCATGGGGGCTCGCTCAATTACTTTATTTTGGCAGCAAAGTAATGTTTGCGGGGGAAATATAGTAGCCTGAAAGCCAGGAACAGCGTTTATAGAGGTCATTGGACAGAAATCTCATTATGCCCTCACACAGCAGAGAGAGCAAGCTCTGATCCTTTCATACCCTTGTAAGAGCACCCAACCATCATAGCGGCTCTACTTCCATGACCTCATCCAAACCCAATTAACACTCAAAGGTCCCACCTACAATGCAATCAAATTAGGGATCAGGGCTTCAGCATATGAACTTGGGTGGGACACAAGCATTCAGTCAGTAACAACAGCCCTGCAATGACCAATTACTTCATGACTTTGCCTTCTGAGAGAAGATGAAGTTTCTCATCAGAGGATTATATTTTAGCTGGTGTAAAAGAGAGAGAGAGGAATTGTTATGTGATAGTTCTAGCAGGTGATATGGTGAAAACACTCTGCAATGCTAACTCAATTTGTTGTAATATGTGAGACAGCATGGGTGAAACAAAATATAGAGCAGTATGGGTCAGAGGCTGGGCCTTGTGATGCTGAAATAATTACTGTTCTGTTCTAGTACCTGTCACTCACGAAAGGTCAGATACTTGGGAAGGTACTTTGATATTTTAAGGCCAAGAGAGCATCTGTTGATGCACCAGGAACGCTGAGAACAGCAAATCATCTTTCAGTGCACTAAATGACACTGGTGAGTTAAAGCAGCTGTTAGGTATTAGGTACCAGGGAGAGAGTGGGAGACAGAGGAGAGCTGTCTTAATGAGCTGCAGTCTCTCAGCCTAGCCTGGCCACAGCTACAAAATGGTATGGAGTAAATCATTTTAATCTTGGCTCTGGGTTCTGTTCAATGGGATTGTTAATGCCTGCCTTGAAGAATGAGAACTAGAAATGATCCAAGAAAGGTTTAAGGAGACACAATGTGGTTTTAATAATTTCAGTGATTTTAATGATGTTTATTTTTGAGAGCAAGATCAAATAACTTTCATTCACTTACAAGATCTTAATACAATGAAAGGCCAGTTAAAAGCTTTCATTGTGATTCAGTACCCATGAACTTTTGAATATTAAATTATGAAACTAAAAACTTCCAAGGGATTAATGGGATGAAATGAAACTCCTCTAAGTTTCAAATGACTCATCAGCAAAAATGTCCTTTCAATTATGAAATGATTTTCCAGGAACACAACAAAACTTTTATTACTAGGACAAATAAATAACTAAAGTATCTTTAGACCTGTCCTGCATCATTTGTAATTTCATATTTTTCAAATTAAGTTCAGTTTCCCAAATAGGTGCTAGGGATAGTGAGATAAATGTGAAATAGGACAAAGATGGGGCATGAGAGTTGCCATGAAGGCAGCTAACAGGATTGATCAAAATCAATCTGTATCGTGGTAATTGAATAGAAACATGATGCTACTAATAACAAAATGCAATTTGTTTCTAGAATGAACATTCATTTGTTATGATCAAATATTTTCTTCTTTCTGTGCTTGGAAATTTTGCTTTAAACTCATAAAAGTCACATATTCATGTTTCATAAAATAGAACAAATCAAGTCATTGAGTATTCATGGTAAATATATGAATTTAAAAATTTAACAATTTAACATAAGTTGCATTGTTGTTTATTGGGGTAAATAAAGCTTGCAAACAAAGAAACCTAATTAATATTCATATTAATCTTATAAAAAATACTGCTGTCTTATGCCCTTTTTGGCCAGATACCTAATCAATGGCCTCAGACCATCAGGTGAAAAACCAAGCCAATCACTGGAGTAGACTAATGATTTCTTCATGTATCCACCACACTCATTGTAGTAATTAGATTAATGTTAACTGCTGAACAAATAAATCCTCAAATTTTAGTGGCCTGACATGATAAAATTTTATTTCTTGCTCACTTTCCAGTCCAATGTTAGTGTTACTGGTTAGTGGCTGCCTTCAATATGGTCATTTAGAGACACAGATTCCTTTTATCCTGTGGCTTGGCCTCTTCTAGCATCTCAGAATCTCCTTCATTCAGCAGGCAATGTGAAAAGAGGGTGGAAAAAGCACACCTGCTTTCTTAACCCATTTTGGCCCAGAAGAGACACCTAGCACTTGTACTCACACTCCACTGGAAAGCTGTCACTTGGTCACACCTAAATGCAAGGCATGCTGGGAAATACAGTCTAGCCCAAAGCCTAGGAGGAGGAAGAGAGAAAATGGGCTTGGTTGACAGCCACACTCCACCCTTCGGGTTCTCCCACAAAGAGAACATATTCAGTTCCTCCACGAGGGAGACAAAGTGCCATTCACAGTCACTGATCCCAATGCTAAGTCCAGGGTCTCCAAGTGACAAACTGCCCTCACCATCCAATCTGTATGTGCCATCTAATGATCTTTTTGAACCAAAAAGACAGACTTTCTGTCACTCCATGCTTCCATCCCCAAGATACAGTGATTAAGCAGGAACAGAATAACTGTAATAAAATTCCCATCCAGAAAAGTGAAGAATGGAAAACATGTAATGGTCTCTCGTCCACAGCAATGATGAAATCCTACAGACATTTGTGAGGTTATCTTGTGACTTGGGTAGGGGGATTCCCTTGATTTGACCCAGATTCTACATTCTAGTAGGAACTCCCTGCCCACTATTCTTCATGGCCCTAGGATCTTCCCTTTAGGAAGTTCTTCCTTATGTATCATCCCCTATGGCCACATATGAAATAGGCACCAAGGGCTGTGCCCTTCTAGAAAGCCATACAGCTCACTTGGAGCTAGTGCAAGCTTAGAGACCCAAAGGTTGTTTTAAAACTGTAATAGTCAAAGGATTTTTATTCTGAGTTCATAGTTTTTGGGCAATACGATTCCCACAAAACCTTCGTAGGCTCTTGATTGTTTTACGCCACCAAGTTGTAGGTTGTTACATTGCCTTGTAAAACTGGAACACTATCAGAGACTTGGTTCAATGAAATGGCTCATGCATCCTTATATTCTACCACCTATCACTAAAAACTTAGTGTAATTCCACTATTTACTTGTATGCAAAGAATTTGCAAGGACATCCAATTTATTATCTATGGCAACATTTCTTCAAATCCCTTTCTCTTTCCCTCCTACTATACTGTGTTTTAAATTTTCTTCCTTACCCTCCCCTCTTTACCAATATTCTCTTCATTTCCCCCATTTGTATGGCCTTGTTCTTTTCTTCTATCCTCCCTCTTTAATTTTTCTCTCACAGGTTCTTGGGTTTTCTTACTCAATTAGCCCAACCTATATAATAAGGCCCAGATACATTACAGTGGTAGGAATGTGAGGCAGGTAACACCAAAACTTGACATTGAAGGTTCAGTAAAGAGGTGAATAATACTCTTGCAGGAGTAATTTTTTCCTCATGGCCCTTGTATGTCTATGATCTCTTTCCATACTGACTCTTTTCCCTGAAGGAACATACTCAGATTTACTCAACACAGTGCTTCAGCTACAGCCCCATCATTCTTTATTTTATTATCATTATCTTGAAAGTAGGGCATATTCTTCTTTTTTTCCATCTCTCACACTCCATTTACTTCTCAACCCATTGTAATATAGCTTCTGCCCTCACATGTCTATCAAAATTCTTCTAAGATCACCAAATGGTCAGCAAATTGTTACATTCAATGGCCTCTCTGAAATAGAGGATACCTTGATGCTGCCTCCTGGAAACTTTTCTTCTTGACTTCCAGAACCTCATTTCTGCTTCTCTGTCTTCCTCTTGTTCCACAGTTGAAACAGTGATCCAGCTATTGATTAGATTCCCTAATGCTAGTGCTTTTCTCTCTTTTTATTAGTCCCCTTTTCCTCAAGGAAATTGGGACAAATCTCCCAGGAGTAGGTGAGAGTATAATTAAGTGGCATCTCCTGATGTCTAAAGGATCCCTGCTACAGATTGGAAATCCATAGGAGCCTCCAGAATCCTCAACCTTTTTCTATTTCACATTGAGTTTTCTATTTACACAGCACTGCACAAAGAATGGCAGTAGTTTTGTCTCTCCAGTTTATTTGTGAAGCTTAATCCAGTCTTTGGGGCACCAATTATCAGTTTTTTGTTTGTTTTTTTTTTTGCGGTACGCGGGCCTCTCACTGTTGTGGCCTCTCAGGTTGCGGAGCACAAGCTCCGGACGCGCAGGCTCAGCTGCCATGGCTCACGGGCCCAGCTGCTCCGTGGCATGTGAGATCTTTCCGGACCGGGGCACGAACCCGTGTCCCCTGCATCGGCAGGCGGACTCTCAACCACTGCGCCACCAGGGAAGCCCTAATTATCAGTTTTTAAACCTCTTAGGGTTGATGTATAAATGGGATTTCTTCTTTGAATTAACACTCAGAGTTCTTACAAAAAGAGACATATCAACATCCTTCTTTAACACCCTTCCCTGAAATTCCTCCTCTGACCTTTGGCACACTTAATTAAATCATTAAAATAGCCGATTTTACTGTGTATCCTATTATCATTGACACATTATTTGAAAGTCAACTATTGGCCTGAAAAATGGAAGATTCATTCTCTATGATTTACATGTTGTGGAATTTGGATTTAAAAATACAAGTATCGGGGCTTCCCTGGTGGTGCAGTGGTTGAGAAGATCTCTACAGAGATCAGACCTTTTGAAATTAGAAGGGAACCATTGGCTCTGTGATCAGAATTATTTGAGAAATTTTTCATACTCTTTAGTAAAGAGATATAGCAATTACTGTCTCAAGTTACAATTTGATACACGAAGGAACTAAAGAGCTGAAGACAAATTTTTAATGTAATTGAGAGTTAAGTTGCAGAGAACAGTATCCACTGTTACCAGTTTAAGCCAGAGGGAATTATTAGAATCTATTCAACGGCTTCAGAATCATTGGGACAGCTGAAGAGTGAGCCTCTTGGATGAGTTTTCAGGGACAATCCTAAATTCACATGATAGAATTGGGCCACTCAGAGATCTGCTAACTCCTCTACACAGAAAGCCACAAGCTCCAGAACAATGCTGCCACTGCCACAAACAGCTGGCGATCTAAAAGCACGTGGCTGCCACATCATGACCACACACATGAGCAAAATGGATGCCTCTTGCCCCACCTCCCAAAACCCACAAAATTTGTGACTGGATACTGGGATTACAAGCTCTACAAACTGTGCTTTTCAGCAGAAGCAGCAAAATCAGTGTGGCTTCCCCATCATTGCAACTTCCCAAATCTTGCATGAGTGCATCTGATTGGCACCTAAATCACATCCAGAAGCTTAGCTGCAAGAAAATCTGAGGGAGGTAGAAGTTAACCTTCCCCTTATCCTCTTATCCATCCCAGCAGGATAATATGGAAATAAATTCCTAAAGTGAGGAGCTGTTGTTGGATGTTAAATGGTTTTTGTACTGGCTAAATATGAAGTTCTGAAAGAAACACTAGTCTACACTACGAAGATTAAAGAGGAAATGCCAGTCAAAGTCCTATTTCTAAAAACTCAGTGATAGAAACTATCAATACTTTACAAACATTAACTCATTCGTATTCGTAAAGTATCAGGACCAGTGGAATGGTAAGTTCTGGTTAGGTCTCAGATGACATACTCAGTAGAAAAACAAAAAATACTGAAGGTAAAGTCAGAGGCTCATAGAGCCTTCAGTGGAGCCAAGGAAAGAAAGGCAATGAGTGCTGCACAGGGCTAATGTCAAGTTCATTTTCTCATGATGAAATTATAGGGAGTATATTTATAATCAAATGAACTGTAACTCTCCACCTCTCAATAATGAGTGAGAAATTACTAGGAAAATGTTGGTGAATTATGATAATAAACACAGCTGTTTTGATGCAGCTAACGCAGGTGTGCATTTTACTAATGCTAATGACACTCATCACCTTCACTAACTGAACCAGGCAAGGAGATTCTCTCTACGAATGGAGTGGGGAAGAAAGCAAGCCATGCCGTAAAGGTTTTCTACAATGGCCATTGTAACTGTGCACTGTTTCATGTAGTTATTCAATACCAAGTGGACTGGATTCAGGCTGCCATTTATTGAGTACCTTCTGCAGTCCACATTGAATAAGGTGCTTTATGTTGTTTTACACATTACATCATCACAAGAACCCTGGGTGGCTGGCATTATTTACCATTTACACTATTTTACAGATGAAAAACCTCAGGTTCAGAAGGGATACATAATTTATACAAGGTCAGGGAAATAGTAAGATACTGAGAGGTTTCAAATTCAAATGTGTCTGAATCCGTAGTGGAAGCAGGTTGGTTTTCCTTGCCCAGCGTTCTTCCCCATTCTTGTGGTTTGGCCAGGTTGAGTCTGCCAACCTGGAATTGGTGTGGGACCCAGGCATGGTTGATCAGGTCATTGTGTCCTCTGGGGCACAGTGGTCAGAAGTGTCATGTGACATAACCAAAGTCTATCATAGAGAATTGCATGGCTTTTTCTGGAGAAAACAAAAGAGAGGGGCTTTTCTCTCTTTCCTGCTACACTGGGACTTTGAAGGCATGCACCTATAACGGCTGGCAACCTCTTGCTACCAAAAGGAGAGAGCCTACTAAGAATGGGGCCAACACAGTGAAAAGCAGAGAAGAGAGATGGAGAGAGACTGGTCTTAATGATAATCTTTTAAGTGTCTAAATCCAGACAGCCCTGAACCCAGAGAACCCATGGACTTCTCAGGTATATAAGGAAATTAATTCCTTTACTTCCTAAAATCTATTTAATACAGACTCCAAAGCTCATGTTCTTTCCATTGGGTCGTGCTGTTTTAAATATCAGAAAAGAAACAACCTCCTAAAGGAAATAAAAATAAGATTTAATATAGTAATAATTATATACATAACTTTAGGGTATATTCTCTAGTTTGTCTGTAAAAGTGATTATTAAAATCCTTGAAAAGATTTTGAGTAAAAAAGATTTGAATAGGGCTTCTCTGGTGGCGCAGTGGTTGAGAGTCCGCCTGCCCATGCAGGGCACACGGGTTCGTATCCCGGTCTGGGGGGATCCCATATGCCGCGGGGCGGCTGGGCCCGTGGGCCATGGCCGCTGAGCCTGCGCATCCGGAGCCTGCGCTCCGCAACGGGAGAGGCCACAACGGTGAGAGGCCCTTGTACCGCAAAAAAAAAAAAAAAGATTTGAATAATTTTGCCACAAGGTAAATTACTTTTAACATGTCATAAAATCTTATTGAGGAATTTCTGAAGACCGTCTATTACACACTAATAATAGCTTACCTCTTAAAAATTGTACTCTACATGCCTCCTTCATCACAAGCCAAAAATAAATGATATAAATGAAAAGGCTTTATAAAACTACGAAAAGAATTAGTCCATAAATACAAAACATATTTCTTTAAGATTATTTCTAAGAATCAGACTTACTGGCAATTGTAATGCTTCTCCATAGATTGTGCCTCAAAACATAGACTATTCTGAGGCTAGGCAAGGTGCAGTGGGCACCAAGGTGCAGTAGGGAAGAGAAGGTCCAGGATACTATCTCCTTCTTACTCATTCTAATTATTAACAAGGTACATGTATCAGGCAGGCTAAGCCAGATTAGGTGAGGCAGTTAAATAAAAAGTCCCAAATTTCTAGGGCTCTAGTTTTGTTCAGCTTCACATTTTTTTCCTGCTGTATGTGCAGTATGGTCAGGACTCTGCTCCACAGAGTCACTCAGGGATGGAGGCTCCCCCAACTTGTAGCTGAACCGCCTAGAAAATTTAGCTTCCTTATCTGCTGTGGCAGAGCAAGAGAGGATGAAGAACTCATACCCATTGTTAAGTACTCTGCTAAAAGAAACATACACCACTTCTGCTTCCAACCTTAGGCAAAATTAGTCACACTGCCCACACTTTAACTAAAAGAGTGGCTGAAAAATGATCGTGAAACACATGGAATGCTTGGAGAGCAATAACCGTCTTCTAGGGTGTCCAAGAGCAAAGAATAGGAGTGGAAGTCATGTTTTGACCAGGCTCTAACTACATTCAGTTTATAGGTAAATCTTTCATTTACTCATTACTTTGTTTAGGCTTTTAAAAAAGTGAACCTCTACACCAATCAGATGTTCTGCAGTAAATGTAAACATTGAGATAATCAGTGACTCTGGAGTCTATGTAATTACCTGGTAGCTTGCATTGGGGTGAATATACCTTTAGTTAGGTAATCAAGTAGCTAGAACCATCTAAGCTGATAAAGGGCAATTGTGTGTGTGTGTGTGTCTGGAGTGGGGGAGTGTTCAATGGGTGTCCATCCTCAGTCTCAGGAGAATGTGGGTGTGCCTACTTGGTCTGCCTCATCTTTATGGATGGGAGGAAAGATGGAATAGTCAGAGCTGAAGAGTGATTCAAGAAACCCTATGGTGTATCTTTAGAGGGCCCTGGATGGCAGAAATTTTTTGTCTTTGTTAAGTAGTCTGAACTCTTCAAACTGGTCTGAACTTTGCCAATAGTTCATAAAGAAGGTGGTACCACCACTTAGGGAGTGTTTTGAAAATTTCTGGTTGTATGTTTTGTGGAGTTTTGGTTTTTGTCTATTAAAATAATTAGGAGGTCCTACTGGCATTTAGTAGGCAAGAGTTCTGCATCTCTAGACATTCAGAAGTCCTACCTAGCATTCATGTTTATCATCATCTGAGCCTAGATGACTAAAATATGCTTTACACATAAACAGAAAAAAATAAAGGGGGTGTGGACTTTCATTTTTATTAAATTTTCCAAGAATGTAATTATTGTATAAATGGAGGGGAGGTTGCACTTTGTTTTGCTGAGCCTTATCAAAAATTGTTTTCTATTTCAGAAATTCATGTTACCCCTGGCAACACTGCTAATGATATTTGCATTCATAATGATTCTCCACATAGCTGCAAGCACCTGACATTACTGTATTTTCTTATGCAGTCATGCTTGCTTATTTAGATATCTGAATACATGTTATTATAAAATACTTTCCTTTTCTCTCGCCTTTTTATTATACTCAGAATATTGAGAGTTTTTCAAAATTATAAGGTAGTCAATAGTAATATCTATGAATTTGATTTTAGAATAATAAAGGAACATGTGAAATGTTTGTTATGGAGGGGTTGGATCTGGAAAGGTTGAGAAGCAATGTGTTAGGCATTATGGCATGATGTTTAAAAGCATGGCTTTCAGAGTTAAATAGATCTGAGCTTAAGCCAAGTTCTATATAACCTCAGGCAAATAGTTTAACTTCTCTAAATCTTAGTTCTCTCATCTCTAGAATGGGAGCACTATCTGTTACATTAGTTATTTTGAGAGCTAAATGAGATTGTTAGATGGTTATCTTGGTGCCTAGCTCTTAGCAAGTAATATATAGATTATGGCTGTTATTTCTCTTATTATTACTAACATAGTTTAAAACTCAAGGTAAAACATGTAGAAGCTGCCAGAGCCTCAGAATCTTAGACATCTTACCAGGTAATGTCAAAATGGCTACTTCCTTTTTTTCTATTTTCTTTGGAGTGGGAGGGGATCTATTTCCTCAAATTCTAGCTATGCCGTGTCAAGGCAGCTGTGGGAAGTACAAGTTTTGGTGTATATAGATAGAACCCCTGGATTTCTTTGTATCTTTCTGCTTTCTTTTTCCTCTTAAGAAACAATTATTTTATCTAAGCACAAGCTATCAACTAACAACTACCATCCACCCACACAGGCTGCCATCTTGGCGGGTGTGAAAGGATGGTTCCATTGTTACCTGCCTTCAAGAGGTGATTCTTTGAAAACAGGCAGCTCTGCTCTTTAGGCTGGAAATGTGTTTCTACTTTGCTTTAAAGTCAGGCATAATAAAAGGTTTTAATGATAGAATCAGTAAAATATGCTTCATGAGGTTAGCAATCTAGACTAAATTGGGCAATTCTCTTTAGAACCCCCCTCTTCTTCCTAAGTTTAGTTTCATAATGTGGCTACTAATTGAGCAAAAAGAGACATTTCCAACTCCTATCCTGGACTCTTGCAGACTTGAGACATACTACCCAGACTCTTTTCTCCCTCTGGTCACCTAAAAAACTATATGATGCCAAAGAAAATATACTGAAAATGAAGTTTCTCAGTTTTAACCCAGTTTTGGTGTTCAGAGTCCAAATAGTTTTAATGTCATCAAAATAACTAAAACAGATCTCTTATTTTGATTTAATTTCCTATTTTTTTCTCAAAAGTTGACTGAACATTAAAGGGTTAAGAAAATCAAAAGCGGGAGGAGGTGGAGAATTTCTTTTTTTTTTCTTTTAAATTCTGTTTTATTTTAATTGCATTTATTTTATCTGCCAGTTACGTTATGTAAAATGATTTTCCATTTATAGTAGTGGTATATAAAAAGTTTATATATAAAGGTTATATAAACAAGTTGATTGCAACATCAATGGTTATAATTAAGAGACTTGGCTTTTAAAAAGAAAACAAAACAAAAGCCTCACCAGTATCTATTCTTTTAATTTTTTTCTTTCTTCTGATTTTATAGCTAACCCACAATGAGACAAAGTGACACGTATGTATATAAACCTTAAATTGTATAAGATCTATCTGAGCTGTGTTACTGAATTATGAGGAATAACATTTAAGAGGATATTTTATTTTTGTTTCACAGGTTACTACTCTGCTGTGTTTCCAGACTGGCCAATATTTCCACATAACAGATACACATCTCTTTTCCTCATTGTTACTCCACCAATCCTAATACTGAGTGTTATAATTATCAGTTTGGTCAAGCACAAATAACCTCATTTAGTTCTTCTGAACTAATACAATCCAGGGGGAAAAAAGCCTCATTCATACATGGCTTTAAAAAATTTTTAAAAAATGGGTGTATTTCTAATTTGCAGCAAACCCTTACTCAAAAGAAGAAATGGTTCAATTTCCTAACATTATAAGATAAACTCATCTTTACTTTCCACTTTTTATGAAAAAGCATTGTTTTCAGGCTGCCACAGCTGTGACTTTCAGTGAGTAACCTATCCCCTGTATGCCTTAGCGTCTAAATATGTAAAATCAGTGAGCTAGATTTAGGTGAGTCCTGGCCCTCATCAGTAAAAACATTTCTATATAACCTGTTGCATGCTGCTTCAACTCTAAATATCTGGTTTTCCCTGTTCTCTTGCAAATTTGATGTCTTTCTGGCTTACTACTTCCTCAGACTCATATTGGAATAGTAATTAAGGGAATTAATTTAAAAGGCCTTGCACTTTTGGATTACAGATTAATCTTGGAACAAAATGTAAAATGAGATTACAAAAAGGGATAAACCTAAATGTTTACTTGTTGCCATTAGAGCACTGAAAAATCTATTTTCCTCAAAACCAAATGCTGGGACAAGATTATATTTAAAGACTAACCAATGGCCTCAGACATCGGATTTGATGGATAATTACAGTAGCCACATTGCAGAAATCTTTATATAAACAAGCTTAAGAACTACCCCTAAAACCATGCCTAGACAAAACCTGCCTGGAATAGATTAGGTGCAATGCATATAAACACATATACACCACCTTCTAGTATAAAATTTTTCAAAAAACATGGAGAATACAATAATTTATAAAGAATTGCTGTTTATATAAAGAACAAAACAAACTCAGAAAAAAGTGATCAGGGTATTACTTATCACGGATAAGGCAACTACTGCCCTAGTATCTCAAAATCCTTTACAAAAGGAGATAGCTTAGGGGCTTCCCTGGTGGCGCAGTGGTTGAGAGTCCGCCTTAAGCTTAACTTTTTCAGCTGTAAGAGCTCCAAGTTTCTTACTCTTTGCTTTCTTAACCTTTTCCTTGATGGCGGCCATATCAATTTTAGTTTCAGTAGAAGCTTCCTTAGGTTTCACAACTGGTTTTTCTTTAGGTGGAATAAACGCTTTGTTTCTTTCCTCTTGTCTCCCACTAAGAGCTTCTGCTTGTTTAGCCTTTATTGCTTCCATTTTCTGTCTCATCTTTTGACTTGCCTTCAGAAAGTATTCACCAGGAGCCAATTCTTTATCAATCTGACTTTCTGGCTGTGGTGGTGGGAATGGTGTATACTCCTTCTTAACAGTTTTCTTCTTTGGTTCCTTGCGTTTATTCACATTTTTGTGCTTGAACTGTGGCAAAAATTTTTCCCAACTCTGTGATCTTAACTCAGAATCTTTTGCCAACTCTCATTTAATCATTAAGGTTTTAATGTTATAAATTGGATGAATATTCTTCATAGTGTATAGCACTACTTTTCGAACCTCTTTTAAGCCACTAAAAGGTCCAATGGCTGAAACCGTGTTTCCCTGTACCATAATGTAACAGTTTGTTAAGAGTTCCAATGCCTTCAACGTAGATCCTTTGGGACCAATAAGCCGTTGTCTTCTTTTTACAAATCTTTCTTTATTTCTTACTAAAGAACCTATTTTAATGATGTCACATGCAACATCATCCTGAAGAATTCATACTGCCTGTTCAAATGAAACACTCCTTGCTAACAGTTTTATTAGGTCTCTGGCCCTAATGATGATATATGGATCAAATGTCTTCTTTGTTGTACAGACAGTCATGCTGCCCTCGATCAGGTCCAGGGTTGCATTAACATGATGTTCACTCAAGGCTTTCTGTACCAATGGCCAGAACTCTTTCAAGTAAACTCTCTATATTTTGGAAACAAAGTTGCAAAACTGCTTTCCTCCAAGAGTCCTCTGGGATTGTCCTCTTTGGAAAAAGCTGGCTCCTTCCAACCGTCAGGAACAGTGAGGGGTTCTGATTCATCTCGGTTCTCCGGCTTCGGCTTCTGGCTACGAAATTCACTTTTCCTAGACGCTGTAGCTGGCCCATCCTGCTTGGAGGACGCCATCTTCAAACTGCTCGAGAATTTCTTAAAAGAGAATTTTGGAGGTCATTTTTCTTTCTACCTGAAAGCTGTTCTTCTATAAACTCCCATAAGACTGAAGACTGAAATTTTATAAGATCCATCCTGTTGGACACTCACATTAACTAAGTTCTAAGGAAATTGCTGCACATTACAATCAATATCGTAATTCAGCCATCTTTTCCCTGAATAATTACAGTGAGTGATCATCCATTCTGAGAAGCCAACATGAAGGTGTGATTGAGCCCACAGCTGGGCTCCCAGTGATTATGAACTTCTCTGCACCCTGAAAAGAGCTTGCAGAGAGAGGGCCTGAGGCTGGCTCACTTTACATACCACAACTGAATCCCTTCTGAGGAAACAACTATTCATTCAGCAAGTATGTATTGAACTCCTATTATGTAGCAGGCGCTGTTCTAGGTACTGAAGATACAGCAGTGAAAACCAAACCAAACTAAAATCTCTGCTTTGGTAGAGTTTATAGTCTAATGGGAGAAGACAGACATAAGCCAAATATATAAATTTGATATTGTATTAGAAGGTGATTAGTCCTAATAGAAAAAGCAGAAAAGGGTGTTGGGAGTGCCAGGGAGAGGGATGCAATTTTAGTAGGATGGACAGGGTGGGCATCACTGGGTGGGTGACATCTGAGGAAAGACACTTGAAGGAGCTGAGGTAGTGCACCATGGAGCTCTCTGGGGGAAGAACATTCCAAGCAGAGGGCAGCTTCCATGGAAAGGCCTGTTTGGAGAACAACACAGAGTCCAGTGTGGCTAAAGGGGTGAGCAAGGGGTTGTAACAGTGAGGTCAGGTAGGTCACGGAAGCCAGATCCTCTGTGGCGTGGGGACCACCCGAAGGATGTTGGCTTCCACTCTGAGATGGGAAGTTATTGCAAAGTTTTGATAAGAGGAGTGGCATGATCTGAATTAATTTTTAAAAGGATCACAATGGCCTATGTAGGGGAGGAAAAAAAAGTTTCCTGTACCCTCTTTTGGTTCAGTGGCTGGGGCCCTGCAAATTATACTGACAAAAGACATTAACAGGAGAAAAGCATGCAAATTTTATTTGATGTTAATTTTTACATGACACTGAGGCGGGAGGTGGTTCCTAGAAAACCACCTTTACTTCTTTGGACTCAAAGAAGTAAATAGTCCTGAGAGCTTATATACCATGTTTAACAAAGAGGAATAAATTGTGGAGACATGACAAGACAAAGGGTTTTTAGGCTTCCAGGAGCTGCAAACTGTGGGAAGGTAATACAGGTATCCCTCTCCCCACTTTTCAAAAGTTCACTGTACACCACTTTGATTTTATGAAAGACCTGCATTAGTACCTGTTTTCACTGACCAAAAGATGTCCGAAGAGGGTTTTCACCTTTGCAAAAAAAAGGTGAAAGAGTAAATAGTGTTCAGTGTTTGTTTTATAGGAGCTGTTATGGAGGCAGCGGGCACCCCAGGCAGTGAGAGTGATACCACCAAGCTCCTTTCCCTGGACCTACACTCAGTATCAAGCTGCCATAGTTTTGAGCGTGTCTGTGAGCAT
This sequence comes from Physeter macrocephalus, assembly GCF_002837175.3. Taxonomy (NCBI): domain Eukaryota; kingdom Metazoa; phylum Chordata; class Mammalia; order Artiodactyla; family Physeteridae; genus Physeter; species Physeter macrocephalus. Next base: position 77,052,761 of record NC_041221.1, on the reverse strand, counting down.
CTGTGCTTCATCTCGATTTATTTTGTGTGTCCATTAGCAAGATGTATCCTAAGATGCTTCTTTGCTTTATACCCTTTCTTCATAGGAACGCTCTACTTTGCAACAGTGGGGGAAACCTGTGTATGGTGGAAATGAATGGAAGATGAGGGCTATCGTAGCAAGGTTTGTTTGTGCAGGTCCATCTGGGTGCCAACTTCCTGTCTTCTTCATGGCCATAAAACTTCCCCAGAAGAGGGGATTTAGGACAATCCTCACATCTCAGGAGTTTCTGTTTTTAGTGAGGTAATGGAAACTCCAGGAAGGCGTCTTTCTGCATCTGTTGAATCTACATGCCTGCAGCTTAAAAATAATCCTTGTGCCAAAGTGGCCTATTTTGGGGTGGCATATTCTGATCCCCCTCAGCCTGCTTGGGGGCAAAGACGGGAGCAGGAAGTCTCACAGGAGGCTCCTACAATAACTCAAGTGGCTCCTACAATAACTTGGACCAGTGTGAGAACTGTGGAGGGGGTGAGGGGGCGTTGGATTCTGTACATGTTTTGATGGTAGAGCCAGCAAGATTTCCTATAGTGTGGAGATGGGGTGTGATAGAGAAGAGTCCAGGGTGATGCCAAAGTTTGGAATTCTGAATCATCAGGCTAGTTGAGAGAAGGAATGGTCTCCAATTCACAGTTATGTGTGTTATTCCTAGAATCCATTTGGCTCTGTAGATAGGTTAAAATTTTCACCTTCAGAGGCTTCTGTCTCCCCTTGAATAGTCTCTGAGCCAACAGGCCAGCTCAGCACAAATTCATGTTCTACGCTAGCAAAAGAGGATGCATCCCATTTGAGTTCCACTGGTTTCCCTACTGAGACAGACAAGGAAGGGTTCACCCTCAGAAATGTTTGGTGCCTTTGACTTCACCCTAAGGGGACATTTCAGTTCAGACCTCAGTGTTGTTTTAAAAAAGGGGGAGGGATGGTAAATGAAGCCATTCAGTTATTCTGTAAGGAATGTGAGCAAGAAAGGAATTTTCCCTTCATCATTTCTGTGGGAACAATTCACACAGCTTGTGACCCTGCCAGAATCTAGAAAAAAATCTAGACGCTTCCCTGAACAATCATGGAATGAAGCAAATGAAAAGAATAGCTTTTTTGTGGCACATGTTAGGTTTCTTATTTGTTTTGTTTTGTGAGCTTGCATTTCTTTAATTATGGGTGATGTTTGATTTATTTTCATATATGTATTAGCCACTTGAATTTTTTGGTTCATTTTTCTATTAGGTTATCAGTTTTCTTTATTGTATTGTAAAAGGTTTTAAAAGGTCTTTCAATATATTATATGTGTTACATATATCTTATATAACAATTATATATATGTCCCATCATGTGTTTACTCATATTTTTCCAATTTCTGATTGTTTTCCTTAGGTTTCTTTACCAGCCTTGATCAAGGCAGATTCCCTGTTCCCATGTTCCCAGGAACAGCAGTCAAGTCTTAACAGAATCTCCTTATCAGCAACATGTAAGGAAAGCAAAAAGATTACTGTTCTTAATACATGCTTTGAACTATTACAGCTAACTTCCATAAATCACATGAGATGGGAGACCTCTCATTAACTTGGAGACAAAATTGGAGAAGGACTTTTAAAAATTCCTCTAATGAAAACTCTATGAGGGCTGAGACTGTCTTGGTCACTCTCAGATCTATAGCATCTTGTAGAGCATCTTAAACACAGTAGATGCTCAGAAAATATTTACTAAATAAATGAATACAAGGGGAAATATTCCAAGCTTCCTTTTAATTTTGCCAATTTACTCCATTAAAGTACTATAATAAGGTGGAAAGAACTCTGCTAAGGTTTCCCATGATATAAACATAAAGGGGAAGGGAGCTAATGCTTACTGAGTACCTACTGTGCACCAGAGACCAAACTGAGAACTTTCCTCCTATTTTATTTAATCCTCCTCACAGGTACACTGTGAGTTACATTTTTTTACAAATGAAACTGAGTCTTAGAAAATTTTAGTAATTTGTTCAAGCCCATTTTGTCTGCTTTCAAATTCTATGCACACTTCACTACACCCTGCCCTCAAGCAACTTACAGACTATGAGATTTGTATATCTACATACAAATAATGAAGACATAAAAGAGAGTGTGAGAGGAACCATGAGAAGTTCAAGTAATACGTGATGGGAAATCAGAACACAGACTCTGGAGCCAAACAACTTAAATTCAAGTCCTTTCCCTGCCACCCACAGACTGTGTAGCCTGGGCAAAATTATTTAACCTTGCTCTGCCTTGATTTTCTCATTTGTGAAATGGGGATCATAATAGCATTTACCTTGTGGTGTTATTGTGAGAATTTAAGTGAGTATATATACACACTCCTGGTAAATGGCATGTTGATGATGATGATGATGATGAAGTAGTTCAGGAGATGCTTCAAGGAAGAGATGGTATTGTAAGAAAGGGAGGGATTTGGATGGGTAACAATTCAGGGGAAGCTCCAAACATAACAACAAGAATGATGGAAGGCATGGAAACTGGACAATATTGGAGGAGCAACAGTGAGAGTCTGGCTGGAATGTGGACCAGTGACTCTCCGTGGGGCGGCGTGCGTAAAGGAGCTCTTTGTCAAACTACAGCATCAGGCCTGAGGTGCTGGTCTGGCCCCTCCCCAGGAAAGTGACCTTGACTCCCAATACCACTGAAGAGGCAGTTAGGAGATGGAAGCTGGGAAGGCAGATTGAGGTCAGATCATAACACCAAAGCCAGGTTAAAGGATTGAGCCTTATTTTCTGCACCCATTTTCTGCCACTGAAGAGTTGTGACAGTGAATGCTATCATCAGAGATGTTCCCACATGTGAAAAAGCAGAACAATTTCAAAACAACATGATCAACTGCCCCCATTGTATAAGAAGCCATATTATGTTACAAAAAACATTTTGCCCCTCACATAGCATCTTCCACTGATAGCAGGGAAAAGGAGAGGGTGGACAAAAATAGATCATGGAAACTTCACATATGTGAAGGCAAGATATAAAGATCAAAGCTGAGGACACAGTCACAGCACGTGTCCATGAGGCTGGCCACTGCGCAGAGTTTTCAGAAGCTGGCACTCACTTTTCCTATTATAAAAAGGCAAAAGATTCCATTTTCCCTGAAAAAAAACAGTACTGTCCTTTGGGGAAGTCAAATACTCAATCATTAAGACTCACCAAGAAGCTATAGATGTGGAGGCAACAGCCACATCCATGAGGAGCTTGCTTCCCGGTTGATGAAACAGTTGAGGTTGATGTTTGGAATACGTGAACGACACTTTTTCATATTAGCATCATCAACATGACAAATGAGTATTGCACAAAGCTTTAAATGCCAAGGAGACTACAGATAAAGCAGTCAAGATCAATGGGATTAATCTTGGAAGGCATCCAGGAAGAGATGAAGCCTCGGCTCATTTAAATGGAAAAGTCCAGATATGGAAATGTTTTGAAGTCCAGCTGGATCCAGGGACTCAAACAATGTCATCCAGACTATGATTTTTCCTCCATTCTCTGCTTTGCTCATGCCTGCATGGTTTCATTCATAAGCTAATGCTGTGACTATTAATCTGGGAAAGGACTCAAATTTTTTCTGCTTCAGCCACATGTCCATTTCTGGACGGATCAGTTTGACCGTGGGATGGGATGCTTGATCAGCCAAAGCTGGGTAACGAGCTCTCCTAAAAGTACATGGAATTATTACCGGGAGGTTCTCCAAAGGAAAGCATATTGGTCAGAGAAAATCAACATATGCCTAACATAGGAATTATTCTACAAATCCAAAAAAAAACCATGAAGGGTATGTAGAACAGAAACAGATAATTATTCGTGAAATCTTAGAATGCAAGAAACAAGGATAGGGCATATTTGAGCAATTTGTTTTGAGACCAAAAAAAACAGGTATTACCAACAATGAGTTAAGGCTTTGGTTTTCAAACATTTATATTTTTAGCAACATAACATTTTTCCTCCTAAAAGGTATCTTCTTATGTGGAGCCCTAAAGTGTAAAACAGAAAAACGTGGAACAACTCCGAAAGAGAGCTTGGAAATGGCACCCACTTGGTCTTCTCTTCTGAGCTTGCATCGGCCACAAGTCACCTCAGAGAAACCCTGGGACTATTTAAAAACCTACGGGCTTATGGGAAACTTAAGGACGTTGTTAATATAGAGGCCAGTAGAAACTGAAAATATAAATGGCTTCCAGAAGGGTTTAGCAATTGGAACAGGCAAACCTGTAGGTCTATAGTGGATTATAAGGGAAGTGAAGGAACTTGCTGGTAGGTCGCTAACCTTTCGGGATTTGGGTCATCCTCCTCAGCCCTCTGACAAGGTGTGCTCCGTGTCACTGTGAGAACAGAACACCTGCTTCGTGCTCCTGTGGTTTCTCTTACCTTCAGAAGAGGAGTTGGAAGTTATATAGTCAACTTCCACTTCCAAACTTACTGGTTGGGTGACCTAAGCAAGTTACTTCATTTTCTAAGCTTGTTCCCTAATGTGTAAAATGGGATTCTAAGGTGTTATCCCCAATGGTCCGTGTGCTGCTCCCTTACCTTTCATCCTGGCAGCCTTGTTCACCACAGTTCACATTTCAGTCCTGTTCATCTGGTCTACAGCAACTGCCCCATGAATGTTAGCTGTTGCTACTGTTACATCCTAAATGCCTCTCGTTCTCTTCTTTACACCCTCACCTCTCAGCTTCCAGGTAACTAGCCTTCAGGACACCACACCAGAAGGCTGATCACACAACGAACACTCGACAGGCTAATAACCACATTTTCTTGGTCGCCAATGTTATCGAGAAATCTAGGGACACCATTAACTGCCAGATAGGAGCCTTTTTTGATTAGCACAAACCTCAGGATAGGGGCCTCCGTATGACTAAAAGCAACACAAATACTGACACAAATACGGATTCTGATGCTGAAAGCTACGTACACCATGTGACAAGGACTAATCTGCATGCTTTATGCATCTCATCTTACTTAATCCTCACGGTAACCCTATGAGGCATCCCTGTTGTTACGCCCACTTTAGAAATGAGGAGACTGACACTTAGAGAGCTTGTCTTCCTGAATTTGCCCGCTGTGTGTTGATATAGCCCAGCCAGTTGGTGGCCAAGGTCAGAAACAGGTTTCACTGACAGCTACCATGCACTTTGAAGGAAGGAAGAACTTTTTGGTAGTGAGGGTGGTTTAGCAATGATCTGGCTACCATCCCAGGGGTCCTTAAACATCATTATCCTTGGAGGTTTTGCTGATTGCCTGGCTGGTGGAACCACTAGATTCCATGATTCTTTGATTTGGTCCTAGGAAGAGCTGAGAAGGAACAAGGAATAGGGAGTTTGGGCCATTAACACTTCCTTTCCCATCTTTATTTCTCTTCATCCAACTGAAAGCGCCTGCAGCTCCCTATAAAGTCCATTGAAGCCATCTCTGCTTAATCCCAACTCCATCCTCTGCTTTAAATCCTCTTGTCTCATGGGGTTTCTCTCCTGAATATGTGCATTTAATTCTCCCTCATGGCCTGGCCTCTTCTGACTGGCGACTCACTTGAACAGTCTGCCCAACTTTTTTTTTTTTTTTTTTTTTTTGGCGGTACACGGGCCTCTCACTGTTGTGGCCTCTCCCGTTGCAGAGCACAGGCTCCGGACGCGCAGGCTCAGCGGCCATGGCTCACGGGCCCAGCCGCGCGCAGGCTCAGCGGCCATGGCTCACGGGCCCAGCCGCTCCGCGGCATGTGGGATCTCCCCGGACCGGGGCACGATCCCGTGTCCCCTGCATCGGCAGGCGGTCTCAACCACTGCGCCACCAGGGAAGCACTGGTCTAACCAACTTTTACTTTGGTTTCTCCCCAAGGTACCCCAGAGTTCTCTCAGTTCTGCCCCTGCGGCCCCAGGAAATGGGATGTCTTGACCGAGATGCCCAGACCTCAAACCCCAGCTGGCCCCTGCTTTTCCCCAAGAGGAGTCAGACAGGTTGGGTTTGTTGATTCTACTTTCTGAGGCTTACAAGGCTGCAAGTTTCTCTACTTGATAGTCACCTTTCGTTGTTTTTCTACCCCTTCCCCAGTCCCCAAGCCCTAAGGTGTTTTGGGTGACACTGTGTAAAGAAGACATTACTGTCCCTGGGACCTTCAAGCACAAACAAACCGAAGCAGAGGGCTTTGAGGTCCCTGAAATATTAAATGGCAGCAAGGATACAGGCTAGCAGTCACGGCTGCCTATCTATGAATTTCTGTTTCTGAAAATTCAATTATTATAATAGCAGTACACGAATGATCCCACTCATCTCAATCCACCCACATCATCTCAGTGTCAGCTCTTGAGATATGCTACATATTTAAAAATAATAACATATGAAATTTTAACGGAAATGTAGCCCACACTCTCACCTCCTCTTTATGTTCCCTCTGGTTACTTAACCAATTTAAAAAACATGGAAGTAATGGGTAGGTGATGCAAAAGAAACAGGTCTTTTATTTTTATCATTTTTATCTATGCATCTTGAAAAGTTTCATAATTATTCTCCTCCCAACTTGGATAACAACGTTTCCTGCAATTTGCCCTTAGCTTTTCTGATGCTTAGCTATTGATGCCTGGCCACAGAGTCAGATTATAATTCACAAAGAGGCCTCACCCTCCTCTGTTACTTGTGCCTCTAGATATGTTTCCAGTGATTTAAAAAAAATATATGCAGTATTACAGCTTTATTGAGATATAATTCACATACCATACAATTCACCCATTTAAAGGGTACAATTGGCTGGTTTTTAGTATATTCAGAGTTGTACGGCCATCACCACAATCAGCTGTAGAACATTTTCATTAATGCCCCCCTGCAAAAAAACCCATATCTACTAGCTGTCACTCCATCCTCTCCTTCCTCCAGTAAAGTGGTTCTTTACTTGTCACAAATGAGCAGCAGAGACAACAGAAATGGTATTACATTATTGATGATCTCTACATTCAGATTTCAATCCCAAGTGTCCCTAACTGGGCTGGGGAGTGGTACTTGCTTCCAGGAGGCTCAAGAGGCATTGCATTAGGAGGAACTCCAGTGCAAATGACTAAGGGTGATAGTTTAGTAGCCACAACCAAGAGTTTGTCCATATGGACCCAATTACTTGTAAATAGAGTATTAAAAAGTCTCCTTTTTTCCAGGAACAATTCCTGAACTGGAAGAGACGTTTTTAAAATTACCTGACAAAATTCGGTATGCAAAACTATTTTCCCATGGCCCTCTAGCCCACCCTGGGCATCCCCTCCTCTCTTAGTGCTCTCAAAACTCTGGGCCCTCTCATGGCCCCAGCTGACAAGGGTCCCCACCAGACTCACACATAGTTCCACATTTCCCATATATGCTTTCTGCCTGTCCATTCCTCAACCCCCATCAGAGCTGGATTTCCCCTTATTTCCTCTAGGCACTAGTTTTTCTCATTGCAGTGGGTGGTATTATGTTAATATGTCCTCATCCTAGTTAATATAAAATCTTAACCCCTTGTGAAGAAATCACTCTGAAAGCTGTTGTTCTATTTAAACATGACAATCAATGTTCTGAATAATCATGTGGGGGGAAAAGAGTGGGTAGAGAAGGGGAGAAAAGGAAGCTGTGATTCTTTTAGGAATTAAATGCATTTGAGTCAGAGGCCAAGGTACAAATCTGGTGGAATAGCAGTGGGTGGAACAGCTCCCTCATCAGGGAGCGTTTCCTCCTTGGATATGCCGTCATATTGTCCTCTGAATGTCTTATTTTAAAAATTCTAAAAAAAAAAAAATTCTAATGTAGCCTGCTAAAAAGAATTTTCAGCACTAATTAATGTTCATACTAAATTCCTGTTAGGGATGAGTTTGGTGGAGGTAAGTGTGGAGTAAATGCTAGAGCAAGGCTTCTCAATTTGAGTGTGCAAAAAGAATCACAGGGAGCTTGCTATGATTCGGATTCTCGGGTCCCACCTCCAGAGTTCCAGCAGGTCTGGGGCAGGGCCAGTATTATTCAGGCTCACAAGTGGTTCATAGGCCACAATTTAAGAAACACCATACCAAAGAAGCCCCAGACAGGCATCAGTTGCATGATGCAAACTAGAAATTTGCAGGTGTTATGAGCTTCCCTCTGTCTTTCTCCTCTATGCTTGCCATGGAGAGAGTAAAAGTCTATGTAGGGATGGGTACCTGGGAAATGTTACCAGAACGTTTGCAGTAGGCAGCTAAAGGTCTCAAAGGCTTAAGGAAAGATGCCTGAAATTTTCTTCTGAAAAAATTTAAACCCTCAGAAAGGTTGATACAACTGTATATCCCACACTAGACTCACCAGCTGTTAGGATCTTGTCACATCCATGCCGTCCCTCACTGTGTAGACTTGCTGCCCTTTGGCCAAATCACCTGAAAACAGATTCCAGACTTCACCGGCAGTTCACCTCTAACTTCTCCAATCTGCATCTCTCATGAACAAGCGCGTTCTCCTACACAACCACATCACCATTGCCACACCTAAAAAAAACAATATTTATTCAATAACATCACCGTTGTACTAAAATTTCCCTCACCTTGTGCCAAGTAGTCAGTGTAGCCGTGCACGCCTCCAGGCTCCAGTCAAGATTCACGCATCGTATTTGGTTATTATGTCTCATTATTGCCCCCAATTTGAAACCAGATCTCCACTTCCCACTTGGTTCTTCATGATACTGAATCCTCTCTAGAGTCCAGGTCAGCTGTCCTACAGAATATCGCACATTCTGGACTCTTCTCTTTTCTGGAATTCAGCTGAGGTCAGATGCTTATGGAAAGGATGACACACAGCTGAGGCTGAGTACCTTCCATTTCGTGCCTCGAGGGGGCATAAATGAAAAATCATCACATGAAAGATGACGCCATAGGTGTAGTGTTCTCAGTATTTCTCTACTCACGGGGCGGGTGGGGGCATCTTTTTTTTCTTTTTTTTTTTTTTTTTTTGTGGTACGCTGGCCTCTCACTGTTGTGGCCTCTCCCGTTGCGGAGCACAGGCTCCGGACGCACAGGCTCAGAGGCCATGGCTCACGGGCCCAGCCGCTCCGCAGCATGTGGGATCTTCCCGGACCAGGGCACCAACCCGTGTCCCCTGCATCGGCAGGCGGATTCTCAACCACTGCGCCACCAGGGAAGCCCCTGGGGGCATCTTTTTATGGGGGGAGATTTTACCATCATTCCTCCACTGTTAGTGTCTGCCTGACTCTCCACTGTGGCATAGCTCACAAGGTGGCCTTGCTGTTTTCAATTCTCTACTACATAAAAAAAGGAAGAGAGTGGTACTATTTCCTCTCTCCTAGTTATGTTGTAGGCTTGAACTATAGATTTTACTTATTTTCTTATTATTGATATACATGCTTTTTGGAAGAGTCTGAAAAATTAGAAGTCCTGTCATTTTTCTATGAGAAGTTGGAAGTCCTGCATGAGCTTTTAAGGTCAAATTTTCTTAAAGCCTCTAAGAGTTTGAGCCAGACAGGAGCTATAATATAACCAACTGACTTTGCTTCTAAGAAAAGATTTATAGTGAGTCAAAGATTTTTTTTTTTTTCTTTACCTACATCTGAGATGAAAATAAAGGGTAGAGAGGCAGTGATGGACAGTTCTTAAAATGAGTACAAAGGTAGTTATTTTATTTGTGTTTTTATTTCTTCACATTTTATTTTAAATTATCTGATATCATTTCTACCTATTATATGAATGATGTTTTACCTTTAATATAGTTTATTTCTATAGAAAAATCTTAATCATGTGCTAATCTGTGCTGCCAATCAATCTATGAAGCAATATAAAACACTCTTGAAAACCTCTGAAGTCCCAGACCGTGCCTCAGTTTAGTGGAAGGTAGTAGCCATGATGCAGCAAGCCAAATGAATAAAGTGATGGCAAGTCACCTTAAATCCTTTCTGGAACAAAGTTGGGTTTTTAATTCAATTTTTAAAAATAATTTATTGATACCAGATGCTACTTCAATTAAAAGCATTTCTCATGAAGAACTGTAGAGAGCCACAAAGCAGTTGAACATTTTAGAGACCTCCTTCAATCCTCTCACTTTACAGGTGAAGAAGCAAAGGCTGGAAAAGATAAGGAACTAGTTCAAGGTCACACTGCTTATCCAAGGCAGATCCAGAAAGACTCTTAAGAGGCCCAGATAAAGGCAGGAAGTACATGAACTTACCAAGGACACATATCCAATGAGACAAGTCTTTGAGTTTCTCAAATTACACCTCAGAGCTGTAGGCAGAACATCTATAAATACGGCTGGCTCTGCCTTTTGTGCACCTTTCTCCCCGGAGAACGTTACCCATTCTGTCTAAGATTACATCTCACATCTCACTGTCTGTCTGGCTTTCTTCTCAGGACTCTCTCCCCCTAAACTAATCACATTATAGACATGATTTACGTTTTTTAATTTGCTCACATGTACCACTGCAGACTCCTTTACTGGTCCAAAAATAGCAGTGGTCCCAAGTGAGGCATTAAAATCCAATGACCCCGTTAAGCACAGCCAGTCCTTGCTGGCCTTATAAATCACTTTCACAGCATTGTAGAGCATCATTGGGATTTTTAAAGAAAAATCCTCACTTAGAGCCATTGACAGAAACTGTATTTATTTTTTTTCTTGTTTCTTCCTTGGCTTGAAAAAGTCTTTGTGCTTTCCTTCTCCTTCTAAACAGGACATCGATTCAATTCTGGCTGTAAGCCCAGGAAAGATGTGCCTAAACCCATTAGGCAGAAAGAGTTTCACTGTGTCACTGCACTGGAAGATTAAGTGGCCAGGATGACGTCACACAAAGAACTGGAGTGAGAACTCTCACCGTCCCTGATGCAGAAACTAAGACAGTAGACATTCTTGACCTAGACAATCTCATCTCCTGAAAGAAAGGGAGCAAGGAGGCACACTCAGGCAACCAGGGCCAGAAATTCCTTCTACTCTTATAAGCAAAAGCTTCAGAGATACACATTATATTGAAATAAACTGATTATGGGGAAGAAACTTCCTTATTTTCTTGCAGCTTTATTGAGATGTAATTGATAAGAGAGTATAAGTTTAAGGTGTACAGCATAATGACTTGACTTACAAATATTGTGAAATGATTACCAAAATAAGTTTAGTTAACATCATCTCATACAGATACAAAAGGAAAAAATGTTTTCCTTGTGATGAGAACTCTTAGGATTCACTCTCATAGCAACTTTCAAATACACCATCCAGTAATGTTAAGGTTTAGTCATCATGTCCTACATTATATCCTTAGTAGTTATTTATCTTATAATTGGAAGTTTGTACCTTTTGACCACCTTCATCCAATTACCGTAACCCCTAACCCTCACCTCTGGTCAGCACATTCTGTTTTCTCTACTTAGGAGTTAGTTCAGGATGGTTTTGTTTTTTTTTTGTTGTTGTTGTTGTTTTATTTCACATATAAGTGAGATCATACAGTATTTGTCTTTCTGTGTCTGACATTTCATTTAGCATAATGCCCTCAAGGTCCACCCATATTGTCACAAATGGCAAGATTTCCTTCTTTTTATGGCTGAATAGTATTCCATTGTGTATACACATATATACATATACATGCACACACCACATTTTCTTTACCCATTCATCTACTGATGAACACTTAGGTTGTTTCTATGTCTTGGCTATTGTAAATAATGCTGCAGTGAACATGGGGGTGCAGCTATCTATTTGACATAGTGATTTTGTTTTGGGAAGGACCTCTTTGAGTGTCAGTGTACCCACATAACTCAGTTGTAGCACATTTATCCTCTAGGCCAGCGGTGGTCTCATGGACACTTTCTTACCGAGGTGAATTTTTTTCTTTTCCTGCTATCTGCTCTGAGCTATGGGATTTCCACTTAGCTTTTCATTCTTGCTCACCCTGCCTTCTTTTTTTCCTTAGTACAAGCTGTGCTCACTTTGTGTGACAGTGCATAATCACAGAAAGTGACTGTACAAGCTGAAACCACACAAAATGATCAATGGAAAAAAAAATTACAGTTGCTCTGTAAGCTTTACAAATTGTCTGAGATATAATAGAACATATATATTGTTCTCTGTCCCTGGTTCCTGGCACAGAACTCCTGAAACCCTTTTAACTTCCTAAGTGATAAGAACACCAGGAGCATCTTTTGTTCTATTGCGGTGACTCTGGGTGGGCTCCTGGATGGGGGTTGGTCACCAGAAAGACCAAGCCATGATTAGAAGCCCTGTCTCCATCCTCCAGAAAGGAGAGAGAAGTCTAGAAGAGAGTTAATAATTGATCATGCCTGCCTGAGGAAGCCACTGTAATATCCGAATAGTACGGTTTGGAGAGCTTCTAGGTTAATGAACACATCCATACTGGGAGGGGGATACACCCCAACTCCACGGGGACAGAAGCTCCTGTGCTCGGGAAGCTTCCAGGCCTTGCCCTTTGTATCTCTTCTTTTGGCTTTTCAGCTATATCCTTTATCATATCCTTTAATAAACCGGTAAACATAAATGTTTCCCTCAGTTCTGTGAGCTGTTTTAGCAAATTAATTGAACCCAAGGAGGAGGTCACTAGAATCTATAGCCAGTTGGTCAGGAGCACAGGTGATAACATGGGCTTGTGATGGCCCTCTGAAGAGTGTGTGTGTGTGTGTGTGTGTGTGTGTGTGTGTGTGTGTGTGTGTGTGTGTGTGTGTAGCTGGGGAGGTGGGGGGAAGCAGTCTTGTGGGACTGAACACTTTACCTGTGGGATATGACACTATCTCCAAGTAGATAGTGTCAGAAAGTTGAATTGTAGGACACCCAGCCGGTGTCCCAGAGAATTGCTTGGTATGGGGCCAAAACCTCCATGCATTTGGTGACCAGAAGGGTAATGTTTGTATGACTAGTTAAAGAGACACAGGGAGGAAACTCACAGTAGGGAAAACCCAGTTTTCCCTTCTGTATAGAGACCCAACACAGAAGGGAAAAGCTGGAGTTTTTAAATTTACCATTGTCCAAGCATTAAAAACTCTTGCTGTTGGTAATAAATGTATAAAGAAATAGCATTTAGTACACTATAATCTGGAACATTAGAAACACTGAGGATGAAACTGCTTTATTTCATTTCTCTATATATCTCAGAAACACTCTTTCTCGTGAGTAATTGCCTTCTTGTATAATATATGATAGGAGCAAGCATCTTTCCGTTGCCTTGGCAAATCATCATACTCCTTTTAAAGTGTGGATCAGCTTCCAACGTTTTATCCTTTGCATTTTCAATGCAGTTAGACGTCTCCAAGCGTTCCTTTAATGTGAAGTTTTTGGCCCCTGTCACTTCCTGAGACACATTCATCCTTTTTGTCACTACCACTTTTTAAATTCATGTCAATTTTTATTTGTTCCTCCAGCTACAGATCTAGAGCCTCCTGAAGAGGAGCAATGTCAACATTCCCACAGTCACTACTGCTTCTATGAACTACTTACATTCAATTTGAATTTCACTTTCAGCATGATCACTTCTTGGTTTTTGCTGCAGATTCATCTTTATTACCTAATACCCTCTTTCGATTATCCATTTTGTAAAACATCACTCAGGTTTATCACTGGGAAATCAGTTTAACACACTTTGCTACCTGTGGTTAAACTGAATAACAGATATGCAGTGACCAAGCACTGACAAACACTAAGAGACAGAATTGGTCACTGACCAATGTATTGATCTGTTATGCACATAATTATTTGTAGACTGAAGAACCAGCAGTAAAATTTGCGCTTTACGCAATTATCATACTTAGTATACTACAGTAGCTAAAATTTGAACTGTATTCTTGGGGACTGATGCTATTAACTAAACCATGGTAGTATGAAAACAACGTAAAGTGAGGACTCCCTATGTAACTTAAGTGTATATATATGTCATATTTTATATGGTTTTTATGGTCCTGGTATAAAAGGGCTTGTCTTGCTTGGGCAAAATGGAAAAACTATGTTAAGAGTCTTCTTGTTCTTCCTCAACTAAGCAAGTTATTTACACCCCTATCTCACTGAAAACTAGCCCATACTAATTAGACAATGATCTGGATAGGGGATCTTTAGTATTCTAAAGATGTCATTTGCTTCTTCACAAATTCATCTAGTAATAAAATGCAAACGCAGTTGAAATCCCAGGGGAATTTTAGGGGGAAGAGAGGCTTGATTAAACGATTTTAAAGTTCATCTGGAAAGATAAATGCATGAGAAGAGGCAAGAAAAAATTGCAAAAAAGGATAATGGGAAATGTCTTGTCCTATCATATATTAAAGTCTAAAGGTATAGTAATTAAAATGATAAGGAACTAACACCAGAATAAGCAAATTATCTGATAAAGCTGGCATTTCAAATCAAAAGAAAAGAGGTGGACTATGCAATAATTGCCCCATTTAAAGTGATGGAAAGCAGTTCCATTTCCCTGGTAACCAGTAAATAGAAATGGAAGCAATGAGAAACCATGTTCAACTACCAATTCCCAAGGTTGCTGATGCTATGGTAGCCGTACAAAGTTGTCACATTTCTGAATAATATTATGTGTAAAAGCCTTTAAAAGGTGCATACTTCTTTGACCCAGCATTTATGAGGAGCTGGGCTCCTGGATAAAACCCTCAGTGTGGTTTTTCAGGCCTGACCACTGGCAATTACAAAAGCTTTACCTGGCAGGCCTCACCAGGAGGCTGCCCTCCTCACACCAGACTTGGGGCACAGCCACGCATCACAGTCTGAAGGCGGATGCACTCAAGGACCCAGATCCTGCCTGCTGCTCACACTCTTCACATATTTCCATTCCAAGCCCAATTCCTTCATTCCTGGGTTTCTAAGGCCTGGGGTGAGGTCTTCAGGTGCCCCTGCAGAGGCCTCCTTATTGGGGGAGAAGGGGAAAACTGGAGGACACCGTCCCCACTCTGGCTCGGGACCCAGTACTCTTCCACTCCTGCCCCGTCCCTCTCCTGCTCCCCACAATCCCAGAGTCTATAAAACTGCCGGTGTCTTTTGTTCAGGGCTCCCTAAACAGCAAGACAATCCCCAAGTCTGCACTGATCCACCTGACCTTCCACCAGGGCGCAGCTCCACGGGGAAAATTAAAGATGGAGAGTTGGCGTTTTCTCCAGCTCTACTATTGCAGAGAGTAAAGCCTTGATTGTAGCTTTAATTTTGGCTTATTGTTGCTTTAATTGACTCTAACACTTGACAGCTCAGCTGTCTCTCCAAATCAGCTGAGCTCCTGAGAACTTATATTCCAAGGAAATACTAAAAAATGTGCAGAATGCTATATGAAGATGTTCAACACAGCATTGTTTAGAATCGGGGGACGCTTTTTTTTTTTTTTTTTTTTTTGCAGTATGCGGGCCTCTCACTGTTGTGGCGCACAGGCTCCGGACGCACAGGCTCAGCGGCCATGGCTCACGGGCCCAGCCGCTCCACGGCATGTGGGATCTTCCCGGACCGGGGCACGAACCTGTGTCCCCTGCTTCGGCAGGCAGACTCCCAACCACTGCGCCACCAGGGAAGCCCAAGGGGGACGCTTTAAGAAAATCTAACTGCTCATCAATAGGGAATGGTAAAACAAATTAAAATACATGTATATATTGAAATACCAGACAATCACTAAAAGCCACATTTTGATTTACATTTTTTGGCATGGAAATATGAAATATGTCCCCAAAATAGTGTTATGACAATACAGCATGTATGGTAAAGTTCCATCTTGGTATAAATATGTGTGTGTGCATTTGCATATGTGCACATATACATGCACGTGAGCTCACAGATAAGTCTGGAAGGATGAAAATACCACATTTTGTGCATGCTGACTCTGTGTAGAGAATTCTTCTATTTTATGTATTTTATCTAATATAATCCTCAAAAGGTAGGTGCTTGTTATACTCATTTTACAGATCAGAAATCTGATGCATGCACTATTACTAACTTGCCTGAGGTCACAGCTAATAAGTGATGGAGCTAAAATTCTAACACAAGCACACTAGCCCTACAACCAACCCATTCTGAGTGTACCAATAAAGCAGCCTTACCAAGACAGACGTGGTTGTAGTCACTGGTGGTGGGTTGCAGTAGTGATTACTTTGGTTTTATGCTTTTCAATATTGTTTGAATTTTTCGAAAATATATTACTTGTATCACTTAATTATTTTTATTTTGAGAAAGAAAATGAATACAGCTGCAAGTAACAGACTGTCAACATTATAGCAAACAAATAGGAGTTTCATTTTCTCACCTAAGAAATCTGGAGGTAGATGATCCAGGGTTGGTTTTCCTGCTCAAAGATGTCATCAAGCATCTAGACTCTAACTTTCTGCTCTATCCTCTTTAATGTTTTGGCTTTTGGCCTCATGGTTGCAAGACAGTCCACCAGTCCACTGGTGTCATGTCTGAGTTACAGGTACAAGGAAGGGGGAGACTGATGGAATAATCAAGAAAGTATCTTTAGATGCATCCTCAGCAGACTTGTGTTTATCTCTCACAAGCCAAAGCTACGGTACATGGTTACCCTCAGCTGGAAGCCATCAAGAACTGGGAAGACTCAGATTTTACCTTACTTGCAAGCTGACAAATTGGCCTGCCACAATTTCATGGATGCTGGTAGAAGGTACGGGGCTCCCGGACCAGAGACGAAGGACTTTATCACTTACAGCACAGCAGGCAGCGTGAGCTTCATGTTTGCAGTGACCCACCCCACCCCTTGCCCTGAACCTAAGTCCCACAAGGGCAACATAGAGGCAGGTCCAGGTTGACACTGAGAACACAGTGGGTTTGTGTCACAAATGAGAAGCGCTGAGTTTAGTAAGCCCCCGTCTTTTAAGAGGGTTGCTGGCCAATATGCCCAACCTATACCCCAGATGAAAACTACTTTATTATCCTACCCTCTGCCTCAGAGCAAGACACTATCTCTGCCTGCCAAGGCTCTTCACCACACAAACATCCTTGGAATGATAGTCCAGAACAAACCCTGACACAAGACGTGAAGAAATGCAAGAGGCCCATAGAGAACTGTCTCCCAACAAAGGCCATATCCAGCTAGAGAGAAATAGTTTATGGATGAAAGTTGTATCAACCAACCCAAAGTATCTGCCTTTAGAGGACTGTCTTATAACTATCATCAAGCCTAGAACAACTAACTAGCAAACACTTTCTCTACTGATATGTTAGTTTCCCATCAATGCTGCAACAAATTACCAACAACGTAAATTATTCCCTTACAGTTCTGGAGGTCAGAAGTCCAAACTGGGTTTCACAGGGCAGATGTTAAGGTCTGACTCCTTCTGAAGGTAATGAAGGGACAATCTTGGATTATTCGGCTTCTAAAGGCCACCTGTATTCCTTGGCTTGTGACCGCTTCCTCTATCTTCAAAGCACACCTCTCCAACCCCCGCTACCATCTTCATACTACCTTCAACTCTGGCTCTGACTTCTCCTGGGCCCCTCTTATAAGGACTGTCATGATTTCATTGACCCCACGTGGGTAATCCAGGGGACTCTCCCATCTCAAGATCCTTAGCTTACTACCCAGTCCCTTTGCCATACAAGGTAACATTCACAGGTTCTAGGAATTAGGAGCTTAATATCTTTGTTAGGTCGTTATTAAGCATATCACAGCTGACTTCAGTAAATAAAATATTGAGCTATTTCTATAAATGTCATCTATTGTAAAACTTCATTAATTCAGAATCAATTCAAAAAGAGTGATAACTATAGAAACAAACAGGACAGACTTAAGTTTTCATTTACTTACTAAGCCCTTTTTTCTGAGATTCTTCAGATTTGTATTTTAAATAATATCACAAAGATAACTTTTCCAAACCTAACAATAAACTGTGTTTAAACGGCCTTATTAAGCACCTATTTCACATATTGCCCTTTACAAATCATTCTCTGTCTTCTAATGTGGGCTCCCTAAGGGTCCCTGCTAAGCAAATCTTAGTGTTTTTTTTAACGTCTTTATTGGAGTATAATTGCTTTACAATGTTGTGTTAGTTTCTGCTGTATAACAAATCTTAGTATTACTGAACCAAAGGACTGTTGAATTTCAATGCTGAAAATCTCTCTAGTCTAACCTGCACCCAGAGCAAGAACATCTTTCCCCATCTCTGACACACGTTTAAGAAGATTATATTTGCATATTGCTAGTAATAGTGAGGACCCCATTTTAAGATGCAGGCCCTTATTAGAGTATTGGATGAGATGATGTCCTGAAGAGGGCACAGGCTTTGGAGTTAGGCTGACCTCGGTTCAAAAGTCTGTTCTGCCACTTAGAGATGGTATCACGGTTGAGTGTGACAGTCACTTCTGTGTGTCAACTTGGCCAGACGACAGTCCCTCCTTAGTCAGTTAAACATTAATCTAGGTGTTGCTAAGGTATTTTGTAGATGTGATTAAAATCTACAATGAGTTTACTTTAATAAAGGAAGATTATCCTAGATAATTTGGGTGGGCCTGATTCAAACATCTGAAAAACCTAGAGTGGCACTAAGGCTTCCCTGAAGAAGATTGTGGATTGCAACTTCAGTTCAAGCCCAAGACTTCTAGCCTGCCCTTCCTCATAACTTTAATAGCCTGCCCTATTGATTTCAGATTTGCCTAGTGAGTCATCACAATCACATAAACCAATTCTTTCTTAGATCTCTCTCTCTTTCTTATTTTTTTTAAATAAATTTATTTTATTTATTTATTTTTGGCTGCACTGGGTCTTCATTGCTGCTCACGGGCTTTCTCTAGTTGCAGCAAGTGGGGGCTACTCTTCGTTGTGGTGCGCGGGCTTCTCATTGCGGTGGCTTCTCTTGTTGCGGAGCACGGGTTCTAGGCACACGGGCTTCCGTAGTGGCACGTGGGCTCAGTAGTTGTGGCTCGCAGGCTCCAGAGCGCAGGCTCAGCAGCTGTGGCGCACGGGCCCAGCTGCTCCGCGGCATGTGGGATCTTCCCGGACCAGGGCTCTAACCCACGTCCCCTACGTAGGCAGGTGGGCTCTCAATCACTGCACCACCAGGGAAGCCCTCTCTCTCTCTCTTTCTTTCTCTCTCTGTACATCTATCTCTATCTCTATATTGTACCGCATTCTCTCTACTTCTGGTGGAACCCTGACTGATATACTGAGTAAATTACTACCTCTCTGATTTTTAATTCCTTCATCTGTAAAATGGGCATGGTAATAACCTCATAGGCTTGCTGCAAGATTTATATTTGATAATTTGATAAGTGAGGTAAAGCACCTAGCATCATGACTGGCATATAGTAGGCCCTTTAAGAAATGACGTTCCCATCGATCCCCTCTCCTTTAACAATTAGATGATTTTCCCTCAGCTGGAACTTAAATCTGCTTTTCTGTAACCTATATCCACTAATCCTAATTCTGCCTCTGCAACTAAAAGCAGTATGTCTATTCCATTGTTCATGTGGTTTCCCTTAAAATATTTGAACCCAGCCATTTTGCATTTATTTAGCTCTAGGTGGGTGGACAATTTAGACGTGCTTCTCATCTTGGCTTGTTTCTCTCACATGGCTGTTGGCTGATTTAAAACAACCTCAGCTGGGGTAGCTGTGCTGGCTGGGACAACTAGGCATTTTAGCTCTCCGCTGCTGGCTCCTATATATCCCTCCTTCAGACTAATGCAGGGATGTTCCAGTGGCTTGGGTAGAGAACAAGAATGAACAAGCCAATCATGTAAGAAGGAAAGCAGGAAGCACAAGTGCTTTTCAACCCTCTGCTTGGATCATATTTTCTAACATTCTGTTGACCAAAGCAAGTCATGAGGCCAAGCTCAGAGGCAGGCAGGGAACTATACAGTTATAAGGCACAGGGCATGGATACAGTGAAGCCATTAGAGGCTATTAATCAACATATCTACCACAGTCTGCTCTCCAGACACCACTGTTCACAGTCTTTCCTATATGCAAAACATACTCATCACCTGTAAAGACCTCTCAAAATCTTATCTAAGCATGGCATCTGGCTCAAAGCCCCTGATTTTGTGATCTGCATCAGATTAGATGTGTCTCTTCTTTTTTTTTTTTGCGGTACTTGGGCCTCTCACTGTTGTGGCCTCTCCCGTTGCGGAGCACAGGCTCCGGACGTGCCGGCTCAGCGGCCATGGCTCACGGGCCCAGCCGCTCCGCGGCATGTGGGATCTTCCCGGACCGTGGCACGAACCCGCGTCCCCTGCATCGGCAGGCGGACCCTCAACCACTGTGCCACCAGGGAAGCCCGTGTCTCCTCTTTATCTTGAGACTTATGAGCAACTGGATTATTGATAATATAAATAAATATGACCAAGATCTCTGGCAAGAGCAACTACTTCATGGCCCCTGCCTGGAAGACAAAAATTATAAGATGGCATCAACTGTAAGACACAGCACAATTTCAGATACAATAAAATGTGGAAAAAATTTGTCCTAGAATTGATGGAATATAGTAAGTTTGAGAGCAATCAGCCTTGTGGAACTTCAATCAGCATGTTGAAGCCATGGGACTATTTGACATTGCCTAGTTAGGGAGTGTATGTAGAAAAGAGGTTATAGAACTGAGCCCCGAGACACTACAATAATTAAAAAGTAGGAAGGTGAGGAATATCCAGCAAAGAAGAGCTACAATGTACTGGTAATGAGGTAGGAGAAGAACCAAGAGAAATAGTGTCACATAGCAAAGTGAAGAAATAATGTCAAGAGGAGGGAGTCAGATGCTGACTCAGCTGAGTCAGATGCTGTTGACAGAGTAAGAATAAAACTGAGAACTGACTCTTGGCTCACAGCAATGTGTGGGTCATTAGTGATGACCTCGGCAAGAGCTCTTTCGGTGAAGCAGAAGAGGCAAAACCTGGATAGGCATGAGTTCGAGAAAGAATGGGAAGTCAAGAAGCGTGAAAGGTGAGGACTCCCTTGGTGGTGCAGTGATTGAGAATCCACCTGCCAATGCAGGGGACACGGGTTCGAGCCCTGGTCCGGGAACATACCACATGCCACGGAGCAACTAAGCCCGTGCGCCACAACTACTGAAGCCCACGCACCTAGGGCCCGCGCTCCGCAACAAGAGAAGCCACCGCAATGAGAAGCCCGCGCACTGCAACTAAGAGTAGCCCCCCGCTTGCCGCAACTAGAGAAAGCCCACGCGCAGCAATGAAGACCCAACGCAGCCAAAAATAAATAAATAAATAAATTTTTATATATTAAAAAAAAGTGTGAAAGGTAAGGAGAACTTTTAAAAGCAGTTTTACAGGAAAAAGGGGGAAAGGGAGCTAAGCAATAGGGCAGTAGCTGGAGGGTGATGCCAGGCTAAGGTATAGCTTTTTAAGATGGAAGATATTGAAGAATGTTTGGATGCTAGCGGGAATGATCCAGTGTAGAGGGCAAATCTGTTAATGTTTGAGAGAGGGGGTAAGTGCAAGAGTGATGTCCTTAACTAGGTGAGAAGGATAAGAGCCAGGGCACAAGTGAAGGGGTTGGCCATGGGTAAAAGCCAGAACCCCACATCACCCATCGTAACAGGGATGGAGGTGATGTGTGTGTTGGTAGATGTGCTGGTGGGAGTGTTCACTTCCAATGGCTCTGTTTTCTGAGTGAGGCTCCCCTTCAGTCTGCTGAGGGCAATGTGGAGGCTGTTCTGTGACAGGAACAGAATACATTTGCCAGAGCCTCCAATAATTTTTTGGTAGATTTTCTTGGGTTTGATAAATAATCTATATTTTTTATTTATGCAAAATATCTTTAGACTATAAATAATATTCTTCTACATTTCAATGCCCATTCCTATCATTGCTGTTCCATTTTTATTGCTTTGTCCAGAACTGCTATGCTTATGTTAACCAATGATGACTTCTGGCAAGCATCCTAGATTTTAGGATGAAATTAATGGAAATGCTTCTAGTGCTTTCCCACTGAGTGTGAGATAGCTGCTGTTTTAGAAGAGAGGTACCATTTCAAATTAATTGGAGACGTGGGATTTTTGTCAAATACTTTCTGGGTATCGATTGATCAAATAATTTTTTCTTAAGTTCCTGATATACTATATTTACAGATTTTTTTCCTTTGATAACATTCTGGACTTTATCTCAAATATTAAGAAATTCCCATGGAACATAATCTGGGAGTGAATTTTAAGTTAAAAAGAAAAGCATGGTATTGTCCAATTGGTCATGATGTTTTTGTTGTGTGAGCTCTTGGGAAGACCCTAGGAAGAGAGAATATAACCACGGAGACTGAAATCTGTCTGAAAGCCTGTTATTGTTATGCAGGCTGCATCCTCTCTGCACAGTTCATTCCAATTTAATTACAGAGAAAATTATGAATTAACAGCAGCTAATGAAGAGTTTAAATCCATTTTTTCTCTTGCCGGCTGTCAGGCAAGAAACAACTACAGCTGTCCCTCTGTATCCACAGAGGACTGGTTCCAGGACTTCCCACGGATACCAAGATTCATGGATGTTCAAGTCCCTTATATAAAATGGCATAGTATTTGCATATAACCTACACACATCCTCCCATTTACTTTTTTTTTCTCCCATTTACTTTATTTTTATTTTATTTTTATTTTATTTTATTTTTTGTGGTACGTGGGCCTCTCACTGTTGTGGCCGCTCCCATGGCGGAGCACAGGCTCTGGACGCGCAGGCGCAGCGGCCATGGCCCACGGGCCCAGCCGCTCCGCGGCACGTGGGATCCTCCCGGATCGGGGCACGAACCCGCGTCCCCTGCATCGGCAGGCGGACTCTCAACCACTGCACCACCAGGGAAGCCCTCCCATTTACTTTAAAATCAACTCTAGATTACTTATGATACCTAATAAATCCTATGTAAATAGCTGTCAGCAAGTGGCAATTGAAGCTTTGCTCTTTGGGACTTTTTGGAAATTTTTTTTTCAGAACATTTTCTATTCGCTGTTGGTTGAATCCACAGATGCAGAACCCACAGGTATGGTGACTGTAAAGGTCTTTTACTGTACTCAGTAAATGGTCTTCATATTTCTTATTTTGTGACTATCCCCACTCCTTCAAGAGAGAAAGAGAAAATCTGAAAACATCTATTTAAAGGGAAAAAATGGTATTAGAGAGAGGAAGTAAAGAGCAACTTGGCATTGATCCGCTGTTTTTAAACAAGTCAATATTAAACAAATATATCAATTCTATTTTTCCCTTTGCATACAATTCTCAGTTAAACTATACCTGCCTTTCAAATGTGCTCTTCAAATGAGCCATCGCACTATTATTCCTGCACTGTTTCAGTAAGTACATTTGTATCCTAGCTCTTCTGCAGTGTTGATTTAAAGTGAATGACTTGGGATTACAGTTACTGACATAAAACCCTTTTCTTTTGGAACAGGAAAGCATGATATAAGCTTCTCCCCTCCTCTCTTTGTCTATTACACAGGACAGTTTAATACAGGGCTGTAAGGGATAGAGAGATTGATGCTGCCTGAGCCTCACTGCTCTTCTGAGTTTATTGTGTCACTGTGTAGAGACAGATGTGCTCTGAGGCTTTCCCTAGAGCCTCACCAATCTAAAATCTCTCTCTGTTTTACAGTGTTTGTGATGCATGCATCCCAAGGCTCTGCATATAAAGCATAATTAAAACAGGCTTTCCTCCTGGAAGCCTGAATGTCCTTTCTATTGCCAGTTCTTAAGACTAGAGGGAGAGGTTTCAGGATGCTAATCCCTCTACGAAGAGTCTGTCCTGCTATAATGGAGCCTGAGAATGCTTAAGAGATTCACATTCAGTGCACAACATTATCATCCTCAATACTAGACACAGGAAATGTCTCAGGCATCCTATAAGTTTTAAATAAATTCCTACATGAATTGGAAATAAAATGTGCCTATAGACATGCAACCAGGATTTTTACATATTAGATGAGGTCATTTATATCCAAGTTCAGCTGATGAATTCACGAGTTCACCATTTCTTTCAATTTTAGGCAGACATCAAATTGACCTGAAGAGAGACAGTTGCTGCCATCATTTAATAAACATTCCAAACCATCAAAATGCACACAAATAGTGTTTTATCAGGTGTACTCCTGTGATATTTCCTGAATTTATGTTCCAGCAAGCCCCCTGTATCTGTATTTGAAAATCACCAACCAGCAGAACTGTAGGAGTGCTATGATTTTCTTGATTTGGCTTTTTAGCAGCACCACCTTAGGGTGAGGTGCTGCGTGCTTTGTGCTGTACTGAGGTGCAGCTGTTGGAAGTAATGGGATGTCAGTGGGCATCCTATCAGTTCACACGAGTCAGCAGGTGGTTAAAAGCAGGAGCTCTAGGGATATACTATATGGCCTGGATTCCTGCCTCTGTTGCTTTCTGTTGTGTGATTTGGGCAAGTTTCTTAGAAACCTCTTTTTTTTCATCTATAAAATGGCAGTAATGATAGTACTTGCTTCGTAGGTTTTGAGAAGCACGTTGTATAGTTTTAGAGTTATGCTATAGATGAGATAGATAGGTAGATAGATAAACAGACAGGTAGATAGACAGGTGTAGGGTTAGGAGGAGTGTTTCTATAGTGTCTGGCACAAAGTAAACACTGAATGAGAGCCATGATGATGATGATGTCATTGATGATGATGGTGATATTGGACTGATATAGTCCTGAAGAGTAGCCTATTAAGGGAAATGTCAGTAAAGCAAGTTAGATTCTTTCAAGCTTTCATTTTTTCTTCAGAGATGTATCCTTGGCTGAAGCCATTATCTGACATTGTCATCAAATGGAATAACCGTGCTTCTCATTTGACCCCGAATGACAGTGACTCCCCATCCATGCTTAGAGGCCTAGCTCTCCACTCTCTTGGGGACATTTTTACGTGATTTCAGGAACAATGAGAGAATGTTGGAATAGTGGGAGCGGTATCACACCTCCTCAACAAGAGCTGTGCTTCCTTTTATAAGCTAAATTCACCTATGTATATAATAATTTATTACTTTTTATATTATATAAAATCTGAGTTTTGTAAGTTGGCGTCCCACTAAGCAAAATATACCTACACTATAGAGGGTGCAAAAGTGAATCTGGGGCTTCGTGGCGCAGTGGTTGAGAGTCCGCCTGCCGATGCAGGGGACACGGGTTCGTGCCCCGGTCCGGGAAGATCCCAGGAGCGGCTGGGCCCGTGGGCCATGGCCGCTGAGCCTATGCGTCCGGAGCCTGTGCTCCGCAACGGGAGAGGGCACGGCAGTGAGAGGCCCGCGTACCACAAAAAAAAAAAAAAAAAACAGTGAATCTGGATGACACAATTCAATATTTACCTAGACACAAAAGCAAAGTATTGATTGGGATCTGTAGCTGGGAAACTTAACATATTAATATCACTACCCAGTTAACATAATAAAATCTCATTATTTATATTGCCTGGATTTGAAATTTTAAGAAATCCAGACAGAGTACTAAACCATGTGTGCTAGGCCCAAATAGCATACAGAAGACTGATTTTTAAACTTTTTTGACACATGGAAAAAGAATTTTTTGCCATATATATTTTCTCCACTCATCTGGAAGATCTGCAACCAGCCATGAGAATTTATGGAAGGCATTTGCTCATATCTAGGTTGAGATTTGCCACTGAGAGGAGGTGGTGGACTTGGGCATGGGTCTCATGCAATTTTTCTGGAATTCTTCATTCTTATCCATGTCTCCAGTGAGAAAGAAGTCATAAACTTGGACACTCTGAACTACGCTATAATTTGCCTTTGTTCAAAACACCTTTTTTTAAAAAACACAGGCCATTCAAGTTAAACATGCACATAAGTTTGTAGGATGGAATGTTTATAGTACTTTGCTACAATGCTACGGTTGACCAAAACCATGTGAAATAGGCCTGGGGCAACCCAGTAACAGATGCCAGTCTAGACCAGATGTCATAAAAGTTTACTTTTCTGAATCCTACCCTAAGGGTCTTTCTTCTTGCTGGCTCCTTCTATCCCAAGGATCTCTTCTGAGCCACAAATGCAACATGTTTATCCTTTTTCTTCAGTGTCTATGCAATCACCCAATCTTTCTTTTAAGGTTCTTATTCTTCACTGGGAACAGTCTCATATTAACTTAAACTTTTTTGGGGGAGAGGTTTTATGTAGGTTCAGGTTGGTCAGATTTACTTGAAAATGGAGACGTGTGTAGGTGACAATCTGATTAGTGCCCTATTGATTCCATGTGAAGTCTTTTGAAAGATTTTCTAAGGGTGTTGCCAAATAATTTTGATAGAATCTACCAATAGGTATTGAATTGTCCGTACCTGAAGTAGACTAGGATAGTAGTTTGAGAACACACTCCTACAAAGCTCATTTAAATCTACATAGATGTATTAATGATAGCTTATCTAAGGTATTTAAAATAAGTCAATGTCTTCAAGAACTTGTACCTGGTAAAACTTAAAATGAATCACTTATTTGGTCTAGTTTGAGTATCTTGTGCTTGAAAATAATAAAACTATGTCTTTTAGAAAATTAAAAATTGTGGTTTACTCTGAAAGAAAATCATTTGTTAAATCAGACTCTATGTTTCAATCAAAAATATTAGCAAATAAAATTATTGACTGAAGTTGGGTTTTTGCCATGAAATTTAGGGTGTGGAAAATTAAAATATATATGTAGAAATTTCATTAAAATTTTTTTTTAATTTTAATTAATTGATTGATTGATTTATACTGGCCCCACCATGCAACCAGGGATCGAACCAGGCCCTTGGCCATGAAGGTGTGGAGTCCTAACCACTGGACTGCCAGGGAAGTACCTATGTAGAAATTTTAAAACTTTATCGTTAACTCATGATCATTATTGTTTCAATGAATGCAAAACTTTTTAAAATTAATAATAATAATAATAGTTATAATACAATGCAAAGAGTGAATTTGTAAATTGATCTTCTTTTTTGGATATTAATATTAAATTTTCAGCCATAACTTATTTTTTGTCCATGGTTCTCTCAATCTCTTTTCTTTTTTTTTTTTTTTTTTTTTCTGTGGTATGCAGGCCTCCCTCTGCTGTGGCCTCTCCCGTTGCGGAGCACAGGCTCCGGACGCGCAGGCTCAGCGGCCATGGCTCACGGGCCCAGCCGCTCCGCGGCATGCGGGGTCCTCCCAGACCGGGGCGCGAACCCGGTTCCCCTGCATCGGCAGGCGGACGCGCAACCACCGCGCCACCAGGGAAGCCCCCCTCAATCTCTTTAATAATATTGTAGTTCCATCTTCCCCAAAAAAATTCTCTCTTAAAGAAAATAGTGCAAATAAGAGAGAATCTTTCTAAAGATTTTGTTTGGCATCTTTCATAAATGTTCTTGATTTCATATGAACTGAAGTCAGTCTATTGACCATCCCCAAATATTTTGAGAGCTCATACTATATACTAGACACCACATATCATTCATTCAAATTAAACATGTTCATTCTCTCAACAAGCACGTGAGTGGAGACTCAGTGCCTCCATTTTTAAAGACAGAGAACAACTTCCTGTTTTGCAGAGCTGTTCCAGTAGTCTTTCATAATACTCATCTAAGGCTAAATGTAAACCAAATCAAGTGGACAACGTATTTATCATGTATCTCATTCAAAATGTGTATGTACCAATCTCCCTTCTTCCCTCTTTCAATCCATAGGCTGACCCTCCTGGAAAACACAATTCTGTATCACCTTCTCAGAAAGCCTTTTCTGGTGGGTTGCTTACACTCTCTAAATGCAGTTCTCACCCATCTCTTCCCTTCATATGCACTTGGAATGTGTATTAATTTGAATAATTAATGCTATATGATGTAAAAACCACGAACAAATAACCTCAGTGGCCTACTCCAACAAACACCTATTTCTTGCTCATGTCATGGACTGATGTGGCATTGGTCCCTCTCCAGCCTGTGTCTTCTCTATCCCCTGGCTACGCCATCTGGAACATGTGGTTCCCAAGGTTGTCTTGGCAGGAGAAGAGAAGAGCATAGAGTGGACTCCCTACTCTTACTTACTTGGGACTGGAAGCCACACATTACTTTTGTTCACGTTCCCTTTGCAAGAATTAGTCACATGGCCCCAGTTTAACCACAACAGACTCTTCCTGTGTATCCAGGCACAGAAAAGGGGTGGGGGACATTGTCTCTGGTGGAGACATATTTACATGTTTCCACTTAGAAAATAAAAAATATTATCTGACCTTGACACTGACATACCCTTTTCTCTACCTAGTAGTGGTACGTTCACTCACTCATTCATTCAAAAAATATAGATTGTATGCCCAAAATACTGCAGAGTGGAAGGATTGAAGCTGTATCCACATCAGGTTGCAAACTCCTTCAAGACAGAGATCATAGTTGTTTTATTATGTGCCTCATTTGCCTATTCTCAGCTTTCAAAAAAGTGTGTGCTCTATAAAATCTCGTCAATGTGATAACCTAATATGATTTTTACGGACAAAGGAGTTTATTTTTCTATGACCTTTTTTAAACCTTTGGCTTTATTTCCTGAAGAGTCAACTCAGCACTTACTGTAAGTCCCAAAGGAAGTAACTCACTAACTAGTTTTACACCAAGCCCTGGAAATGTAAACATTCAACCCTAGTATATAAATTTCTAGACAATAAAGAGATGCAAGAGTCCGGCTGTTTATTTAATGAAGGCTGAAGAATCATTCACAACATGGACTTGAAGTTAAACATCACTTTTTATATGTTTTCTATGTTGTTTTCATGTTTTGGTTATAAACAGCAAACGAATTCCCCCTTGGTTTCACTATTTTCAGTTTCATTACCCCTCAAAACAGCCTGTTGCCCCCTTCGTCCTCCCTGTCATTTCAGGTCTGTGTGTATCCTAGGCACTCTCATGGGGAGTAGGAGAGTGAAGGGAAATAAGACGTATAGTAATAAGGCAACATTTCAGGGAGCAGTAATGGTGTTACCCCATTACTTCTCTTTCCCTTTAAGTCAGTGCTGCCAGGGGTAGATCAAGCACTTTAACTGCAGAGTTTGCTGGGGTAGGAAATCCAGACCTTCATGAAGCTTAATTATTTGAAGAAAAGTAAGACACAGAAAGCATAAAAGAAACATGAAAGAGAAAAAAGTGAGAAATATATTTAATTATGAATGGGAAATTAGCATAGGGAACAAGAAGCAAAGCACAGACAAAAAGAATAGTAGCCTTTATCTTCCATGAAGGGGTGTGGTACATGTTTTTGATTAGGGAAAGAGATCATTAGAATGTCTATAGAATGGTTTACGATATTCACATTATGTCTTCAAAATAGGGCTTTTTTTTGTCTTCCAAAACTTTTTCAAAGATAAAGGGGGTAATATAGTTTATATAATCAAAGAGACAAATCCTAAATATTGAAAGAATTTGCCTCTAGGCATACAAATGTGAAACAACAATTCTCATGAGGCTGCTTTTCCATGGTAATCAGATTAAAAATTAAAAAGATTATCTGGCCTCATTATTGATTACTCCCCTCCCCTATCCTCCCACATTTTCTAAACCTCCAGTAGAGGTCATTTCTAGTTAGTATACATCATTCATTCATTCAACAAATATTTATCATAAGCCCACAAGGCAGCATGGTGAAGAGGTTAGAACACCCATAATGAAGCCAGACAAACTGTCTTTGTATCCCGGTTCTGACGCTTATTAGCTGTGTGACCCTGGGCAAGTGTACTTAACTCTCTGGGTCTCACCTTCCTCAGCTGTAAAACATAACAGTTCCTGCCTTTGTACCAGCAGTTCTCTCTTCACAGATGTTCCTCCTCCAGAGAATCCCAGGGCTAACTCAGTCACCTCCTTCAAGACCTTGATCAACTCTCATTTCAATGATGCCTACTCTGCCACCTGATATAAACTTTTTTTTTTTTTTTTTTTGCCTTACGCGGGCCTCTCACTGTTGTGGCCTCTCCCGTTGAGGAGCACAGGCTCCAGACCCGCAGGCCCAGTGGCCATGGCTCACGGGCCCAGCCGCTCTGCGGCATGTGGGATCCTCCCGGACCGGGGCACGAACCCGTGTCCCCTGCATCGGCAGGCGGGCTCCCAACCACTGCGCCACCAGGGAAGCCCCTGCCACCTGATATAAACTTTTAACCACCCTGTCTCCAATCCCTTCCTCCTGACCCTTCTTACCCTGACTTTAAAAAATGTTCTCCCTGGCACTTATAACACGCTAGGTACTTCATTTACTTATTATATCTGTTGCTTATTGTCCATCTCCCCCTGCTAGACTGTATGTTCCACCAGGGTAGAAATCTTTCTTTACTATGTATCTCAAGCACCTAGAATAATTCCCCACACATAGCTAGAGCTCCATTAGTAATTTCTGAATGAAAGAATATTCTATCGTTTAAGGAGAAGAGCATCAAATAATGGGTTTATTTGCAGAAACTTGACCTTTTGGTCATTTGAGTACTAAGAGGTTCATCAAAAAGAATAAATTTTTATAAATTAATCATAGTATATATGCCTTATTCATTTGATCCTCCATAATCATTTTAATTGTGGAATATATACATATATTTCCTAAACAGTTTCAGATACTTGCAGAAAGTCAGGTAATTAGTACTAACCAAAGCCCAGGGTCTAAACCTGGGTCTTTGGACTGTTGTGCTTTTTCCCACCATATAATGTAGTATGGGAGCAAAACAGAATGGCCATCTTCACTTTTTGACTGCTGAAAGTGTGATTCCTCACACAAAACCTGAGTTTACTTGTTTCTCTCTCATCTTAGGTGAATGTATTAGATTTAATGAGCTATTCAAAACAAAGGCTAAGCATAAGTCTCAGTCATAACTAACCTAGAAGGCACTTAGAACTGGATTGTATAAAATTCCCAGCAGTTAGTTTGGTTACTTATAGACCAGAAAAGTTTCCTTCTTTGCTATACTTTCCTTCACAACTTGTATTGAAGGTGGGTATTCAATAAAGTAGAAAATACGTGGCTTCTGGAAGCCATATAGAGTGCAATTATTAGAGGGTCTTTTCTTCCTTAGCTGTACCTTATGTTCAGAATCTCAACACAGTGACAATTTTAGCTTTTTTTTTTTAAATTTTTTAAATGCTCCATGAAGCTGATGATCTGGAAAGATTTAATATGGGAATGTTAATCTTTTGCCTTTACGTGTGAGCATTTTTGACAGTCAAGTACAGCTATGCTAGGTAATTGATTTTTCTTATTTCTCTGGAAAATTGAAGATAATCTTCCAGCATTTGAAGAAGCTCTAGTATTTGCTCTTCCTGTATCTCTAGCAACTACAGACTAGTTGATAGAATTCAAAGACTCAGTCTAGAATAAATGTGTAAAATTATACCAGGAGGACCAACTCACATCCATTAGGATAGCTACTATCAAACAAAACAAAACAAAACAGAAAATTACGTGTTGGTAAGGATGTGGAGAAATTAGAACCCTTGTGCACTGTTGTTCGGAATGTAAAATGGTACAGCTGCCATGGAAAACAGTTTAGTGGTTCCTCGAAAAGTTAAAAACAGAATTACTCTATGATCCAGCAATTCTACTTCTGGGTATGTACTCGAAAGAACTGAAAGCAAGATCTCTGTTGGATATTTCTACACCATGTTCAAAGCAGCAATATTCACAAAAGCTAAAACATTGAAGCAACCCAAGTGCCTATCAGTGGATGAAAGGATAAACAAAATGTGGTATATACATACAATGGAATATTATTCAGCCTTAAAAGGGAAGGAAATTCTGACATATACTACAACATGGATAAAACTTGAGGACATTATGCTAAGTAAAATAAGCCAATCCCAAAAGGACAAACCCTATATGATTCCATTTACATAAGGTACTTAGAGTAAACATCATAAAGATAGAAAGTTGAATGGTGCTTGCCAGGGGCTGAGGAGTGGACAAATGGGGAGTTATTGTTTAATGGGTATAGAATTTCAGTTTTTGAAAGATGAAAACAGTTCTAGATATGGATGGTGGTAATGGTTGCATAACAATATGAATGTACTTAACACCACTGAACTGTACACTTAAAAAATAGTTACGATAGAAATTTTATGTTATATGTATTTACCACAATAAAAAAAATTTTTTTTAATTCCTCACAGGAGGAGAGGAATCAATCTGCTCTACTTTCTTACTCCATAATCCTCTGACCAAGCACTATAATTAATGTGTTCAGTTTGTGAGAGTCTAGTGTCTCTGAGACTGAGCTGATTGGTTTGATCTTCAGGTGGACAGTGAGCACCCATTATTGCCACTGATGGTGCCCTTCTTCTTAACTCTTGCTCTCATGGTGAGTGTACCCCTAATCATAAACAGGAACAAGTGAATGTGTCTGCAGATTCATGATCTGTACATAAAGACAGCCCTGTGCACATATCCCTCTAATACTGTCATCTTAAATATTAAAATGGAGAGTTTTTATAGATCTTACGGGGCTGCACCAGTGAATATATTATCGTAATTATGGATTTCATTGGGAAGCTAAAGATTTTTAAATCGTCTTCCAATCATCTTTTTTCTTTTAACTAGTTTATAAAAATTGCTTTTACTGTTGCAAAACAAACAGAAACTTCATGATGACTACTGAATACACATATTTATTAGCCTCCTTCCCCACCCCAAAACTCCATTAAAATGAGAGCAAAAGAATTTAAAAAAAGAATAAATGCATAGCAGTAAAGGGACTAAGACGGGAGCCATGAATGGGTTAGAGATTTCAACAAATTTCTGAAAGATAGAAAGTGGAGGAAGTGTGTTGATCGGTAGAACGTGGTGGAGAAAGCCTTACCCAAGAATATTCTGGAAGGGGCCTTGAGGGAAGAGGATGCCCAGAGAGGCTCCAGCCATGGATTCAGCAGGTATGAAGGTTAAGAATGAGAAGGGGGCTGAAAACAAGATGGGGACTTTACTGAGAGCTTGACAACAAAAGAACTAGGCCAATGGCTTCACTCTCCTGTCTCGCTAATTAGCACAATACTTACGACAGTTGCATATAGTACTCAAGAAGCATCTCATAGTATTAAACAACTTATATTACTTCAAGTTTGCACTTATATAGAACTAAATGTAATATGTATGGAAATGTATACTAATTCTTTACATTGTTAACTAGATGGCTCTTGAAAACTAAAAATGCAAATGGTTCATTTAAAATAATTTAATGTTATGTAACTAAAATTTCAAAACAGATTAAATTTCAGGTTTTAAAAATAATTTTACTTAACATTTTGATATTTATTAATTATATTTTGTAATTTTAAATAAAATAACATTTTTGAAACATATACAGTAACTTGTTTCTATTTTGTATTTACCTTAATTTACATTTTCTAAAAACACTCTAATTATGCTTTCATTTTATACATTTACCTTCCGTTTTTATTCTTTTACACCATTTCTTTCAAGAGAATACAAATAATCTAAAAATCTTGATTACAACAAGGAAATCAGTGAATTTGCTAAAATGAAGGCAAGAAAAATCATTTTAATGGACAATATATAATAATTTACGAATTATGTACGTCTTTATTACTCATCCAAATAGCACCAGCCCACTGACATACAAAAATAATTAAACCACCTAGACATGTGCTAAAAATAATTAAACCAAGTCATCTTTGATATCTGCTATCTTTCAGTCATATAGAAACCATGGCTTTACGTGTATTTTTCAATTTTACAGTTATGAAGGTATATTTACAAGGTAAGAAGAGAGAGCATATTTTATTTAGAGGAGTGCTAGCTTAATATATAACTTTTAAATATTTATATGTAGATGTATGGTGTATGGGCTTCCATTTGTATTCTTGCCCCAGCCCACAAATATTAAGGGAGGGCCTTCAAAGAGGCAAAAGACAGAGTCCCTAGGAGTCAAATCAATCCACTAGGACAGCCCAGGGGGTGCGGCTGTGATCGAGGTGAGTGCAAAGTGGTGTCAGAGCGCAAGGGACGGAAGGGCCCTGTCCTTTCATCCTTGTATCTAATATGAACACTCCAGAAATGTTTGGGAATGGATAAATGAATGCATGCAGGCATGCATGAGGTACCTATAAACATGAATACAATAAACAACAAAGCTATAAATATTAGAAACAGGTTGTAAAAAGTCATAAAAGAGCAGAGCAATAGACAGTGTCTGGCACTTGACTTAACATGGTTATTATAGAATATACTCATGAGTTCTGTGTTTGTTGATATTTGATTGACTTTCAAGGTCATATAAAAATAGCATCAGGAAGAATTAGAAGTGGGGGTGTGGGTCATACCGGCAGGAAGATTTTATAATCGCATGAAGCAACTCTTAAGCTTGAATATCATTTTTCACTATAAAGTCTTTTCAGCAAATTCACTCTGCAATACAATTGAGATGTACAAGCATTACTGCTAATTTTGTCTGAGAAAGCAGTAATGATGCTTCAAGTCTTTAAAAGAGTATTGATTTTTAGTGCAATTTCTCATTTCTTTGTGAATAGAACTGGTCTTATATTTCTTTTTCCCTCTACCAGAGAGAACGACGTTTGCAAAATCAGGTATTTCTATCTTTGGACTGACAGAAGATAGATAAAGAATGAGGATGTGGACAATGGACCCCACCAGGTAACAATGAAGTAATGTTGTCTGAAGTGTATATTATGCCATCTCTGTGGATTTACATAATTGATATTTCTCCCAATGATCACAGAAGCTAAATCTTTGAATAGCAGTATGATTTTACGGATGTTGTGTGCGTGTATGTTTCATTGATAAGCTTCAGCCCTAGCTCCATTATAGAATCACTTGAGGAGCATTTTAAAAGTACCATTTCCATGCTCCCCACCCCCAAAGATGATGAGAGGCAAAAATTACTGCATTAAGTAGACAGGAATTATTAGTTCTAACTACTTAACACCCCATGAGATGTTAAACAGGGTAAGTGTGGAGGCAATCGATTCCCTCCAGATTGTATTTGGGATTTCCTTAGAAGAAACACAGAACAAAGGACAGAAGTTCCAAAAAGGGCTGTTCTCTGCAGGTGGCAGGCAAAGAGAGCAGGTCTCCTCTAAGGACAACCTCCACCCAGCCAAATAGCAGAAAATTAGAAAAGAGGTCCTTTACTAGCCTGTCTCCAAGGCATAATTTGTTCATATCTTGACTTCTTAAGTCAGAAATCCTGTCTTCTTCTTTTTTTTAAATTGAAGTCGAGTTGATTTACAATGTTGTGGCAATCTCTGCTGTACAGCAAAGTGACTCAGTTATACACAGAGACATTCTTTTTTTATATTCTTTCCCATGATGGTTTATCACAGGATATTGAATATAGTTCCCTGTGCTGTACATTAGGACCTTGTTGTTTATTCATTCTAAATGTAATAGTTTGCATCTACCAACCCCAAACTCCCAATCCATCTCTCTCCCTACCCCCCCAATGGCAACCACAAGTCTGTTCTCTATGTCTATTAGTCTATTTCTGTTTTGTAGATAGGTTCATTTGTGCCATATTTTAGATTCCACATATAAGTGATATCACATGGTATTTGTCTTTCTCTTTCTGACTTACTTCACTTAGTGTGATAATCTGGACTTGCATCCATGTTGCTGCAAATGGCATTATTTCGTTCTTTTTTATGGCTGAGTAGCATTCCATTGTATATATGTGCCACATCTTCTTTATCCATTCATCTGTTGGTGGACATTTAGGTTGTTTCCATGTTTTGGCTATTGTGAACAGTGCTGCTGTAAACATAGGGGTGCATTTATCTTTTTGAATTATAGTTTTGTCCAGCTTTATGCCCAGGAGTGGGATTGCTGGATCATATGTTAATTCTATTTTTAGTTTTCTGAGGAACCTCCATACTGTTTTTCATAGTGGCTGCACCAATTTACATTCCCAGCAACAGTGTAGGAGGGTTTTCTTTTCTCCACACCCTCTCCAGCATTTGTTATTAGAAACCCTGTCTTCTCTATCCTTGTGTCACTATCAGTCACCATGGTGCAAAGAGCAGGTGTTTAATAAATAACTGGTAAAATAATATATGCATGAATAAATAAAAACTGATGTTAATGAAAGACTCTGTCACAATTTTGGTGTGAGGGATGAAAAGGTAGGGGAACAAAAGAGTAGACAGAAATTGGTCCTCGTTTGCCAAAGGGAACCACCAAGTCACCTATAAAAGGAAGTGTTTTGAAACTCTTATCCCAATGTGCACTTCAAGAGTATCAAAGAGTTAAGGGTGAAGAGGTCAGGGAAAGGATTTCCTTGGAGAGAAGTGTGGGTATGCTGTGAACACCCACCATAAAATGGGACAGGGTAAGGGCCCACCCCCTCATTTCATAATGAGAGATGCTTCAAGGAGAACCATAGGGAACCTGATACACATCCCCTGAGCCTAGGAGGCCAGTGGAAATCTATACCAGAGAAACCTCCAAGGCCAGAGGCAGTGACTGGAATCTCCTCACCTGAAGGGTGAGGATGAGTGGCCAAGTTGAAAGGGGTCTGCCCTCCAGAGTTTGTCAGGGCAACAGATGCAAGAATGTGTTCTGGGAACCAGATGTGGTCCAGCTGGAAGCTGCCTTAAGAGTATGTACCCAAGAGGAGTTCCTGCCAGAGGCAAGTTTACCTCAGTAGAAGGAAACAGGAAGAATACCAGCAGATACAGATGTATGGGGGTGAGAGGTAGGGGTTTGCTAGTTTGGAGAGAAATCAGTTCCCTCACATTTATAGAACTTCAGATGAAAACTTACCAGCTATGAGGTGTCTCCAAAGAATCCACAAATGCACTGCAAGAGAAAGAGACAGTTTTGAAGATCTACCTGGCCCACTGAGAGTCAGCTTCGACACCCACCAAACCCAGGGGGTGCCATTTCAGGTCATGACAGTTCCACTAAAGACATCCTTCCCTGCCCCCGCCTTCCCTGAAAAACTCTAGTGTGGAAACTGGGGCAGGTAATCTCAGCTGCCTTTCTAACTGCAGGCCCAAACTATGGGAGAAAGGGAGCTTTAACTTCACGCTGAGTTTCGAGTTTTAATTATTACACGAGTGGATTTTTTAATTCCTGAAATGAAACTGGTTTTTGTATATGTATGTGTATGTGTGACCAAGGCTAATTGGAAGACTCTTAGTATCTACGTATAAGTAGAAAAAACTCTAGGTCTACCAGAAATGGTGTCCAAGGGAGAGAAGGAACCAGTTCACCAAGTGGTTTTGATCAGGCAAATAAAATTGCTTTATGATTATGCTCCATCAAATGACTCTTGTGCCGTGTAATGGTTACACTGGTTATAGTCTGAATTCAGAAAGTCACTGGTGGTTTTTAAAAAAGGGGGTTTTCTGAATTTTAAATATACTATCTAGATATTGTCAGTGCTTCTCTCTATTTGCAAGGGTATCCATGAGTCATTTACAAGTTATGCAGACTATACATTGACAGTTTTCAATTAATGGTGGAGAGTGAACAGGGAGGCAAGGCCATGTTCAAGAATGCTGATTCTGGACTCAGAGTCTAGGGTGTGAGATAATGCTTCCCACCGGCTCCTTGACCAATCTCTTGTTTTACCGTAAGTGACTGATTAGATGGCACCCTAGTTTTGTAGGGCAGTAGGGAAGTGAGGCAGGGAAGGGAAGGCAGCCAAAGAGGGATGTGTTACCACTGTAGGTAGCTGGGAAATGGTGTAAAACACCCACCTCAGAATTATCCCCTTGAGGGGTGAGGGAGCTGGGGTTCTCTGCACCAATTATTGTCAGTCTTGAGTGAGGGCTGCTCCTGGGAGTGTGAATTCCTCTGCGTTTAAGGCCTGTGTGCACGAGGGCAAACTGGTTTTTGGTGTTTCAGAAAAAGTCATTAGGCACAGAGGTGCAGACTGGGATTGGCAGCCAGCTGTAGCCCATGGGGATGGTGAGTCTGAGGCACTGCCAGTGTCTGGAATAGCACATCTCTTTCATCACTCAGTTCCCTTGTACCCTATGTTAAGTTCCCTCTGTCCTATCACTGATTCTTCAAAGTGGTAGCTGGTCATAATTTCTTAAAAGAAAGACTTTTAACAACAGGAGAGGTAGTAAGACAAGATACAATCCACACTGCTGTAGCTAGTCCTAAGGCTGCAAGTGATATCTGTCATCTCCTTCCTTTCCACCCTTCTAGACTCAACTCATTCTTGACCAGCACTTCTGCTGGTCTAGGTTGCTTGCTCATGGGGATTACACACACTTTCATCCATGAGAGGTCTAAGCCCTTGTGCCCACTCCAGGCTATGGTTGCTGCAATCACCCATTTGCGGACATAGAAGCACCAAGAGGTGTCCCAGTGAATCGCCTGTAACTCTAGATTTAGTGAAACACTTTCTGTGTCTCTTAGGAAACGTGTCCCTTTCCTGAGAGTCAGGATTTCTGATCTCACAGAGCCTAAAGTTGCAGGTATGGGAATCACAAACTTCCCAAGTGGGCCACTGAGAGTAATGGTGAGAGGGTCCACTTCTACTTTAACCTCGTTTCCCAAACCCATGTGTTCTACCTACTGAAAACACAGTACCATGTAATCACTATTATGCAGAAAACTTCTGGATAATATAAGGTAGGACCAGAGGATACTGTGACTATAAGTCCATTGTTGGACCTCTTTCACCCTTACATGGGTCCCTGGTTCATAGCACTGTTAATAGGCTTCCATGAGAAATCAGACACTCCATGTGATTGGACTGGCTGAGGAACTATGGGACAAGGGAGGCAAACTCACATCCAGAATGTGCGCTGACTCTAGGAAGAATGAATTGTCCCCTCCAGGGTGGCAGGGGTCTGATGTAATAAACCTGCATGTGTGTGGTACCATATCAAGGACTCAGCATCTGTCTCTGCTGTTTACAGGTCAGCCATTCAGCAGTGGCAACTGCCAGAGCATCTTTGGTGATCCCATGCTGCTGGGCTCACGGATAGCCTCCAACCCTGCCACCATGGCGTCTAAATTCATTGGCCTGAGTGTGCAAACACTGGAGTGACTGGACAGCATAGCTGGCTGACTTCCACTGGACAAGCCTTCCTCTCTATCTCATTGATCAGTCTCTTTTGTGGTAGATGGCCTCTGGTTGGTATTGATATGAGATCCAATGGGAAAGAAAAAGAAAAATGTGGGAGAAGAGTGTCTTGGAAATCAGAGGAAGTGAAGAGATTCAAATTCAACAATGTCAGATGAATTATCTTGGTCAGGGTTATTTCAATTTTCTGTCCTTCAGTTTCATTAAAAGCAAGTTGGTTTATCAATCTTTATTCCATTTTCACTGGCTGTACTTACTGAACCCCTTAGGTTATAATAAAGACTTGTGAGTTCTTTGGGTTACATGAGTATGATTTCTTATTATTTTTACTACTGCTCATCAATCACTTGAAAAGATTTCCTTGCTTGTGGGTGAAGCAGGGGAGATAACAATTAGCTTTTTCCATGACCTTACTTCCTTTGCTATAAAATGAGTTCCTTGGTGAAAAGAAGTTTTATGTGGGTTACCATAATGGTGTATAAGGCTTTCTATAAATAGTGTGTTGACAGAAATATGGTGATCGGGGAAGGCAAATCCATATCCATAACCAGAATGAGTGTCTTTTTTCAGTGATAACAAATCACTGCCCTCTCCTTGATGGAGATATATATAATTTTTTTTCTCTGTGTGAAGCATCTCTAGAAGATCAGGTAAATCCCCAGATTGAGACAGTGTATTTAATTGGAATCTCCCTTGTTACTTTCTTGTTTAGCCGAAACAACCCCATGAAGCACAGGTTAGGGTTCCTTGGCATGGGATACAGTTCAGAAAGGCTCTCCAACCTTGAAAAATTTGGAAGCCTTGGATCTGAGAGAGCCTTGCTGAAATGGAATAATTTTTTCATTCCGCTTAAGAAGCACTGACAGTTCCCATTTCCCAGCAGGCAAAAGCAGAGTGATCAATTCTGAATAGAATCTCTACTGAGAGCATTTTAATCAACTAGAATGAGTACAGTCAGCTGGCTCATCACCAAAAACTCACAGATGTGTTTGCACCCAATTGGAAAACAGTAAACATCAGGCATCAGGCCAGGTCAATTTGGTGTATTAATTTCTGAGTCTAAAATAGATCTTAGAGGCAAACATTTTTTCTACCCTCATATACAGGAATACTTACCCCTTTCTCCCTACCATCTAGACTATCTGAACAGAACTAGCTCAAACCCAGCTTATAATAATCAAGATAGTTTTAATATCCTATGGCATTTTTGTATACAAATCTATAGACCAAGAATAAAAAGGGATAGAGAGAGAGGCTGGGTGCTGAGAGTTGGCATAGGGGAATTAAATTTCACCTCTTTACCATTTTCCCTAATTTTTAAGATAATTAGAATTATTCATTCGACTTTGAACATGTGGCTGTAACATAGAGACTTCAACAGCAAAGCTTATGTATCTAAATGAAGGCAGACACCATGGAAGAAACATAATTATTCCAGGGATATTGCCATTGTTCAAAAATATTTTTGAATTCCTTCTTTGGAATGTCTCTCAAGGCCATTAGGAAATTCAATCTTAAAGACCCAACTCACATTTAAGAGTAAAATGTTTCTCAATTTATTCATCCATTTATTTGTTTTTTTTTGTTGTTGTTGTTTGTTTGTTTTTTTGTGGTATGCGGGCCTCCCTCTGTTGTGGCCTCTCCCGTTGCGGAGCACAGGCTCCGGACGTGCAGGCCCAGCGGCCATGGCTCACGGGCCCAGCCGCTCCGCGGCATGTGGGATCCTCCCGGACCGGGGCGCGAACCCGGTTCCCCTGCATCGGCAGGAGGACGCG
>NC_041221.1:76983609-77011902 GCF_002837175.3 Physeter macrocephalus | reverse complement strand
TTGCGGAGCACAGGCTCCGGACGTGCAGGCCCAGCGGCCATGGCTCACGGGCCCAGCCGCTCCGCGGCATGTGGGATCCTCCCGGACCGGGGCGCGAACCCGGTGCCCCTGCATCGGCAGGAGGACGCGCAACCACTGCGCCACCAGGGAAGCCCTATTCATCCATTTATATCTGGCTTGACTCTGAGTGATGTTTGGCAGTTTTAAAAAATAAAATCCACCCTCAAAAGGCATTTTGCCATCTCTAAGGATTCTCGAAGCAATATGTGTATGAAGGATAGTCAAACCGTAAATTCCAAATATATCTTGACCAATTGTAGTATCATCAGACTAAGTATTTAGCCATTGAAAGGGACTATTTCAAAAGAGGGAGTATTCTTCTGAATGTAAAAAATTCTCATGTTTGTTAAATTAGTCATATTACTCAAGTAATATTTAGTAATTTAATATTTAGTAATATTTATAAATGTTAGTAATGTTAGTAAAATTAGTAATATTTATCATTTTATAATTTATCAAAATGGGAAATAACTTCCTAATTCTTCCCCTCCATGTGGGGTCTTTTTGAAAACCATAACATATGTGAGTGTTGGTAATTTATTAAACTCATTGGTGATGGCCTATTTCTCAGATGTGTTCTCTTCATACCATCTCCTCATTCAATTCAGTTCAATTATGCTTATTTTTGAAGTATGTACCATGAAACACTAGAGGGATAAGCGTAAGTTCTGTAATGGAATAAATTTAAGAAATGCAGCCTGTTATATTCCCTCTTAGATATTCATAATGCATGTAAACACATCAAAGGTGCCCCAGAGCTCAGTTATAGCTGATATTTTATGGGGTAGAATAATACCTCCCACTCTTGATAAAAACTTGGAAAACATAAAGAACATAATTTGGAGCCCCTTTTAAAAAAAGCAAGATCAAGGAGGAGACAAATGTTACTTAGCTCAATCATGCCCGGGGTGATTATTTTGTAAGAAAAAGGTTAAAAGAAAAGTTAATAAGAGGTTATACCTTTCTCATTTGAGATAGGATGTTTATATTTACTGTAGTCAGGTACAATTTGCCCTTGGGTAACTCAGGAGAAAATGAGCTGTAGCTGCCACTGGTAGGACTAGGACACTCATTATCTGCTTTGTACTCTACAGACCAAATCACATGTCCTCACCTTCCCCTCCCACCCTTGTATCCAGCAAAGCCTGGGGAGAAGAAATCTTTTAGCATTCAGAGTCTAAGGCACCAGACTTTTTAAGATATGAGGACAGTCTTAGGACTATGATGGCCTCCCTAGTGTGGAAAGGGGTGGGATTTTCCAAGGGCAGGGATGGAGAAAGCAGACTGTAGGTTGTGGGTTCTAAATTGAGACTGCAGAAAGAGAAAGCCAAAGTGAGATAAAGAGGAGTCTGGAGTGAATGTTCAGTCCAAAGACAAAATTGGGGCCTTTTCTCTTCCTCAGCACCATTCCCAGAAGGACTAAGTTGCATCAGGACACAACTCCTGATTCGCATGCTCTGTATTGATTAAGGTGTCCCAATGCACATTTATCTTTATTCCCACTGGCACCTCCAAATTCTTCCTATTTGGGGAGAGTTCCCAATTGTATGAAACTTTGTGGGAGTCCAAAAGAAGCCAACAGCAACCCAAGACCACCTCTCCCCACCCCTGGAAGTTAAGGTGTGGTCACCAACCACACTCAGCCAATCAGATTCTCATACTTGGATCTTTCAGTCTTGAGCAAGATATGCAAAGATAAAAGATTAGTAATAAAAAATATTAAAATTTTTAATTTTTATTTGAAATACAGTAAATTTCACTCATTTTACGATTCAGTTCTTTCTGTTCTCATGAATGGATATAGAGTCATGTATCTATGACCACAATTAAGACAAAGAACAGTTCCACTAACCCCAAAACTGCATGCTGTCCCTTTTTAGTCAAACCCTTTCCCTGGCAGTTACTGATCTGATCTCTGTTGCTACAGTTTTGCTTTTCCAAAATGTTATATAAAATATGTAACCTTTTGAGTCTATCCTGTTTCACTTAGGATAGTAAATTTTAAATCCATCGATTTTGTCAAGTGTATCAATGGTTCACTTGTTTTTATTACTATGTAATATTTCATTGTTATTCCTGGTAATGAAAAGGAACATTAATAGCTTAAAATTTTTCAAAAAAGGAGAACAAAACTGAAAGACTCATACAACCTGATTTCAACTAGAAACTAGTGAGTTCAGAAATTAACACACATAAATATAGTCAATTAATTTTTGACAAAGATGCAAAGCAATTCAATGGAAAAAGTATAGTCTTTCTTTTTTTAATATAAATTTATTTATTTATTTATATTTATTTTTGGCTGTGTTGGGTCTTCGTTGCTGCACACAGGCTCTCTCTAGTTGTGGTGAGCAGGGGCTACTCTTCGTTGTGGTGCATGGGCTTCTCATTGAGGTGGCTTCTCTTGTTGTGGAGCACGGGCTCTAGGCGCATGGGCTTCAGGAGTTGTGGCTCGCGGGCTCTAGAGCACAGGCTCAGTAGTTGTGGTGCACCGGCTTAGTTGCTCCACAGCATGTGGGATCTTCCCAGACCAGGGCTCGAACCTGTGTCCCCTGCACTGGGAGGCAGATTCTTAACCACTGCACCACCAGGTAAGTCCAAGGATGGTCTTTCTAACAAAAGTGCTGGAATAATAGGCTATCCATAAGCAAAAACCTGAAAACACTTACCTCTACCTCACACCTTATTCTTTTGTTACAATATCTGTAG
This sequence comes from Physeter macrocephalus, assembly GCF_002837175.3. Lineage (NCBI taxonomy): Eukaryota > Metazoa > Chordata > Mammalia > Artiodactyla > Physeteridae > Physeter > Physeter macrocephalus. The sequence continues at coordinate 77,009,133 of NC_041221.1, read as the reverse complement.
ATCTATAGTGATACCTCCACTTTCATTCCTGATTTCGTAATATGTGTTCTCTCTCTCTCTCAATCTATGTGGAGGTTTATTAATTTAAAAAAATCTTTACAAAGAATTAGCTTTTAGTATCATTGATATTATTGTCTGCATTTTTTATTTCTCTTGTTAATTTCCACTTTTCTGCTTGCTTTGGATTTCACTTTTTTTCTAGTTTCTTAATGTGGAAGCTTGAATTATTATGTCTTTCCTTTTTCTAACACAAAGGTTTAATGCTATAAATTTCACCCTAAGTACTGCCATACCTGCCTCCCATGTATTGTGATATGTTCTGTTTTCCTCTTCACTTTACTCAAAATATAATCTAATTTTCTCTGTGACATCTTTTTTGACCTATTCATTATTTAGAAGTCTGTTGTTTAATTTCCAAATATCTGATGATTTTCCAGATATCCTTCAGTTATTGATTTCTTATATATTTCATTATGGCTAGAGAACATATTTTGTATGATTTCAATTCTTTAATTTTTTTAAGGTTTGTTCTATGGTCCAAGATATGAACTATGTTAGTGAATACTGTATATTATTAAATACGTGTATTTTGTGGTTGTTGCCTGAAATACTCTATAAATATCAATTATGTCAAGTTGATTGATTGCCTGGTTCAGGTATTCAGATATCATATTTTCTAGTTCTAAAATTTATGTTTGTTTCTTTTTTATAATTTCTACTTCTCTATTGAGAACTTCTATCTTCCCATTCATTTTAAGAGTTCCCACCATCACTTCATAGAGCATTGTTATTATAGCTCCTTTAATTCTTCTGATAATTCCAACATTTGAGCCATCATAATGTTGATTCTGTTGATCATTGTTTCCTGGGGTTTTCTGGGCTGTTTTTAGTTTTGTTTGCATATTAATCATACTTTTTATTCTTTGTATATTGGGTAATTTTTGATCCTAGAGTGAGCATTTTGAATATTATGTTGTGAGACACTGGTTCCTATTAAAAATCTTCTGGGGACAATTAAAAAATGGGCAGAAAATCTGAATAAACACTTTTCCAAAGAAGACATACAGCTGGCCAACAGGCACATGAAAAGATCCTCAACATCACTAATCATCAGGGAAAAGAAAATCAAAACCACAATAAGATATCACCCTTATACCTGTCAGAATGGCAATTATCAAAAAGACAACAAATAACAAATGCTGGTGAAGATGTGGAGAAAAGGGAACCCTCCTACACTGTTGGTGGGAATGTAAATTGGAACAGTCACTATGGAAAACAGTATGGAGGTTCTTCAAAAAACTGAAAATGGAACTACCATATGATCCAGCAATTCCACTCCTGGGTATTTATGCAAAGAAAATAAAAACACTAATTAGAAAAGATATATGAACCCCTATGTTCATTGCAGAATTATCTACAATAGCCAATATATGGAAGCAGCCTAAGTGCTCATCAATAGATAAATGGATGGAGAAGATGTGGTACGCACACACACACACACACACACACACACACACACACACACACACAGAGGAATATTACTCAGCCATAAAAAAGAATGAAATCTTGCCATTTGTGATAGCACGGATGGACTTAGAGGGTATTATGCTAAGTGAAATAAGTCAGTCACAGAAAGACAAATACTGTATGATTTAACTTATACTTAAATCAAATTAATGATCAAAAACAACAAAACAGAAACAGACTCATAGATACAGAGAACAAACAGGTGGTTGCCAGAGGGGAGAAGAGTAAGGGGATGAGAGAAATAGGTGAGGGAGATTAAGAGGCACAAACTTCCAGCTGCAAAATAGATGAGTCAGGGGTATGAAACATACAGTCTGGGGAATATAGTCAATAATTATGTAATATCTTTGTATGGTGACAGATGATAACCAGCCTTACTGTGGTAAACATTTGGAAATGTATAGAAATATTGACTCATGATATCATGCACCAGAAACTAACCTAGTATTGTAGGTCAATTATACTTCAAAAAACAAACAAATCCATAGAGAAAGAGATCAGATCTGTGGTTACCAGAGGTGGGGTGCGGTGGGGGAGAGGGAATTGGATGAAGGCGGTCAAAAGGTAGAAACTCCCAGTTAGATAAATAAGTACCAGGGATATAATGTACAACACGATAAATACAATTATCACTGCTGTATGTTATATATGAAAGGTGTTAAGAGAGTAACTCCTAAGAGTTCTAATCACAAGGAAATTTTTTTTTCTATTTCTTTCATATCGTATCTATATGAGATGATGGATGTTCACTAAACTTATTGTGAAAATCATTTCTTATGTATGTAAGTCAAATTATTATGCCTTACAGCTTAAACTTATATAGTGCTGTATGTCAATTATATCTCAGTGAAACTGCAAGAAAAAATCCTCTGGAGAATGTAATTTTTTTAGCAGACAATCAACCTGGTTTGTTTTGAACCATAAAGTCTATCTTGCCTTCTGTGGGTTCCAATATCGGTTCATTTTTAAAGCCTTCAGTAGGCTGTTTGGATCTGGCTGGTAAAGACCCAGATGTTAGATCTGGTCAATATTTCACAGGGAAGTTTATTTCTGGAAGTCTTTGCTCTGTTTCTTTGGGTGTGGTCTACATGTGCCCAACTTGGAGGTGAGCCTGGACCTAATATTAGTTTGTGCATCTAATTAAGGGATCCTCTTCTCCAGTCTTTTCTCTCTGGTGTTTCAACCACACTTTGGTTCATAGTGACTTGTTTTTCCCAGTTCCTCTGGCCAGAAAGATGGAGTGCTAGCCTCCTGTGCTTTTTTACAGTTCCACATAACTGGTGCTGTCTTCAGAATAAAGGAAATAGGGAAACAAGAAAGAAAAATAAGGGGATTTCCTCACACTCTTTGGACCACAGGGGCCCCTTTTTCCCAGAACTCAGTCTTCTCTTGGGGTAAAGGTGACTTCATCGCAGTGGTGGCAGTGCAATGCCATGACTAAGGCAGGCCCTGAGTCAGGAACAGAAGAGAAAAAACGTAAAAAACGGGAAAAAATAAATCTCCTCCATACTTTCTGGAAAGCAGGGGTCCCTTTTCCTGATCTTCTGGATAGAAAGAGATGATTTCTCCCAGGTTTCCTGTCGACACTTGTTGCCCAGTTGCTCATGTCAGCCTGCCCCCAGTTCAAAGCCAGGAGTCAAAAGAGAGAGAAAGAAAAAACCCCAAAAGACCCCAAAACCATGAAACTCTTTCTTGCTACAGTTTGTTAATCAAGTTTTGACTTCAGTCCCTGCTTCTTGTATTGTTTACTTTTCAGAGTCCTCAAGTAATTACCTTTTCTATGCTGTCCAGAGTTTTATTTTTTATTTATTTATTTATTTATTTATTTTTGTGGTACGCGGGCCTCTCACTGTTGTGGCCTCTCCCGTTGCTGAGCACAGACTCCGGACACGCAGGCTCAGCGGCCATGGCTCACGGGCCCAGCCGCTCCGCGGCATGTGGGATCTTCCCGGACCGGGGCACGAACCCGTATCCCCTGCATCGGCAGGCGGATTCTCAACCACTGCGCCACCAGGGAAGCCCCTGTCCAGAGTTTTAGTTGTGACCAGTGGGACAGGCCATTGTCTACATACCCCATCTTGGCCAGCATGGGAATTTCAGTAACAAACATCTCTTTATCCAAGCAACAGGGAGCAATTTAGTTGGCCTGCTGACACACATATATCAATGAAGACATTAGTAACAACTTGATTATTGAACACTAACCTCCCAGGATATTTGCATGTTGTCAAAAGACAACATGAATTAAGCTATACCACACTAAAAAAGCCACAAAAGTAGATGGGCAAAAAACATTAAAATAGGTAAGCAGTTTCCAAGTTCTTAGCCAACTGTATGAATTAGTTCTCTTGTTTTTTTTCTTTTTGTTTTCTTTTTTGTATCAATTCATGTCCTGCACCTTTTTTTAAAATGAATAAAAACATTGATACACTTCTGCCCAAAAAAGTTAATTCTCCCATCTTCACAGACCCCTTTGGCAGCAATAAAAAGTTCTCTTGCTAAAGCAAATAGAGAAGGGTGAGGGGGATAAAGAGGGGGATAGAGGAGTCATTTAACACATATCAAAACGAATACTGGCACCTCCAAATGAGTCTTTAACAAAAAAAAGGAGGCCATGGATGTGGTCTTGGGGAAAAATCTATTTAGAGAACACCGATTTCCATATTTTAGGACAATAAAACTGAAGTCAAGAGAGGTGAAGTGTTTTATTCAAGGTCAACCATCTATCTCCTTGTTGCCCACGTTTCAGAATTTAGCATAGCAGTTACAGATGGAGTGATTCACTTTGAGAAACACTGCTTTGTGATTTGGAAGTTTGTAGATTATAAATCTTTTGCAGTGTTGAGCAGACAGGATGGAAAAATCAAAAATGGAAACTAGTAGGGGTAGAGGAACAAGAAAATGAATGAGCTGAAAGAGGATAGAATATTACATCTTGAAAAAAAGGGAGGTGGGGAGGGGGAGGAGGAAGGAATGCAGAAAAGCCAGAAAGGATCTGTCCTCCTGGAAGCATTATTTTAAGTTCCATAGCCACTCTACTGGGAACAAAATATTTTTGCCATTTGGGAGAAAAGTCACGTTAAAATAATATCCATCAACAGTTGTACCCACTTAAAAGCTAGTTGCCAATTGAAAAGTATTTAATTTATATTTATCTCTCAAGCAGTATCACAAACTCTAGACTTCTTCATCTACTCCTCCATGAATTGTCAGCTAAATCCTGTTCCTGAAGGGTTTATTCTTTATTAGCTTTCACATTAGAATGTGATCTTGATCATGTAGATAATTCTGGAGCTGTACTAATGGGCACTTCCAGATTCAGCCCTGTGCAGAGGTAACCAGGTCTCTATTCCAAGTCAGATTTCTTAATTTGAATAACACAGTGCCAGCCTTAATAAGAGAATCTTCCTTTAATCCAGAAACCTGAAAATAGAGAATGAATAAAAGCAATTCGATAACCTAACTCATATTAAGAAGTTACTGACCAGAATACTTTTATGTCTCCTCTCCCAGAAGAGTTGAGTTGTAAGAGGGAAATCTAGATGGTATTATGCTTTAGTCCCTAGAAATAAATGATGAATGGTGGGAATTTATATACCAGTTGGGATACAGGTTGAAATCCAGCTATAGAAAAGGGCAAAGAAACAATAGCTTAAACAAGTCAGACATTTCTTTTTCTCAGTCACATAACTGACTGAGGTAGGCAACCTAGGCTAATATTGCTACTCCATGGTGCTGGAGACCCCAGTTCTTTCTGTCTCATGGCTTGGCCATTCTCAGCACACAGCTTCTATCTCATGATCTAATGTGGCTGCTCCTGCTCTGGCCATCACATCTAAATTCTACTTTGTGGGTAGAGGAAAGGAAAGGGGGAGATCACTTGCCTCTCCTTTTAAATGAACAACGGAAAAATGCATGTAGGTTCATCAGTTGTAACAAATGTATCACTCTGGTGGGGGATGCTGATAATGAGGGAGGCTATGCACGTGCAGGGCAAGGGGTATGTACATGGGTAACCTCTGCATCTTCCCCTCAGTTTTGCTGTGAACCTAAAACTGCTCTAAAAAATAAAAGTCTATGAGGGAAGGAGGGAGGGAGAAAGAGAAAGATTACAACCAGCCACAAAAAAAGAAAAAACAGTTGTAGGTCTTACGGAACTAATAAAACAAACACAAAATTACATTTAAAAAATACTCTTGTGGGGCTTCCCTGGTGGCACAGTGGTTTAGAGTCCGCCTGCCGATGCAGGGGACACGGGTTGGTGCCCCGGTCCGGGAAGATCCCACATGCGGCAGAGCGGCTGGGCCTGTGAGCCATGGCCGCTGAGCTTGCACGTCCGGAGCCTGTGCTCCGCAACGGGAGAGGCCACAGCAGTGACAGGCCCGCGTACCGCAAAAAAAAAAAAACTCTTATGACCTAAGGGTTATACACTTCAATTATAAAGTAACAAAAGATTAAGAATCTCTTGCAATTTAAATCCATTTAGTCATTAAACCTTCCGTTCTTGTTTTCTCATCATGAAATAGTGCTGTAACTACTACAAGGATTATTTGCCCTTTCCTATAACTCTCTTTTAATGATTTGGTACAAGGCGACTCTAATAGGCAGGAGGAAGTCAGTCACACTTTGAAGTAAGAAACATACCCATTAAGAAGTAAATCAAGTGTGACTGAGGCTCTTGTCTTCGAGATATTAGAGTCTCTGCAAATTTTGTTGTGAACCAAGGGGACCATTAACTGGTAGGAAACAATTTTAGTCCCATCAAAGCAAAGGTATCAGATACTAAGAAAAACAAAACCTGAAGGCACAGGTGAATGAAAGTACCAAATATTACTTCAACGGTGCTTGTTAAATAAACATTTATAGAATGCCTATTATTTGCTAAGCATAGTACTGGTACTAGGAATCAGACAGGTGAAAAAGCAAGGTTTCTCTGTTTAGGGAGCTTACAGTCTTGAGGTGGAGACATTCTTGAACATATAATTTCAACACGGAATGATAATGATAGGACTAAAGTTCAGTTCCCAGTGAAGAGACCTTAGGGGGACGTAAGGCAGGGGCAAGGGAAGGTTTGCTGGAAGATACAGGGCTGAATTCAGACTTGAACTAACAGACAAAGGAAGGCAGGTGAAGAAGAGGAGGAAAGACCTTCCAGGTAGGAGGGCCAATTGAGCGAAGGCACAGAGACCTGAACAGACATGGTACAGGCTGTGTGCGATTGCTAGGGCAGGACAGAGGTCAGGCTTGGGTGGGATAGATTTGGGAGTCAACTGCATTTAAAATAGTGTGATACTTCTGGGTTCTTGTTTCATCTGACCTGCTAAAATCATTGTACAATTATATGGGAAGATGGGGGATAGGAAGGATGACTATGTTGTGAGGTTGAGAAAATATGAAATCTTCATTTTTCCCCCATTGGAAGTTAACAGATAATGTCCAGAATGGACTGAATTCTGTCCCCCCCAGATTCATATGTTGAAGCTCTACCTCTAATATGACAGTATTTGGAGATGGGGACTTGGGGAGGTAACTTGAGTTGGGTGAGGTCATGAGAATGGGGTCCTCATGATGGGATTGCTGGTATAAAAATAGGAGGCAACAGAGCCCTCTCTCTACCATGTGAGAATACAGCAAGAAGGCAGCTGTCTATATGCCAGGAAGAGGACCCTCATTGGGAACTGAACTGGCAGGCACCTTCATCTTGAACTTCACAGCTTCCAGAACTGTGAGGAATAAATGTCTTTTGTTTAAGCCACCCAGTCGAGTTATGTCACCATACAAAGATATTGCAGATCTAGTGGCGGCCTGCTGGTGGGTAGGGCCAGCTCCTTACATGGCTGGCTGTAGGGTCTGGTATGTCCCCAAACTTGTATCGGCCTGCTGCTGGATGGTACAGATCCTGGAAGGGCTAGATGCGGTGCCCAAGGTGTTCCAGAGCTGGTGTAGGCTTGCTGGTGGGTGGGGTCAAGGCCCAGGGGGTTCTGGGGCTGGTGCTGGTCTGTTGGTGGGTGGGTGGTGTCCTGATATGACAGGCTGTAGGGCTGCAGTGGTCTTTGGGCTGATGTCACCTGACGGTAGGCAGAGCCAGGTCCCAGGGTCTCTGGTTGCAGGACCTCGGGGTCCCAGAGTTGGTGTGTCAGCCCAGGACCTATGGGGTCCAGGGCTGATGCCTGCCTACTGGTGGGTGGGGTTGGGTCCTGGGTCCTCTAGTGGACAGGGCCAGGCCCTGGCGCTAATAAGCTAGAGGAAGGATTCCAAAATGGTGCTTGCCAGTACCAATGTCCTTGTGGTAGAACAAGCTCCCCCAAATGGCTACCACCAGTGTCTCTGTTCCCAGGGTAAACTCCACTTGCCTCCTGCCTCTCTGGGAGGTTCTCCAAAATCAGCAGGTGGGTCTGACCCAGGCTCCTTTCAAATTACTGCTTCTGTCCTGGGTCTTGGAGCAGCTGAGATTTTGTGTGCACCCTTTAAAAGTGGAGGCTCTATTTCTTACAGCTCTCTGGCTCTCCCAAAACTAAGCTCCACTGGCCTTCAAAGCCAATGTTCTGAGGCCTCATCTTCCTGGTGCAGTACCCTCAGGCTGAGAACCCCATGTGGGTCTCAGAGCCCTCGCTCCTTGGGGAAAACCTCTGCAATTGTAATTATCCTCCTGTTTTGGGTCACCTACCCAGGGTATGGATCTTGACTCTACTGCGTCTCCACCCCTCCTACCCATCTTGTTGTGGTTCCTCCTTTATATCTTTAGTTGCAGAAGATCTTTTCTGCTAGTCATCCAGTCTTTCTCATTAATAGCTGCTCTGTAAATAGTAGTAATTTTGGTGTGCCCGTGGGAGGAGGTGAGCTCAGGGTCTTCCTACTCCCCCATCTTGGCCACTCTTCTCCTCTACAAACATTCTTATGCATGTCTTTTGATGAATACATGTATGCATTTCTGTCAAGCATATACATAACTTGCTTTTGCAGTTCCCAGCTTGCACAGTACCAATATGCACAAATTTCAGTTGCCACAGTTTAAATGACACCAGTCCCCCAATAAGACAACTTGAATTTCAGTTAACGCTATACATTAACTGTGAGCAATTGCAGAAATTACAGACTTCACTACTAACCCTTCAGTTCACAAATCACTATGTAAAAAATAAGATGGACATCATGATCAGAGATCAATCATGGACTTTGAAAGAAGTCTACACATCTGTTATTCAGTTCACTCATAGCAAAGCCTATCGCTGTGTTGCCTACTTGTTTCCCAGTGATAAACCCACATGGCATTTTATAAAAATGGATAATTGAAAAAGGGAATTGGCCAATAAAGAAGAAAGTGTAAAAAATAAGCAAAAAGTGGTAACGCTAGAGGTGAAATTTGAATCAAACATAAATGGAGTTATAGAAGAAGTAGTTGATCATGGGAATATTGACACTGCCATCGTCTGAGACACTAGATATGCAACCGGAAGAACCTGGCAAAGGTGAACCCATCAACATATATGAAGAAAAATGATTATGATGAAAAGGATGAAGATGTCCCAGAGGAAGTGACACCAGCAAAGAGCTTTACTTTAAATGAACTCTCAGAGATACTTCACAACATTGAAAGAACAAAAATGAAATGTTGGGAGCTAATCCAAACTTAGGAAGAAGTGTGACAATCACTAAGGCATAGAAAAGATGTCATTCCATATCATATGTAATATGACAAGAAGAAGGCAATTATTCTTCAAACTACCTTTGATAACTTTTTTTACAAAGAAACAAAATGCTTTATTTAATTCTCAATGCTTCTAATGTAATAATTTACAGTGTACTAAATACATATTAGTTTTACTCTTTTTTATTTCCCTATACAAATGTGACAGGAAGAGACTTAACATTTTGACAAAGTTTTTGAAAGATCACAGAAGAATGATCATTTCCCCATTGATTATTAAGATCGTTTTCCATGGTCTCAGGTTACATGGTCATGTTTCTCTCCCACATTACTGTGCAAGGCAAGGACTGCCTGTACTGAGGAGTATAATTGCTAGGGTAACAAACATTTGACACACTGCTAAACTACCAATTAAATCCTGTCATAAACCCCTGTCCTAGTGTGATAGCCTTAAAGACTATATTCTAATTAGGATCAATAGATGTGTAAGTCAACTTATGTCCTTGGAAATTAGTAAAGGTAAAGCAAAATGAAGAGTGAATAATCATTAGACACTAGCTCAGAATCTCAATATCAGCAAGCTCCTCTCTGCTTATAACATATGAAGTCTGTCTTTAGCCATATGAGCTCAGGCTTTGCCACTGTAATGCACCTTTTCACTTTGCCTGGTCCCACCCCTTATATCACTGTCCACAAACTTCTGACAAGATAGGCCTTTCTATGTAAAGCTTGGCTGTACTTCAGTAGCAGGAGCTGAACCAAAAACAGTCACTATATGTGTATAAATTTTAAAATACTAATAGAAATTAATTTCAAAAATCAAAAATCAAATATTAGAGTAACCAGACAGAATCAAAATATTCATTCAAAGTGTTTCCCAGAATTGCCTCTGCCCAAAATGGTGATGGGCCTGTAAAATCATAGACCCGAGGATGATTCACAACCAACAAACAAAAAAAACAAAAAGCAGAGGAGGTCAGTCTGCAGAGGGGAATTGTACAGATGTGCGAAGAGAAGCAGATGTAAGAGACCCTGGGGCTCTGGAAAGAGAAGCTTTGGAACTTCCCTGATCCCTAGAGGCTGGATTGTATGAGTTTCCTAAGATTCTTCTACATTTTTTCCTACAATTTAACGTACAAGTAAGGGGTTAATTCTACACATTTTTAAAAATGAGTTTCTGTTCCTTAGGGTATTATTGCGATACCCTAAGGTCACATTGCAATAATATCCCAGTAATGTAGCATAATTCAAATGCCACATGCACCATGCATAGAGCTCAGTGTTTAATAGAAATCTATAATTTTAATCTAACCAAAACATTTGTGGATTCACACTAATAATTTTTCATTTCTGTTATAAAGTTACAAAGGTATTTCATGTAGGGATAGTCAATGTAAAAAAACTAAATGATCCAGAAATTTATAGAGAGACTGTGAATGTGAAAATTCCTATACTTCCCCACCAAAGACTGGCCCTCCCCATGTACTCTCCAGAGATAAACACTAACAACAACCTTTCAGATACTTCATATGCCTCTATGTATATAAATGTCATCTATTCCTTAAAATAAGCAAGATAATACTTTATTCATTCTTTCATAACTTGCTTTTGCAATCATTAATATATCTTAGATATATCTGTCAGTCAAGTAAGATCTTCCTGATAGGGCTTCCCTGGTGGCGCAGTGGTTGAGAGTCCGCCTGCCAATGCAGGGGACACGGGTTCGTGCCCCGGTCCGGGAGGATCCCGCGTGCCGCGGAGCGGCTGGGCCCGTGAGCCATGGCCGCTGAGCCTGCGTACAGGGGAGGGCCCAAAACGGGAGGAGCCCGGCGTCCCGAAAAAAAAAAAAAAAAAAAATCTTCCTGATGGTTTTTAACAGCTCTATGGCAACTACAGTATGAATAATTATACACTTAATTATAACCATAATTATTACCCTTTCCTTATTGATGGTTGTTTCTAGTCTTACAGTATTTAAAATTATGCTGCAATGATTTATACATCAATTACTGTGCACATGGTTGAGTATTTCTGGAGGGTAGATTCCAAGAAACAGAATTCCTGGGTCAACTTTCAGAGATGTCCTATTCCACCATATAAGAGAACATATTTCTCCCACATCTAATCAGTACCAGACACTAAATATTATCAATTTTTGATGAAAATAACAGGTAAAATTTTTACCAATCTGGAAGTGAAAAAGTTCACTTTTTGTTGTTTTAAACTCATAATCCAAAGAGCAAACACAAAATGAAGTTTTAAGATTTTATCTAATTCTAATTCTCCTCCTAAGGTGAGAGAGTCTCCCAAAGGCTCTGAGGTACACGGAAATGAGGTGGCTCTACTGAAGATGGATACAGGGGTATGAGCAAACCTAGGTAGGCAAGATGAGAACGTGAAGCGTAAAGGGATCATAGACAGGAAACTGGAGCAGACTTCTATAGAAGAAAGGAAGTGAATGAGGCAGGAAAGTAAGAGGAGGCAAGCATGGCAGCAGTTGGCCTGGAACCTGGATGGTTCCGCACTAGATGCACAACGTTTTTAACCATATCAAAACATTCAGCTGAGCAACTAGCTGTGGTGGTTTTGGTCCTGCCCTGTGGTAGCCCTACCCAGTCTAGCTCCCTGAATAGTGATCTCAAGGATAAGTGGCCATGGGCTAGAGATTGTCAGGCCTTCCCTTAAACATTCTCCAGGCCATTCATTCATTCAGCCATTATTTGTTGAACATCTACTAAGGGCCAAGCACTGGCATAAATGTCAAGGATACAGTGGGTATAAACTGGTGAACAGACAAGTAAATATATAATCACAAATTGTGAACAGTTTTATGGAGGAAAAGAACAGAATATGATGAGGAAGAATAAGAAGAAGTACCTAATTTATATTGTTAGGTTAATGATGATGGTGGGGGTAGGCTTAGGGGAGGCTTCTCTGAGGAAGTGACATTTAGGTTGAGAACAGAGAAGCAAAAATTAGTGTTGGAAGAAGAGCTTTGATGAAGAGGAAATATCAGGTGCAGAGATCCTAGGTAGGAACAAACAACCCAATAACTGAAAGTAGACTGGAGTGTGGTGTGCCAGGGCACCAGTGGCAGAAGATGAAGTTGGAGAAGTAGGCAAGGACCAGATAATACAGGGCATTATAGGCCACTGTCGCAAGTTGGGTTCTGAGATGGAGTTTAGTTTGCAGGATATTTATTAAAGAGTTCCCTCTAGATCAACACATGTGGAAAAGGGGAAGGAAGTAAGAAAGATGGGCAGAGCAAGAAGTGAGCTGAGGTTCAGGCCCAAATGACAGCTGCAGCCAATCCCATGTGGAGCTATAATTGTCTTCCAGGCCAAGATGGCCAAACATTTATGCCACTGCATTAACCTGTTATTGGATGTGGGCCACCCTGGGAAGGGCAGGACCTTAGGCAAGGCAGCTCCCTGCCACTGAAGGGACTGATAGCTGAAGGTATCCACCAACAGCATTCTCAGTAGCCAGAGCAACAGATCCTGTTTTAAAGGGGGATCTGGGCAGGACACCACAGTGTTTCCCATAGCCACTGTCTTGGAAGTTGGGATTTTATTTCTATGCAATAGGAAGCCACCAAAGGATACAAGAGAAGTGGATGACACAGCTCAATACACATGACCAATATGGCTGCTGCGTAGAGAATGGATCAGAGGGGGCTAAGCTTGGCAGCAGAGAGACCAGCCAGGAGGCGGTGGTCCAGGCAAGAGATGATGAAGGCTATAGGATTAGGGTGGGAGAAGTGGAGATGGAGAGAAGTGAAGAGATTTGAGTTGTATGGAAGAACGGAATTGATGAAGGCTTATATAAGTGAGGCGGGGCAGTACCAAGAATGCCCAGGATGGAGCCTGATTTCTCAGAGGCCTGGAGCTCTGGAGCTAGGGATTCTTTCAAGAAGTCACCTAGTGAGGAATTGATATAAGCACTGCCCTGGGGAAAGGAGGTGATAAGTAACAATGCTGTCTTAAAGGAAAAAGGAAATTTAGCACTCGAAGATTTACTTCAATTTACCTTGGAAAACCTAAAAAAAAAAAAGAACCTGGAAAGCCACATTCAAACTTAGAAAAGATGATAGAATTAAATTCTTCTATCCAATATGAAGTCCACTGACACATTATGGGAGTAGATGTGCAAAATCAAAGGTTATGCAAAAGAACCCGATATTCTTTAAAACACAAATTTGATTTATCTAAGCAGTTTTTGCAGAGTATTGCAAAGAGAATTTGATTGTTTGGGGACACAGCTTTGAACTTTCTTTTGTTCAACAACAAATCAGGTTGAATGTAGCCTCAGCCTCCATATGACATTAACATAATGGGCCAGCAACGATCTGGTCCTCAAACAAGAGAGCAGAGCAGCATCTGTGGAAAAGGCAGCATTGGTTTGGGAACAAAGATTTGCCCATGCACTACAGTTTACAAAAGAGAGAATAACATTACATGCAGTTGTCGGGGCACTTTCAATCATCACCACTTTGAACCATAGCACTTTAGAGCTGGAAGGGACCGTTACAAAATATGATTCAACTATTCTATTTTACATATGGGAAGATTGAGACTCAGAGCAGTTGACTGACTTATGACCACATAGGAGATTTGTGACAGAACATAAACTATGATCCAGCTTTCTTACCCTGTACATTTTCCACTATACCACTGCCCTTCAGATGATTAGAGATGGAACAAAAGCGGCAGAGGGGAGTTAGCCAGTTATTCCTAAAATGAGGATTCTCTCTCTCAGGACATGACAAAAAGAATTTGCTTACTGTGACTCCTCGCCAAAAGAAATTGATTGTCAAATCAATATAAACAGTCCATAAATTATTTAACACACTATTCTCAAATGTGTCTTTCTCTTGAATGTAGATCTATTCACATTTAAAATTTTTCCTGAAAGCACCCTCAAGCTTCAAATGTGTCATTAGAAGAGTGCTCACACCCATGAATTTCCAACTTTCATACCAAATTTGCAGTGCCTTTCTTTTTCATAAAGGTCAGTGAACAGAAACTGCATTCGGAAATGCAATCTCCTGGATTACAAACTTTCCAGAGAATTCTGTGTGGTGTTCAAGCCATCACACACACTGCAGAACCAACTGCTGACCCGTGAAGGAAATATCATGTCATAGAGACCTTTTGTACAATTCCTTTTGTTAATAGAACCGGGGAGCCTCAACTGAATTCAATCTTAAATTCCCAGTGCACCACAGCTGGATGTCTACAGAGAAATATGTGTCCTTCTAGGATATTGTAAAACATAAATTTGGAAACTTTTGTCCTTTTCCAGAATAATGTGAGGAAGCATGAAACATTTCTGTTTGCATTTACAGATGGTCCCCTTCCCAAATGTCTCCACATTGCAACTGAGACTATTTTAATGGGTTTTGGCCAGACTTAGCAGGGAGAGGGGAGAGAGACAGAGTGGAGGGGCGGAGAGGATAAAGGAGTGGAAGGAGAGGAGAGGAGACGAGAGGAGAGGAGGGGGGAAGTGGAGGAGAATAGAAGGGAGTAGAAGGGAGGGGAGTGGAGGAGAGGGGAAGGATGGGGGGGAGAAAGAAGGGAAGAGAGAATGCTTATGAACCAGCTCTCATCAAGCTTTTTTTTCAGTGCTTCCTCCTAGAGGCTAAGAAGAATTTGCGGAAATTTCCATAAAAATCTATTTTTGTTGGTATGACAGATAGAATTTTGATAGTAAAAGTTCTGATAAATACGAAACACACACAACTAGTCTGTACTCAGGGCTTCCAGAGCTTTAGGATCCAGCCAATATTTTACAAAATATAAACAAACAAAAAATAAATAAATAAAATAAATATTTCTTTCGTTCAAAAAAAGTAGTTTGTTTCTCTTAAAATATAAAAGATAGACCATGCTCAATAAGTAACCAAAGACTGAGAGCGAAGTATGAGACTAAATAAAATAATTTATATAAAGTGATTAGCATAATACCTGCACTTAGAAGGAGCTCAGCAAACACTAACTTATTATCATTATTATTTGTGTAATGGTACAACCCAATAAAACTTACAACAAAATTAATTGGACACAAATTACCTATATACATAAATGTTGGTGTATGTGGTAATTAGCCATAAATGATAAGTTCTCATAAATTTTTATAATTAATGTTACCTTTACAGAACCAGATCTAGTTTTTCTCCTTTCTGTTTTAGAGTTTTTCATCTATATAATGTAAGATGACATATTTTCCCTAACTGCAAATTAATCCTCTTTCCACATTCATGATAATCCTATTCCTGGAAGCCACAAAGGCCAGATAGTATTCTCCCAAGCAGGTGCCCCTGCTTCCCTACCTGACCTTAGGCACACATTCCCTGGTTCTCCTATGGAGGGGGCCTGGCCTGGGTACCTGAAGACAGAGGGCTCAAGGCTGCTGACTCTAGAGTGTGAGCAGTGCAGAGAAGGCCAGTAGCATCCCCCCAGAGAAAGGACCAGTGTAAAGGGACAGGCTGGGGGGGTAGGAAGGCTCAGACAAGGCAAGGGATGTCAGTGAACCTTTTAATTTCTCTGCAGAAATCTTACAGGCCAGGAGATAGTGGGATGATATATTCAGAGTTTTGAAAGAAAAAACTCCAACCAAGAATACTTTAACCAGCAAGGCTCTCCTTTGGAAATGAAGGTGAGATAAAGACTTCTCCCAGACAAAAGCTGACGGAGTTCACCATAACTAGACCTGCCTTACAACAAATGCTGAAAGGAGTTCTTCAAAGTGAAATGAAAGAACAGCAACAAGTAATATGAAAACACATGAAAATATAAAAAACACTGGTAAAGGTAAGTATATAGTTAAATTCAGAATATTCTAATACTGTAATATGGTGGTATATTAACCACTTAACTCTAGTATAAAGGTTAAAGGACGAATATATTAAAAATAACTATAGCTACAATAATTGGTGAATGGACGCAATATAAAAAGATGTAAATTGTGACAAAAACATAAAATGGAGTGGAGTAAATGGGTAGAATTTTTATAAAAGATTGATGTTAAGTTGTTATCAGATTAAAATAGACTGTTATAACTATAGGATGTTTTATGTAAGCCTCATGGTAACCACAAAGAAAACACCTACAGTAGATAGACAAAAGATAAAGATAAGGTAGTCAAAGCATACCATTACAGAAAATCATTAATTCACAAAGGAAGACTGTGAGAAAGGAAGAAAGGAACAAAGGAATTACAAAACAGCCAGAAAACAATAAGATGTCATTAACAAATCCTTTGCTATCAATACTTACTTTAAATGTAAATAAATTAAATTCACCAATTAAAAGGTATAGAGTGACTCGATGGGTAAGAAAAACAAGACCCAACTATATGCTGCCTACAAGAGACTTATTTCAGCATTAAGGAAACACACAGGCTTAAAGTTAAGGGATGGAAAAAAGATATGCCATGCAAATGGAAACCAAAAGAGAACAGAGGTAGTTATACTTATTTCAGACAAAATAGACTTTATGTCAAAAACCGTAACAAGAGACAAAGAGTCTCATTATATAATGATAAAGGGGTCAATTCTTTAAGAGGATATAATAATCGTAAATATTTATGCACCCAATGTTGGAGCACCTAAATATATTAGATCTGAAGGGAGAAACAGACAACAATTCAGTAACAGTAGGGGACTTCAATACCCCACTGTCAACAATGGATAAATCATCCAGACAGAAAATCAATAACAAAACATTGGACTTGAAATACATATTAGAACAGATAGACTTAACACATACAGAGTATTCCATCTGAAAGCAACAGAATACACATTCTTCTCAAGCATTCATGGAACACTCTCCAGGATAGCTCACATGCTAGGCCACAAAACAATTCTCAACAAATTTAAGAAGACTGAAATCATATTTAGCATATTTTCTGATAACAATGTTATAAAACTATAAATCAAAACAGGAGGAAACCTGGAAAATTCACAAATATTAAACAAACGGAGATGAAACAAATGCTCCTGAATAACCAAATGGATCAAAATCAAAATAAAAATATCCTGAGACAAATGAAAATGGAAACACAGCATACCAAAACTTAGGGGATGTAGCAAAAGCTGTTTTAAGGGGAAAGTTCATAGTGATAAGAGCCTACACTAAGGAAAAAAAAGATCTCAATCTAACTTTACACCTCAAGAAATTAGAAAAAGAAGAACAAACTAAGCCAAAAGTTAGTAGAAGGAAGGAAATTATAAAAATCAGCATAAAATAAATAAAATAGAGACTAGAAACACAATAGAAAAGATCAATACAAGTGAAAGCTGGTTTTTTGAAAAGATAAAATTGATAAAATTTTAGCTAGACTAACCAGGAAAAAAAGAGAAGACTCACATAAATAAAATTAGAAATGAAAGAGGAGACATTACAACTGATACTACAGAAATACAAATGTTCATGAAAGACTACTATGAACAATTATATATAAACAAATTGGATAACCTAGAAGAAATGGGTAAATTTCTAGAAACATTCAACCTAGCAAGACTGAATCATAAAGAAAAAGAAAATCTGAACAGACCAATAATAAGTAAGTATACTGAATCAAGCATCAAAAACCTCCCAATAAAGAAAAGCCCAGGACCCAGTGGCTTCCCTGGTGAATTCTACCAAACAGTTAAAGAAAAATTAATACTAATCTTTCTGTAACTCTTTCAAAAAATTGAAGAGGAAGGAACACTTCCAAACTCATTTTATGAGGCCAGCATTATGCTGATACCAAAGCTACACAAGAAGACTACAAAAAAAGAAAATTGCTGAAGAACATAGATGTAAAAATCCTCAACAAAATATTAGCAAACTGAATTCAAAAGCACATTAAAAGGATCATATGCCATGATCAAGAGGGAGTTATTCCTGTGATGCTAGATGGCTCAACATATGCAAATCAATGTGATACACCACATTAACAGAATAAAGGATAAAAATCATATGATCATCTCAACAGATACAGAAAAATCATTTGACAAAATTGAACATCCTTTCATGATAAAAACTCTCAAAAAATTGGGTATAAATGGTATGTACTTTAACAACAAAGGAAACCATCAGCAAAATGAAAAGACAATGAGAGTGGCAAGAGTAGGCCTCCTTGATAGTGGATGTCCAATATTCAACATAATACTGGAAGTCCTAGCCAGATAAATTAGGCAAGAAAAAGAAATAAAAGGCATCCAAATCAGGAAGGAAGAAATAAAATTGTCTCTGTCTATAGACGACATTATATATAGAAAACTCTAAAGACTCCACCAAAAAACTTTCAGAACGAATAAATGAATTCACTAAAGTTGGAGGATACAAAATTGATATACAAAAATCAGTTGCATTTTTATACACTAAAAATCAACTATTGGAAAGAGAAATTAGGAAAACAATCCCATATGGTTATGTCAAAAAGAATAAAATGCTTAGGAATAATTTTAGCCAAGAATGTGAAGACCTGTACACTGAAAACTATAAGACAGTGATGAAAGAAATTAAGGAAGATAAAATAAATGGAAAGGTATCCCATGTTCATGGATTGGAAGAATTAATATTGTTGAAATGTCCATACTATCCAAAGCAAAATACAGATAAAATGCAATCTCTATTAAAAATTCCAATGGCATTTTTCACAGAAATAGAAAAAACAATCCTAAAATTCATATGGAACCACAAAAGACCCCCTAATAGCCAAAACAATCTTGAGGAAGAAAAACAAATCTGGAGGCTTTACACTCCTCAATTTCAAACTATATTACAAAGCTATAGTAATCAAAACTAGTACTGTACTGGCATATTAACAGACACACAGACCAACGGAACAGAACTGAGAGTCCAGAAAGAAACCCACACATATATGGTCAACTAATCATTGACGAGGACACCAAGAACACACAATGGGAAAAGGATAGTTTCCTCAGTAAATGGTGTTGGACAAATTGGATAGACACATGCAAAAGAATGAAACTAGGCCTCTATCTTACACCACTTACAAAAAAATTAACTCAAAATGGATTTGGGACCTAAATGTAAGATCTGAAACTGTAAAAATCCTAAAAGAAAACACAGGGAAAAATGCTCCTTGACACTGGTCTTGGCAATGATTTTTTGGATATAACATCAAAAGCACAAGCAACCAAAAAAAAAAAAATTGGGACTACATTAAACCAAAAACCTTTTGCACAGCAAAAGAAACAATCAAAAAAATTAAAAGACAACATACAGATTGGGAGAAAATATTTGCAAACCATATATCCAATAAGGAGTTAACATCCAAAATATATAAAGAATTTATATAACTCAGTAGCAAAACAAACAAACCAACAACCAAGTACCCCAATTAAAAAGTGGGCAAAGAAGCTCAATAGACATTTTCCCAAAGAAGACATGCAAATGGCTAATAGGTGCTCAACATTACTAATCATGAGGGAAATGTATATCAAAACCACCATGAGATATCTCACCCCTGTTAGAATGGCTATTATCAAAGAGGCAAGAAATAACAAGTGTTGGTGAGGATGTAGAGAAAAGGGAACCCTTGTTCACTGTTGGTGGTACACTGGTAAAGCCACTATGGAAAACAGTATGAAGGTTCCTCAAAAAATTAAAAATAGAACTACCATGTGATCCAGCAATTCCACTTTTGGATCTGGGTAGATATCCAAAGGAAACAAACTCATTACATGGAAGAGATACCTGCACTCCTGTGTTCATTTCAGCATTATTCACAATAGTCAAAAGGGGCTCTATGGGCTTTCTCATACCATCTGCCTAGATGCCTCATGCATCCGTTTCTACTCTATTGCTCCCACATCATGCTGGATGCTAGGGCTTCTCTAGATGCTTGATACATGTCCTGGCTTGGTTTAGAAAGCAAAGCACAGATCCAACCTGTTGTCAGAAACCCAAATCTATATGTAGTTTAGAACATGCACATGCCTCTGATCTTCTACCTTGGGCTCAGCTCCACTTGGGAGTCAAAGCACAAGATCCTTTCTCAGAAAGACTCAATGGTATCAAACTGTCTTATCCCCCAACTGCTCCCCCAATCTGTAGGATATATAGCTCTTCTCCAACAGGAAAAACAACCTCTACATTACAAATAGTAATTATAGTAATAATATTCTAAGTAAATAATATTAATCTGCCAATTTAAAATCCTTCTAATTGCATAGCAAATAAATTGAAATATGATAACAATAGATTTAACTAAATTTATAATAGCAGAGTGAATGAATTATACTATGAAGAAGTAGCAATTTGGAAAAGCTGCAATGGCAGTGTTTTGAAGAAATTAAATATTTCTAATGTCAATCCTGAAATGCCACTCAAAGAATTACAATGTTTATGAGTAATACCATTTCTTCACATAGCTGAATCATCTGAATAAAGGAAGATCATTTTGGTTAATTGATAAATGGGTATAAAAAATGCTTCAAAATTAAGGATAACAGCCTGTTTGTTTATTAAACTGGGGTTATAAATAGAAAAGTTTGCTTTATTATTAGCTATATTTTTACAACTTGTTTATTAATATGCTTTTAAAATACTTAATATTTAGTGATTTTTAAAATAAATTTCTCAGGGCATTTCATTAAAAATTTTTTGAAATTTTATTTTAAAAATAGCCCTTAAAAATTTGAAGAACAATGTCTTCCATTAATTCTATCAATACTGTCTTTTTAATCTGTGTCCCAGGTATGCTAATAGAGAATCCTACGTAGTAGGAAAGCAGGTGCAACGGGCTAGAAGTGTTCAAATAGCCCTCAGTCACATTAAGATGGGAACATTCAATGTAGAACAAAATCTTTTTTTATTTTTACTGAATTCTTACATAAATGGGACCTAAGCTATATGGAAATGGCATGCTTAATAGTAGCATCCGGTTCTGGTTGTCATATTTTCAAAGGAAGTGGAGAAAATAGTGATGATTCAACGAAAAAGAACCTAAATAATGTAGCAAACAGAAGTTGGGCTGTGTGATACATGTTGAAGGAACTGTTCACTAAAGAGAGAAAAAAGTTTAGACGTGACAATTTGTGAAGATTTTCCATGAGAAAAAGTTCAGTTGCTTCTCTCTAGAGATATAATTACCAGATGTGAGAAAATGGAATTAATATGGAAGGAATTTAATGTGTAATATAGATCAATTAATTGACCAATATGATATAAAAAATAAATTGACTGCAAAAAAAAAGAAAAACAAGCTCTGACATCCACATGCATTCTTTCTAACTGTGTTAATGGCAAGACTTTTTTGCACTGAGTCTTTCAGGATCTTAGTTTTGATATTCAAAAGTCAGGATTTTGAAATCAAAACTTTTCCTTCAAACTGACTTGAGTCGATTTTGAACCTCAAACCTGAGAACTGATTCCTCTTTTTTCTTTTCTCTCCTATGACACGCCTTCCCAGAAGAAATTGATGCCTCTGGTCTACTGTAAACAGGTGTGGGGATGGGGGGGAGCTATAGGGATTAAAAGGAACCACTAAGAGGAATTTTTTTTTAATGGTTAACATATTAAGATGTTGTACCCTATTCTTCAACTGTGAGGATTGCTTACCAAAGGATTTTGGCCCTTTGTAGCAATGCGCACACTCAGCCTGGCAGGAATGCAGCTTATATATACTGCTCTGGCCCACGTCAGCCTTTTTCCCCCTATTTGTTGGCAATATCTGGCTATATACAAGGTATGTTCATCAGGAACATTTGGTCTCCAATATTATTCAAGTGACTTGGATTCAGAGCCACCAGATACACAGAATATGCAGGTAAAAAGTAGAGTCAGCCTCTTCAGTATATTCAGTACTATACTCCTTTTTAGTGTCAGGAAAACTCTGACACAAAAAGGAAAAACAAAAATGGAAAAGATGTATGTGTTTAAGAATTATTATCATTCTTTGAAGCCAGTGATTGCAAAAATTATCAGTAGCAAAGCTCATTAGTTCTTTTAATGTCAACTGAAATGCCAAGAATTCCTTTTGTCTTTCCAAGAATGTTTTGTTATACTTGGTAATTTTTTTATGGACGTGAACTAAAATAACTCTGAAAGAAACTTCCATTATACAGCTGCAAGGCTTGGAGCATAAGTAAATTTGGATAAGCTCAGTGAGGATAATTTATATCTGTGTCAAGCTACCCTGGCCTGTAATTCTTTTCCTAAATTACATACAACTTTGATTAAAGTGAGTATTGCTTTTTTCTATCAATCACAGTTAAATGGGACCTATATGGAAGTCATTTCAACCTGAAACACAAAGAAGCCCCGATGTCAGTGTTTCAATAATTTCAGCATTCAATAATTTGTACAAGAGTCTTACTGTCTCTGGCTTAGATGTGAGTCAAAGAAAGAAAAGAATAAAAGAAACCCAAGTGGTTCATAGAAACCTAAGGTTAGGAGGTCATCCAGTTCATCTGAAGGGTCACATTTCACCACCACAGGGGATGATAAATCATCCTATTTGAAAAAACTATAACCTTCTCAAATGGCTTATTCTTGTAGTCTATGTTCTTTGTGTTTAAAAAAAAATCTTCCCTGTTCATAAAATTAATATATATTTTTAAATGTACATAATATTGCAAATAATGAGGAACTCTCCCTCTCCACCCCAATGATACTGACAACCAGTGCTAGTCACTGAAATACAAGCAGAGTTTGAACCCTTGAGTCCATGGGTGACTCAGGTGTATCTAAGGATTATCTGTTGAACTTCAGGGGCTGCCCTCTGGCACCCTATTTGTTGAAGTTTGGGAAGCCTTCAGGAGGGAACTCTCCTGGAGGAGTGCCCATGATGAGACTGATCTCCTGAGCAAGCCCTCTGCTGCTGGAGGGAAGGAGTGGTTCTGTGCGCTGTGTACCCAGTGTACTGGACTTGCTATCTCAGCCCTGTGAGGGGATGGAGGAATGCTGTGAATAGGAACTGTAAAAGTAATTTCTCTACATGCTGACTTACTAGGGCCCAGACAACACCACCTTGATACCCATTTACAGATTATGACAAAGGAGATGGAGGCATTCTTTCCTGGGGCCCAAAGACAGCTTGAGTGCATCTGTGATGAGGCTGGTGGAACAGAGGTCTGGCCTCAATGCCCACGGGGAGGAACTTCACTGTTGTGAGCACATGTAAAAATCTCTTACATGTAAAATGGTACCTGGTACCATTTTACACATTACAGGTTTAAAGAATAACCTCCTGCATATAATTTTATTGAATGCTCACAGCAATCTGTGGCAAAGGCTTGATAGATACATGAGCCTCTGAAACAAAATGCCGGGGGAGCCCCAAACATCTGACACCCTCTGTTCTTTGCTGATTATGTCTTCTGCTGTTAACAGATAAAAGTGGGTCTAGTCTTTAAACCATGATGTTAGTACCACATCCTTGTTCTCATCTCCTAGACAATGTTCTTCTCCTTTATAGCTCTACCAGAGTCTACTCTCAGGATATCTGCTATGCCCTCAGCCCCATTCTAAAGAAATGCTATCCAGAGACTTTTTTTCTTAAGAAAGTGGCTATAGCTAATTCACTAAACTTGTATGGCTATGTCTTGTGCCACGTATCTCTACCACCTGAGTATATGTTTTGGACCAGGAGAGGGACCTGACAATAAATCCCTGAACTGACAATCAGCCGATAAGAGGCCTGGTACTTCAGTTTTGTCCAACAGGGATGACAGAAGTTAATCAAACTTATCAAACTCTTGCACTTACGGAGTTTGGAGTTTAAAATATAGAGTTTGGAATGGAGTAAAGAAAGTTGAAGGAGAAAGACACAGAGAATGCAGTACACAAGTGCCACTGTCAAATACTGGCTCCCCAAAATATCACCAAAACAACCTGTTGATAAGACAAAGCCAAGTGTATTGTTTACCTACTGAGAGAGAATACTACCTCAACAGAGTCTTGGTAGCATCTCAAAGAGTAAATGGCAAAATCAGGATATTGAACGAAATTTTGAAGTCTGGTTCTTTTCATGAGTGGGAGGGGCTTAATTAGGATAAGGCCAGGGTTATGACATAATAATTTAGGATTGGTGCACATGGTTAGGTAAGGATTTTGAGGGGAAGGGTTCAGAGTCTTGGGAATAAACTGGTTTTTGATGTATTCTATTGAAGAGTTAATGGATCTTCCAGGAAATTAGTGGAACAAACTATGAAGTTATTTGCAACTTTTACCTTCCTGGGGAGAGTCTCCTGGACTAGTAAAATTATTCTGATGAAGACAATCAATTCTGTGGATGGTTTTGGTTCCCATCACAAAGCAGAAGATGCAAAGAAGTAAATAGAAGCAGAAAGTAGAGAAACACTGTACAGAGAAGAAACAGAGAGCATCTGAATCACGGATGGTGGAGCACTGGAAGACCAACTCTTATTGCAGAAAGTATGTTTCCCCTCATCAACCTGCTTTTCCCTCAGACAATCTGAGTCATCATGTAATCCAACCAGTAACTGGTACTGTTATTTCATGTTGAGCAAAAAGAATGAACCAACCCAAAAAAGGGTATTCCATGATAAGCCTTGGGCTCACAAGTTTACATTCTCACTTACAGTTCCATTCAACAAAGCTTTGGAGTTGGTGGGATACCATCTGGATATGAGAGAGAGAAAATTGCCAAATCAGGAAATCATGGATTCTGCTGGCATATTTGATATATTCCCTGGCATCAAAGAGTCAATGTAAGCTCATTATGCAGTGAATATCAGATCTCACCATTTACTTCTTACGCCCACTACTTTGTGAACTGGAACGTGTTTATAGCAAAGTACATTTGGTTTCCAGTTACAAACTTGTGTTAGTTCTGTTGGATTTGGGAATTGTGTTTGTCCTTTTCCTGCAGTATTCACTCTCTAGGATAATCCTCTTCTCTCTTGTTCTCTGATCTCTGGTTTCTCTTGGAGCATCTATCACTCCTCTCATTCACCATGAGCACCTCAAATTCCATCATTCAAGAGATAGTCTTTTTAGTTTTGATTAATTGCAACAGTCTGAGTGGCAGATGAGGAGTCACGAAGAGACACTCGGAATGAGCAGCCTACAGTGCCTCACACACAAAATGGTACCAAGGGCTGTTGTGCACCAGACATCTCTGTGATGATCGAGTTCTTCCTCTTATTTCTCCAACTCAGTTTTTTTTTTCTTAGAGCATCCATCTTTCACCAAGATGTAACATTTACTTAATCAAAAAGTCACAGAGGGCTTCCCTGGTGGCGCAGTGGTTGCGCGTCCGCCTGCCGATGCAGGGGAACCGGGTTCGCGCCCCGGTCTGGGAGGATCCCACTTGCCGCGGAGCGGCTGGGCCCGTGAGCCATGGCCGCTGAGCCTGCGCGTCCGGAG
>NC_041221.1:76979353-76983537 GCF_002837175.3 Physeter macrocephalus | reverse complement strand
CCGGAGCCTGTGCTCCGCAACGGGAGAGGCCACAACAGAGGGAGGCCCGCATACCACAAAAAAAAAAAAAAAAAAAAGTCTTGTCATTGAAATGACAATAAATATGCCACTATCATTCTGTTCACTTGCCTATAAAATACTTAATACACAGGAAAAAGAGTGTAAAGCCCCAGCTTTTATTTCTTCTAGAGACATGGAGAAGAAATTTGCTTGGGCTTACTGCATTTATCAAAGTGTTGGAGTGTTGTTTGGGACAAATGGTAGGTTACTGTTCCTTGAGTAGCATGATATGGTACAATCCCAGCTCTACAAATAACTGGCTCTGTGACCTGCATAAGTCACTTAAAATGTCACTTGTTCATTCATTAAACAAATATTTTTTTCCAGTTTAACTATGTGCCAGGCTGTCTGCTAAGACCTGGACACAGTGGGAAGTAAGATACAATCTCTACCTTCTTTGGCCTCACCGTGTAATAACGTCTTCAGCCAAAAAATAAGGCAACATCTGCTTCTCAGGTTGTGAGGTTTAAGTGAGATTATTATATGTAGAAAGTGCCTAATTTGGTGCCAGCTCTGTGGTAAATACTACTTTAATGTTATTTCTCTTCTTGTTCCTCTTTTAATAGCATTTTAGGTATATTTCATTCTAGATATGGCTCTATACCTAACTTCAGCATTTGAGAGGTTATATACAGACAGACAAAAATGCTATGCACACCTGTCAGATACTCATGCTACCTTCTTGTGGCTGAATTCTCTATATTTGTTTATTATCAATTTTGTGTGGTAGGGAGGAGTGAGGTCCTGGACTTCTTAAAAAAGAGTCTGCTATTTTTTTAAAAATCTGTTTTAATCTTTATCTTAAGCAGATGTTGAGACAAGGATTAAAGTGCAAATAGTTTCAGTGAGAGGTTAAAGAAAAACCTGTTTCTCTAGTTACAACACTTCTGATACCAAACGTAGGGGGTTTTCAAACCAAGCAATTCTCCAATTTTATGCAGACATCAACTGAGTGTTGTATAATGTAATTCATGTAGTACTAACTACTTGGAGTTAGTGCAGACACCACAGATTAAGAGCTCAGTCCCACAAGACTGCCCCCCACTTCAGAAGCCAATTGCAAGTCTGGGCCTCCCACACTTCTGACTGGCTGGTTATAAATTGAAGGTTCCCATGAATCTCTCCTCTGGTTCAGCAATTTGCTAGAATGGGTCATATAACTCAGAAAACACTTTACTTACTATTACTAGTTTATTACAAAAGATATAACTCAGAAAGAGCCAGATGGAAGAGATGTATAGGGCAAGGTACAGGGAAGGGGCACAGAGCTTCCATGGCTTCTCCAGGCACACCATCTTCCCAATACCTCCATGTGTTCATCAACCTGAAAGCTCTCCAAACCCTGTAGTTTAGGGGGTTTTATGGAGGCTCCATCACGCAGGCATGACCAATAATTATTAACTAAATCTTCCACCCCTCTCCCCTCCCTAGAGGATGGGGGATAGGGCTGAACATTCCAAGCTTCTAATGAAGGCTTAGTCTTTCTTGTGACCAGCACCCATCCTAAAGCTATCCAGGAGCCCACCAAGACTCACCTCATCAGAACAAAAGACGACTTATCACAACAGTATGAAGATTTCTTCTGTGTTGTGTCTTTCAGTGGTATGTAACCTACAAGTCCTGTTCAAATACTCTAGCTTTTTGAGAAGAATCCAGAATCTCTAGCGTTTTTGTGGAAATGTTCACGTTCGCAACGGTATTTCTAAGAGCTCTGTTCCTGAAACACAAGGCAAGGATGGTTCACCAGACCTGGTGTCCTCCAACTACTTTTCAACACATCCAACCTGCAATCCTGGAGCCTAGGAAGTCCCCAGACAGTTTAGTGGGATCATTCCTATCAGAAGATGGGGTCTGGAACCAGTCTTGCCATCTACATACAATGTACATGTAGTGAACTCAGGCACTCACAAGTTTTCAGAACTACAGCCTCCCTACCCCAAAACTGCTCCCATGTCTGCCTAACCCCTAATCTTTCCACGTCTTTCTAATTATCTCCCCACTCTCCAGCACCTAGACTTAAGCCTTTTATGAGCTCATTTGCCTGGGACCCTGAGATTTATCTTGCTCTAATTTATACCATCAGCATAGGTTGGATCTTTTCCTCCAAATGCAATGAATTATCCAGAAGCATGATACTGTTACCTACCTGAGTTCAAGTATGGTCAATTTTTGGAGACTCTTGATTTATATCCTACTCACTGGATTAGATACTGGGGACTTCAACACAGACCAAACCCGCTTTCACTCTGTACCTTAAGACACTACCATTTGGGGAACCCTACTGGACTAAATTACTAGGTTGGGTCCAAGCATCTGATGTCTTTCTCTCCCACTGGTCCATTCCTGTGGTCTAGCCTGCTTCACAGAAAACCTGGTTTGCATTTACCAGGAATGAATCAGAGCCTGGTTCAGACTGACCTAAAATGGATCAGGGCCATTCTTAGATTCTTGCCTTCATGGTTTCCACTATATCCCAAATCAAATGTACTCTCCTGCCATATGAGAAAAAGAGAATTTGGTCAATTCAGAGTTACTCCAGCCCACCTGGCTTGATCTTCCTCTTGGGCAATGTAATCTCAAAATATAGTCTAAAACCTATTAAGCTAAGCTACGTTACTTTGGCTTTATTCTGAAATAATTCTGCAAATATTTTCTGTGGAAAACTTTAAAATGTTCCCCTGTTTCAGTTTGTTTCTTCTCTTCTACTTGGTTGACTGTTACTTAAGGGTGGGAAGAAAAATAATGGGGCCTTGCAGAGTTTTCATCCAGGGCCCTCCATTGAATAAAGTCTAAAGAAGTGACATGAGGTTAAAAACAAAAATAAGGTCCCAGTTGATCATATCCCGCACACTTGCTCCAGGTGTATCTTTATTTTTTTTTTGACATTTTTCATAGCCAAGGGATATGTTATTTTTCTATTCAAAAAGGAGATGAGGACTTCCCTGATGGTGCAGTGGTTAAGAATCCGCCTGCCAACGCAGGGGACACGGGTTTGAGCCCTGGTCTGGGAAGATCCCACATGCCACAGAGCAACTAAGCCCATGTGCCACAACTAATGAGCCTGCACTCTACAGCCCACGAGCCACAACTACTGAAGCCAACGCACCTAGAGCCCATGCTCTGCAACAAGAGAAGCCACTGCAATGAGAAGCCTGCGCACCTCAACGAAGAGTAGCCACTGCTCTTAGCAACTAGAGAAAGCCCATGTGCAGCAACGAAGACCCAAAGAAGCTAAAAACAAATAAATAAATTTATGTTTTTTAAAAAAGATGAAACTACTTTAAACATGAGATAAGTTGGAATCAATCAAATATTTGTTGAGCCTTCTAGGTACATTGGTTCACTCATTCCACTAATATTTATGGAGTGCCTGCTCTGTGATAGTCATCATCAGGGATGCAGCAACAAACAGTAGGGCATAATCCTACAGCTCTGGAGTTTCCTGGGCAGGACACACTTAGATCAAACAGGGGCAATTCTTGTGTCTGTGGAAGGATCATCTAGGCCCTGTGGAATTCGGCGGGGAGGGGGAGGCGGTATAATTCTTTGTGATTTTATGTCTTTTGTGAGGGGGATGGGGAAATAGGTATTTTTTTTAATCAAGTAAGTATTTGGAAAGTACTGACTTTATTTTTTTTATTTCATATTTAGATATTTTATTCATCTAGATATAAATCCGTATTCATTTTTATTAAGACTCAATAAAATGCTTAGAATATTCTGGAGGATCCTAGTGGCTCTTTTTTTTTTTACATCTTTAATTGCTTTACAATGTTGTGCTAGTTTCTGCTGTATAACAAAGTGAATCAGCTATATGTATACATATATCCCCATATCTCCTCCCTCTTGTGTCTCCCTCCCACCCTCCTTATCCCACCCCTCTACGTGGTCACAAAGCACCGAGCTGATCTCCCTGCGCTATGCGGCTGCTTCCCACTATCTATCTATTTTACATTTGGTAGTGTATATATGTCAGTGCTTCTCTCTCACTTCATCCCAGCTTCTCCTTCCCCCAACCCTGTGTCCTCAAGTCCATTCTCTACATCTATGTCTTATTCCTGTCCTGCCCCTAGGTTCATCAGAGCCATTTTTTTTTTAGATTCCATATATATGTGTTAGCATAC
>NC_041221.1:76961105-76979296 GCF_002837175.3 Physeter macrocephalus | reverse complement strand
AGACTCTAGGTCCATCCACCTCACTACAAATAACTCAATTTCATTTCTTTTTATGGCTGAGTAATATTCCATTGTATATATGTGTCACATCTTCTTTAGCCATTCATCTGTTGATGGACACTTAGGTTGCTTCCAAATCCTGGCTATTGTAAATAGTGCTGCAATGAACATTGTGGTACATGACTCTTTTTGAAATATGGTTTTCTCAGGGTATATGCCCAGTAGTGGGATTGCTGGGTCATATGGTAGTTCTATTTTTAGTTTTTTAAGGAACCTCCATACTGTTCGCCATAGTGGTTGTATCCATTTATATTCCCACCAACAATGTAAGAGGGTTCCATGGAAATAGGTATAATTTTACCACCTGCTATTTTGGGAAGTTGAGAAGGATAAATGAAAGAGATAAGAGATAAATTAATTAGTTTACATATTTAGGAGAGTGACATCACCAAGATGGTGGCATTGGTCATTCCCAACTTAGCTTTCCCTCATAAGAACAACTCACAACTATTCATGGACAAGAAACCATTGAGAAAATCCTAGAACAAACTTAACAGTAGCTTGGGCTTAGAGGGAAAAACAGGCTAAAACTAAAGGTCAATACATGTATTTATTGTTATGCATGCTCTCCTGGTATCCCAACAGTGTCTTAATGGAAAGAGATTGGAAACAGAAACAATTTTACCACTCAGCAGTAATGTTAAAAAAACAAAATACCTTCAAGAATAATCCCTCTTCCTCTGCCTTTAGCCCACTTGTTGTCTCCCTCTTGCTGGTGTCTCTCTCCCACAAACTTACCATTTTCTAGTCCTCGCACTCCCACAGTGCAGCAACAGAAATAAGACCATGCACTCAGCAAATGCAATTAGCTAGTCACTGATATGGTGCAGATCCATTCACCTCCCCCGTTTAGACTAAGTGACATTATAACAGCATCTGTGGTACCAGAGAAAGGGCAAGCACGAGCACCGATGCCTCTGCTGCCTCCGCAAAAGAAGGGCAGTACTTAATGTCTTACCAAGGTAGCAGGAAGAGAATTCAGGACCTTGACACATGAGGACAGGCTGTCATTAGCAGACCAATTTGGCCACATCTTGCCATGGTTAGCACTGCACTGTGGAAATCAGCATGGGCCCTTAGGAAAGAGGAATAGAGGCTTGGTCAGCAAGCCTGATTCTGGAGCCAATGCTGCTGCCTCTGGCTTCTGAGTCTCAGCATCTCTGCAAGTGAGAACAGTAACATCTACCTTCCTACAATCAAAAAGCATGATGCCTATAGGAACCACTAACGCTGAATGACAGTGAATGTCAAAGGGGGTTTTAAGTACAAAATGAGGCAACTTCATAGGCATTTATTGTATGAGATGATACTGAAAATTTCTGTACTGCTGGAGAAGTTATCTAGTACTTGAAGAAGGATTGTCAGAGACTGGTGGAACAAAAACCACCAGCAATGATAAAGCCACAGAGTTGGAGGAGCAGGCAAAACAGGGACTGATGGAATTGTGGAAAGGCTGAGTGGTTGGCATAACCAAATCCAGAGGTCCATGGAAGGAGAGGAAGGGAAATTTCTGGGACTGAAATGCACTAACAAGCCCCAAGTCACTGGTTGGGTGAGTGGCTCACAGGTACCCAAACCAAGGGGCAGATTGGGACTCATCTTTTCCCTTGCTCATCTGGCACATGAAACTAATTCATACAAATTATTGCTGGAAGCAACCCAAATGTCTGCCAACTGATAAATGGATAAATAAAATGTGGAACATCCATACATGGAATATTATTCTACTATAAAAAGGAATTAAGTGGGCTTCCCTTGTGGCACAGTGGTTAAGAATCCACCTGCCAATGCAGGGGACACGGGTTCAAATCCTGGTCCGGGAAGATCCCACATGCCGCAGAGCAACAAAGCCCATGCGCTACAAACTACTGAGCCTGAGCTCTAGAGCTTGCGAGCCACAACTACTGAGTCCACGTGACACAACTACTGAAGCCCACACGCCTAGAGCCCGTGCTCCGCAACAAGAGAAGCCACTGCAATGAGAAGCCCACTCTCTGCAACTAGAGAAAGCCCGCTCACAGCAATGAAGACCCAACACAACCAAAAATAAAATAAATAAAATAAATAAATTTATTTTTTTAAAAGGAATAAAGTACTGATATCTGCTACAACATGAATCAACTTTGAAAACATGCTAAGTGAAAGACTCCAAACCAGAAGGCCACATATTGTATGATTCCATCTGTATGAAAAGTCCAGAACAGGCAAATCCATAGATAACGGATAGTAGATTAGAGGTTGCCTAGGGCTGGAGAAAGAGGGGAATGGGGTGTGAGTGCTAATGGGTAGTCTTCCCGAGGTGATGAAAATTCTCTCAAATCAACTGTGGTCATGGCTACACATAATCTGTGAATACACTAAAAGCTACTGAATTGGCTACTTTACATGGGTGAATTGCATGGTATATTCCAGAAAGCTCCAGAAAGCTGTTATAAAAGAAAAGTCATACCCCCTTTCTGACTCATGCCCAGCTAACATGGGCATTCTCTGGTCAAGGCCAAAAGCATCACACAGTTAAATCCCCCTTTCCCAGGAATGCACCTACCAGGAGATGAGAAGGAGCAAGGGCAAGGCTGTCTGTGCAGGGACAGGGCTCAGAGACCTCATCAGAAGCTCATGGCGGTGCTTCTGGGGCATGTTTAATAGTCTGTCTTCCTTTAAGCCTCTATTACATTAGAACAATTTAGCTATTTTGCTTCATCTCTTTTCTTACCAGGCTACACAGAAGCAGACTAAAGAAACAAAAATTAACCATCTACCTGCCTTTCCAAATACATGATGGTCTAAAGAGGATCTATCTCAGTTAAGGCCAACCTTGGTCTTCACCAGCAACCACTCACTGACATTTCTGCACAAACCCATAGTTATGTCACCTCTGCTCTCACATATGCCAGATGACAAGTGTCCCATCTACCCAAGATAAGCCATTCCTATTACACTCTCTCCCAGGCTCTTTTTCCTTCTTAGCACTTGTCTCAGTTTTATATGTGTGTTTGCTTATATCCCTCTCCTCCATTAACCTGTAAGTGTCACCATAGTGTAACAACCTGGCAGTGAAGCTCACCACCTTGGCCACTGCATACGGTACCTGGCACAGAGCCTGGCACAGGCCAGAATTTCTGTGAGCATTTGCTGAAGGAATAATCGAGCACTGGTGTGCTGCTTTGGAGATGTGCCATGATCAAGATCACCTTGTTTCTTTTAAGTAATATTTCACAGTCAAAAGAGTCAGAGCTCCTCCACTTGTCTCCTTAATGAGCATGCATTTTCCCCCAAGCATTCTTCCCTTTGGGCACTACTCGTCTTTTATGTGGCATAGATGGGGTTAACCATGTGACCCTACGGGTTGTAATGATGGCCACTTCAATTGGTTCAAGCTTGGGCACATGACCAAAACTGGGCCAATCAGAATCCCCCTGAAACTTCTCCACCAGCACTTTCAGGAAAGACGCTCTAAGGCAGATTGTTCAATATCAGCCCTATTCACTTTTTGGACAAGATGATTGTCTGCCTATGCGTTCTAGGATGTATATCAGCATTCCTGATAGATTCCAGTAACAAGCCCCAGTTCGGACAACAAAAAACTTTTTCAGATATTGCCAAAAATCCCTTGGGGAGTACAAAATTAACCCCAGTTAAGAACCACTGCTGTAAGATGTGCCTGCGAAAAAAATAAACCGGTTTTGCCTGCATCTGTGTCCCCTGGGGCTCCCTGGAAGGAAGCTTCCATGCAGAAGCCATCTGCAGAAGGAGAGGCCAACAGAAAAACAGTAAGAAAGCTGAGAGATGGAGAGAAACCTAATGACATCTAAATCTCATTTGGGTATGATTTTTAGGTTATCCGCAACGAAAGCAGACTCCTGACACATAGGACGATCCTTTCTGAAGCCAAGTATGACCCCAGTATCTCTTGCAGAGTCACATTTGCCTATTCCAACCACAGGTGAGCTGGTTAAAACAGGCTCATGATCAGCCAAAAACAAACAAACACAAAAAGTGTCTGCTATCCATTCGGGCATCTTTTACAACTTTTGTATTCTTCATATCTTTTTTAGTACAGTGTGGGACACAAAGTAGCTATCACCCAAAAGTGGGTGAAGGATAGTGTGTGTGTTAGTTTCCTAGGGCTGCCTTCACAAATTACCACAAACTGGGTGGCTTAAAACAGTGGAGGGCTTCCCTGGTGGCGCAGCGGTTGAGAACCCGCCCGCCGATGCAGGGGACACGGGTTCGGGCCCCGGTCGGGGAAGATCCTGCATGCCACGGAGCGTCTAGGCCCGTGAGCCATGGCCTCTGAGCCTGAGCGTCCGGAGCCTGTGCTCCGTGACAGGAGAGACCACAACAGTGAAAGGCCCGCATACCGGAAAAAAAAAAAACCACAAAAAAACAGTGGAAATTTCTTCTCTCACAGTTCTAGAGGCCAGAAGTCTGAAATCAAGGTGTCAGCAGGATTGTTTCCTTCTGGAAGCTCTAAGGGAGAATCTGTTCCATGCCTCTTTCCTAGCTCCTGGTGTATGCCAGCAACCCTCGGCATTCCTGGACTTATAGCTGCATCACTCCAATCTCTGCATCGCATGACCTTCTTCTCTGTGCGTCTGTGTATATGATGCCGTCTCTTCTTATAAGAACATCAGTCATTGGATTTCGGGCCCACTCTAACCTAGTTGACCTCATCTTAACTAATTACATCTGCAAAGACCCTAATTCCAAATCAAGCCACATTCTGAGGTGCCAGGTGGATGTGAATTTGTGGGGGACACTATTCAATCCACTACAGAAGGTGTAGCAGCAATACTTTATGTTAGAAAGCCCTACAGCTTTCACAGCATTTTCAAGAAAATAAATAGAGCAGGCAGGCATGAAAGTCACCTTTTTTCAAGGATGCTCTGAAATGGAGAACTCTGAGCTCCAGAGTGAGTTAGAAACCACTTTACAGCATCAGCTGGGAAACTAGAGACAAGCTGGATTGCCTGTCTGCAGACCACTATGCCTCTCTTTCTTACTCTGTCTTAAATTTCATCTGCAGCCTCAGTATGTGGATCTAAATGCTGGTTATATTGTTCTAAGAATCATCTGAGTTTCCATTTGCAGTTCTATCCAAAGCAATATAACACCACAGCCAACCAAAGGAGTTGCTATTTCTTTTTCCAGTTTATTTTGCAACATGGGTATGCATTTCTAAATGCATGCATTAATCAAACTGCCTACTAGATGATTTGTCCCAGAGGATAAGGACAAGGACTCCAGCAGAGCAACAGCAGACAAAAGCTTGCCATTTGAGAGTTATTATGTATCAAGGGCCTTTGTTCCCCTGTGATCACTACCAGTGGCTCCTGGGTGGAAGCACAGGAGAAAACAGAAGACAACTTTGCTTTGTTTCATGGCCAAATCCTAAATTGGAAAGGTTAATGGTTGTAATATCATATTACAGGACTAAAACCTAAATTGGAGCTAGAAACATCACTCCAAGGACACATTTTGAAGTAGGGTCATACTTACCTCCATTTATCATTGATAATCATTTGAAGTGTTGGGATTATCTACACTCATCCTTGCTTTCCAGTAAGAAATAGGACTTGATTTTCATTTGCCAAAGTGAACTCTATGTCCTCTCCATTTACTATCACGGTCTAGTCAGCTCAAGAATTTAACAGAGGGGGAGGAGTCAAGACGGCGGTGTGGGAGGACGCGGAGTTCGCATCTCCCCATAACTAGGGCACCAGCTGGACACTGGTGGGGGACCTCGACACTCAAGGAGACAGGAGGAACCCCCAAGCGACCAGGGGGGCTTGGAGGATCGAGGGGAGTGCGCCTAGCATTACCCCTGCCCAATCAGGCTCTGGGAAGCCTGCTCAGCTCCCAGGCTGGGTCCTCTGTTTTCCGGGGCCCCCTCCAGACTTGTGGGTCCTAGGGACATGGGAGAGAGGGAGAAGGGGGGAAGAGGAGAGGCGGAAGGTGGGGGAGGGACCCTCCAGGACCAGAGGATCAGGGAGGCACGGTGGGCATTTCCCCAGCCCACTCAGCCCTGGGAAGACTGCTGGGGCCCCAGGCCGGGTCCCCCACTCTCTGAGGCCCCATCTAGCTACAGGGGTCCTAGGGGCATAGGAGGGAGGGAGTGGGGGAAGAAGGAGAGAGGCCAATGGAGAGGGGCCCTCCAGGATCAGAGGATCAGGGGGGAACGTGCCTACTCACCCACTCAGGCCCAGTGAGCCTGCTGGGGTCCTGGATCTGGTCCTCCACCCTCCAAAGCCTGGGTGGAGGCTGTGTTGGGTCCCTGGGTCCCTCCTGCTGTGTTGAGCCTAAGCCCCACCCCCCTAGGGCCTTTTCCAGCTCTGTGGGTCCTAAGCATAGGCCCCACCCACCGCCTAAACCCAGCCCCTGCCTAAGCCCCGCCCCCCCCAGCCAAGGCCTTTTCCGGCTTTTTGTTTTTCTCCTCTTTTTTACTATTGTGGTTCTGTTTTACCTTCTGGTTGTTGTTTCATCTATATTTTTATTTTTTTATTCTTTCTAACATATCTGTTAGTTTTTGAATCTTATTTTATTTTTTACTCTTTGTTATTGTTCTGCTTCTTTTTTTTCTTTTTTTCTTTTTTTGCCACCCTGCATGACTGGCTGGATCTTGGTTCACGAGCTGGGGCTCAGACCTGAGCTCCTGCAGTGGGAGCTCCAAGTCCGAACCACTGGACTAACAGAGAACCTCAGACACCAGGGAATATTCATCAGAGTGAGGTCTCCCACAGGTCCTCATCTCAGCACCAAGAACCAGCTCTACCCAGCAGCCTACCAACTCCAGTGGTGGAAGCGTCCAGCCAAACAACCAGTAATATGTGAACACAAACCCACCAATCAAAAAATTTTTTAAATGAGATGACAAAAAAATGTGACACAGATGAAGGAGCAAGGTAAAAACCTACAAGACCAAATAAATGAAGAAGAAATAGGCAACCTACCTGAATTCAGTAAGGACAGTAAAGATGTAAAGAATTCAGAGTAATGATAGCAAAGATGATCCAGAATATGGGAAATAGAATGGAAGAACAGATTGAGAAAATACAAGAAATGTTTAACAAAGATCTAGAAGAACTAAAGAACAAACAAACAGGGATGAACAACACAATAATTGAAATGAAAAATACACTACAAGGAATCAATAACAGAATGAGGCAGGAGAACAAATAAGTGAGCTAGAAGACAGAATGGTGGAAATACCTGCCGAGCAGCAGAACAAAGAATGAAAAGAATTGAATACAATCTCAGAGACCTCTGAGATAACACTAAATGCCCCAACATTCGATTCATAAGGGTCCCAGAGAAGAAGAGAAAAAGAAAGGGTCTGAGAAAATATTTGAAGAGATTATAGTCGAAAACTTCCCTAAGATGGGAAAGGAAATTGTCACCCAAGCCCAGGAAGCACAGAGAGTCCCATACAGAATAAACCCTAGGGAAAAAACACCAAGACACATATTAATCAAACTAACAAAAATTAAATTCAAAGAATAAATATTAAAAGCAGCAAGGGAAAAACAAAAAATAACATACAAAGGAATCCCCATAAGGTTATTAGATGATTTTTCAGCAGAAACTCTGCAGGTCAGAAGGAAGTGGCAGGATATACTTAAAGTAATGAAAGAGAAAACCTACAACCAAGATTACTCTACCCAGCAAGGATCTCATTCAGATTCGATGGAAAACTCAAAAGCTTTACAGAGAAGCAAAAGCTAAGAGAATTCAGCGCCACCAAACCACCTTTAAAACAAATGTTAAAGAAACTTCTCTAGGTGGGAAACACAAGAGAAGAAAACTACCCACAAAAACAAACCCAAAACAATTAAGAAAATAGTAATATGAACATACATATCGATAATAACCTCAAATATAAATGGATTAAATGCTCCAACCAAAGGACACAGACTGGCTGAATGGATACAAAAACAAGACCCATATATATGCTGTCTACAAGAGACCTGCTTCAAACCTAGGGACACATGCAGACTGAAAGCGAATGGATGGGAAAAGATATTCCATGCAAATGGAAATCGAAATAGAGCTGGAGTAGCAATACTCATACCAGATAAAATAGACTTTAAAATAAAGACTGTTACAAGAGACAAAGAAGGACACTACATAATGATCATGGGATCAATCCAAGAAGAAGATATAACAATTATAAATGTTTATGCACCCAACATAGGAGCATCTCAATACATAAGGCAAATGCTACCAACCATGAAAAGAGAAACTGACAGTAACACAATGATAGTAGGGGACTTTAACACCCCACTTATACCAATGGACAGATCATGCAAACAAAAAATAAATAAGGAAACCCAAGCTTTAAATGACACAATAGACCAGATAGATTTAATTGATATTTATAGGACATTCCACCTGAACGTGGCAGAATACACTTTTTTCTCAAGTGCACACAGAACATTCTCCAGGGTAGATCACATCTTGGGTCACAAATCAAGCCTCAGAAAATTTAAGAAATTTGAAATCATATCAAGCATCTTTTCTGACCACAATGCTGTGAGAGTAGAAATCAATTACAGGAAAAAAACTGTAAAAAAACACAAATAAATGGAGTCTAAACAGTGTGCCACTAAATAACCAAGAGATCACTGAAGAAATCAAAGAAGAAATAAAAAAATACATAGAAATAAATGACAGTGAAAACACAATGACCCAAAACCTATGGGATGCAGCAAAAGCAGTTCTGAGAGGGAAGTTTATAGCAATTCAATCTCACCTCAAGAAACAAGAAAAATCTCAAATAAACAATCTAAACCTACACTTAACACAGCTAGAGAAAGAAGAACAAAGAAAACCCAAAGTCAATAGAAGGAAAGAAATCATACAGATCAGAACAGAAATAAATGAAATAGAATCAAAGAGAACAACAGCAAAGATCAATGAAAGTAAAAGTTGGTTCTTTGAGAAGATAAATAAAATTGATAAACCCTTAGCCAGACTCATCAAGAAAAAAAGGGAGAGGACACAAATCAATAAAGTTAGAAATGAAAAAGGGGAAATCACAAAAATATAAACAGACCTATCACAAGTAATGAAATTGAAACTGTAATTTAAAATCTTCCAAACAAACAAAACTCCAGGACCAGATGGCTTCACAGGCAAATTCTATCAAACATTTAGAGAAGAGCTAATGAAATTAGACCACTACCTAACACCATATACAAAAATAAACTCAAAATGGATTAAAGACTTAAATGTAAGACCAGACACTGTAAAACTCTTAGAGGAAAACTGGAAAAACAGTCTTTGACATAAACCACAGCAAGATCTTTTTGACCCATCTCCTAGAGTATAGGAAATAAAAACAAAAATAAACAAATAGGACTTAATTAAACTTAAAAGCTTTTGAACAGCAAAGGAAACCATAAACAAGACAAAAAGACAACCCTCAGAATAGGAGAAAATATTTGCTAACGAAGCAACTGACAAAGGATTAATCGCCAAAATGTACAAACAGCTCATGGAGCTCAATATCAAAAAGACAAACAACCGAATCCAAAAATGGGTGGAAGACCTAAATAGACATTTCACCAAAGAAGACATACAGATGGCCAAGGGGCACAGGAAAAGATCCTCAACATCACTAATTATTAGAGAAATGCAAGTCAAAACTACAATGAGGTATCTCCTCACACAGGTCAGAATGGCCATCATCAAAAAATCTACAAACAATGAATGCTGGAGAGGGTGTGGAGAAAAGGGTACCCCTTTGCACTGTTGGTGGGAATGTAAATTGATACAGCCCCTATGGAAAACAGTATGGAGGTTCCTTAAAAAACTAAAAATAGAACTACGGTATGACCCAGCAATCCCACTACTGGGCATATACCCTGGAAAAACCATAATTCAAAAAGAGTCATGTACCCCAGTGTTCACTGCTGCACTATTTACAATATCCAGGACATGGAAACAACCTAAATGTCCATCAATATATGACTGGATAAAGAAGAAATGGTACATATATACAATGGAATATTACTCAGCCATTAAAAGGAATGAAATTGGGTCATTTGTAG
Organism: Physeter macrocephalus; assembly: GCF_002837175.3. NCBI lineage: Eukaryota > Metazoa > Chordata > Mammalia > Artiodactyla > Physeteridae > Physeter > Physeter macrocephalus. The sequence continues at coordinate 76,969,187 of NC_041221.1, read as the reverse complement.
AGATGTGGATGGGCCTAGAGTCTGTCATACAGAGCAAAGTAATCCAGAAAGAGAAAAACAAATATCATATATTAACACATATAAGTGGAATCTAGAGAAATGGTATAGATGAACCTATTTGTAGGACAGGAATAGAGATGTAGACGTAGAGAACAGACATGTGGACACAGAGGGGGAAAGGGAGGGTGGGACAAATTGGGTGATTAGATTTCACATAAATACAGTACCATGTGTAAAATAGATGGCTAGTGGGAACCTGCTGTAGAGCACAGGGCAGCTCAGCTCATTGCTCTGTGACGACCTGGATGGGTGGAAGGGAGGTCCAAGAGAGAGGAGATATAGGTATACATACAGCTGATTCACTTCATTTTACAGCAGAATAACACAACATTATAAAGCAATTTTACTCCAATTTTTTTAAAAAAGGAATTTAACAGAGTGATAATTCTCACTAAGATGTACGGTTTTTCAAGTAACAAAGAGTTATTCATCATAGCCAGACCACAAATAGTACTTTAAGTGATGGATTTACTAAAACTGGTTCTCACATCATAGACTTCATCTCTGTCTGTGTCTGTGTCTGCCTAAGGGAGGATGATAGATGGGAGCCATGTTCTTCCAGGATCCAGTCCCAGAAGTGATGGCTCAAACTTGGGAGGGGGGGCTTCCCTGGTGGCGCAGTGGTTGAGAATCCGCCTGCCGATGCAGGGGACACTGGTTCATGCCCTGGTCCAGGAAGACCCCACATGCCGCGGAGCGGCTAGGCCCGTGAGCCGTGGCCACTGAGCCTGCGCGTCCGGAGCCTGTGCTCCGCAACGGGAGAGGCCACAACAGTAAGAGGCCTGCGTACCGCAAAAAAAAAAAAAAAAACTTGGGAGGGGGATAGGAAGTCAAGTCATTAAATTATGCAGTGATATCGATCACTTGTTAGGGTTTGGGCTCCATTTTCCTACTCACATGTGCAAAGGACAACTTTGTTCTCGACATTCTGGCCAGAGGGCAGTGCATCCTCTCAAAGTTCTAATCAGTTGGCACAAAGAGGGTGAGAAGTCACAGGACACCCAGGGCTGCTGGGGTATTTCATTGGTCTAAGCCTACCCACAGCCTCTCTTTTTCAGGACTGCAGCCTCTGGGATCCCTGATGCCAAGTAATCCACATAAGAAGTATCTCAAGGGCCCCCAGAGAGTGAGCTGGTACTCAACTTACCTTCCAAAGGCCTGTTTTGAGCAAACAAAATACCCTAGCCAAAAGAAATCATGTTTTTATAGGCAATAATTTAATCACCTGAATTAGAAGAAGAAAAAAAAAAAAAGTTCATCTCTCCCTAACCTTCTGAAACTACACCAAACTATACAAAAACTATCAAAATCCATCCCTAAGATGTGAAGAGCACAGATTTGGTTTTGAGCTGTAATGTGTAATTCATACTTTCAACATCCATGTGTGTTTATGCAAACCTCTTTATCATTCGCCCCAGAAGATTTTATTCATGAGTGTGTGTAACACTATGCTAATTGATGACTTTTTTTCTTTGAATAAAAGAGGAATGCAAGTAGAAACCTGAGCTGTAAACAAAAATTTAAATCTCAAAACAGAATTCTAAAGATGAAGTTGATAATTCTGCCTACCTTGGTGGCTTCAACTCCCACAATTCCCCTTAACATCCAGTCAACTGTGCCAGTTGCCACAGGTCCAAAATCCTTGCTCTCCTTGGTGACTTCTCCGGGCTCTCCAGCAAGAATGTCTCTCTTCCTCTGTCTTATTTACTTCCAGAGTCTTTCTTCTGTGCTTTTCACATGGCAGATGTGAAGCAAATTTGTTGAAACAAATCTCAGTGTTAGGGCTTCCCTGGTGGTGCAGTGGTTAAGAATCCACCTGCCAATGCAGGGGACACGGGTTCGAGCCCTGGTCCAGGAATATCCCACATGCCACGGAGCAACTAAGCCCGTGTGCCACAACTACTGAGCCTGTGCTCTAGAGCCCGTGAGCCACTACTGAGCCTGCACTCTAGAGCCCGTGCTCCACAACAAGAGAAGCCACCACAATGAGAACCCCGCGCACCACAACAAAGATCCAATGCAGCCAGAAATAAATAAATAAAACAAATAATTTTTTAAAAAAATCTCAGTGTTAGAAGTTAGTCAAATCCACAGAAGCTAGAAAATTTTACAGACCTCATGATGGCACATTTGCATCATGAGAGCAGACAACTCAATATCTTAATCCCAAATCTAGAGTTTGAATAACAGACTTAGATGGTTAAACCTCTGCATTCTTTCCCAGTGCATTTCAAGACCCATCCTCATTGTGCCCTCTCCCCTTCCCATCACCATAATAGCACATGTTTCATAATGAACAGGGAGTATAGTAACAGGAGAAAGAAGAAGAATGAGCCCAACTTTTTCCCGTAGTAAAGAGAAGTGACTCCTCAGGGGCCTCCCTGATGATCTTGTGGATTCTTAATTAACACCAACAAATTGGCAATTGAAAGTCTCCATAGATCAATGTGTTTCTGATTTCTTGGCCCAAAGGCTACTACTCAGAAGCTTAAGCCTCTTATTCAATATCCAGGCTACAATACATATATCAGTTGGAGTTTTCAGCCTCTTGAGATCTGGGTAAAATTGCCTCATCTCATGCAGTTTCTGGCCTTCAGGACTACAACACTTCTCCAAGGCAATTAGATCTGGAAATCCCTGTTGTGTTTTATCCACTTCTCAGGAGTCTTTTCCTCACCTGACACCTCAACATACTCAATCATCTTAGACAAATCAGTTCATCTGTGGTTTTTCATTTAAAAAGCCTATATATTCTTACCCAAAACATTCTTTTTTTTTTTTTGCGGAGCACAGGCTCCGGATGTGTGCAGGCTCAGCGGCCATGGCTCACGGGCCCAGCCGCTCCGCGGCATGTGGGATATTCCCGGACCGAGACACGAACCCGTGTCCCCTGCATCGGCAGGTGGACTCTCAACCACTGCGCCACCAGGGAAGCCCAAAAACATTCTTAATTTGTTTAATGTCTGAGATTCCTAGGAAGTTCACATTGTGGATGGTACAAGAATGTATTCTGAAAACCTGTTAGCCATTCCTACTCTCCAAAGTTTTTACTCTCACCTTACCTCTAAGGGTTCATCTTTTGTACCTTCTCTTCTCAGAGACCAGGGCTTTATCCTTCCATCCTTCTCTTCTTTATCACCTCTTCTGTCATGAAAATGACAAATAAGTCCTCACCCCCTTTATGTGGTTCTGGCCTCTTTCCTCACTTTCTGTCACCAGCTGACACCTATCTCTTTGGTCTCTAACTTTCTACCCCAAGTGCCTATCCAGGTATTTTTCCAAATATAATCCTCTCCCTAAGAAAAATTATCTTGCCAGACATATTAAGCAAGTACAAGTTTTTTCCTAACTTGTTTCAAGAGAAAAGAAAATAATTATACATCTGACTGTCTAACTCTACCTAAATCACATAAAGAGCCCACAATATGTCCCAGAATAAAAACAGATGTCAGCTGTCAACTAGAAATCAACATACTGAAGAGTAATAAAAACATTATTTGGATGGAATAAAGGAAAGAGGGACTACATTGCTGGGTGGATTGAAAATAGTCACCGTCTATAGAACATTCCCCTGTAAGATCTCATCTACCCAAGACAGCTCACCACAATTCCACCTGAGCAGCCTCTTTTATAAATCTTCCCATCAAGCAGTTCAGTTAATAAGGTAGTGACTGACAACATAAACCATAGTAAGACCCAAACCGGGGATATAGGAAGATACATAATTCCAGAAGAGAAATAGATCCCATGAAGTAAGGATTGGCATTTTAGTGCAAGGCCAAAATCAAGTCTGAAGAATAAAAGAGGCCAAATGTTATAAAAGGCAGGTAAAAGAGTTTTAACTTGGAAATGGAGGCCAAAGTTTAAGAATCTGGAAAGCACATCAAGCAGTAAGAAACAGGTGATCAAATTTTGTTATGGAGGTCAGGGTTTATCAGACCCTAAGCTATTTTTAATGGACCAGCATGCTCAAGTCATTCTGGGTCTGTGACTTATCAAAGGTCCCTCCTGGACCCAGACAGATCTCTGCAACACAAAATGGGTGGTGCCATCTCACAGTCTAGACACAGTCCTAATAAAGATGAAAAGGGAGAAGGAAATTTATTCTACAATTCAATTATGTCAGTCAGTGGCACATTTCTTTCCCAAGTCACAAAGACATTTACATAGTCTGACATTGCAAGGCAGATATCTCAAAAATAAACTTCTGGAATGAAAGAAAATGGATTTTAAATTGCTGAGGTAACATTTCTATTTCATGCCATCTGTTATAACTCAAGTTTCCCCAAATAGATTATTCACCAGAACGGATTAAAAAAAAAACAAAAGGAGGTCAAAATTATGTCATAGGAAACAAAGAAATTAAAAAATGATGATAATCATTATTTAAAATAATTTTTAAAGTACTGAATCAATTTTTTTAACTTAAAATGTAGTTAGAGATTATTGATTATGCATCAGTGTTCTTGGATGCACCAAAATGATGATATATTAAACCTTTTCCTGAAATAAACCTAGAACATGAGTGCACATTCTATGTATTTTACAAATCTCCTAGCACTAGTACTGAAGTGGGAGCATTTGTCTTAAGAATGTTCTACTCTGCAGAGTCCCTTTGAAATCTGAGATGGTAGATAAAGGCAGCTGGTCAAGGATTAGGAGTCCTGGACATTTTACTGCAAGCACAGGTAAACCCAGTGTTTGGATCTGATCAATAACCAATGTTATTGGACTAACACCACGTTAGTCCTCTATATTAATCTCACTTTGAATGGATGAGCAAGAAGCAACAAGTATATTCGAGGCCTTCTTAAAGTACTGAATTCCAGAGGCTGGGGAGATAAACTGAGAAGATACAGGGTCCTGCCCCATCTGTGAAGATTTTAGGGGTGCAGTGGTCTTGGACATGCCAGTATATCCCCTCTAAAGTGAAGGACAAATTACTACATCTTGCGCTTCCCACCACTAAGGAGGAAGCACCATGCCTGGTAGGCCTAGGGTGACTAGCTGTCTCAGATTGTCCAGTTCTGGGGCATTGTCTGGGGTGCAGGACTCCTAATGCTAAAACTGAACAGTCCCAGGCAAACTTGGATGGTTAGTCAACCTAGTAGGCCTCTTATATATTATTTAATAGATATTTATTGGAGTATGGCTTCACAATACTGTTAGTTTCTGCTGTACAACAAAGTAAATCAGCCATATGCATACATATCCCCTCCCTCTTGAGCCTCCCTCCCATCCTCCCTATCCCACCCCTCTAGGCCATCAGAAAGCACCAAGCTGATCTCCCTGTGCTATGCTGCAGCTTCCCACTAGCTATTTTACATTCAGTAGTGTATACATGTCGATGCTACTCCCACTTCACCCCAGCTTCCCCCACCCACCCTGTGTCCTCACGTCCATTCTTTATGTCTATATCTTTATTCCTGCCCTGCAACTAGGTTCATCAGTACCATTTTTTTTTAGATTCCACATATATGCGTTAGCATATGGTATTTGTTTTTCTCTTTCTGACTTACTTCACTCTGTATGACAGATTCTAGGTCCATCCACATCTTTGCAAATGACTCAATTTCTTTTCTTTTTATGGCTGAGTAATATTCCATTGTATATGTGTACCACATCTTCTTTACCCATTCATCTGTCGATGGACACTTAGGTTGCTTCCATGTCCTAGCTATTGTAAATAGTGCTGCAGTGAATATTTTGGTACACGTCTCTTTTTGAATTATGGTTTCTCAGGGTATATGCCCAGGAGTGGGAGTGCTGGGTCGTATGGTAGTTCTATTTGTAGTTTTTTAAGCAACCTCCATACTGTTTTCCATAGTGGTTGTATCAATTTACATTCCCACCAACAGTGCTGGAGGGTTCCCTTTTCACCACACCCTTTCCAGCATTTATTGTTTCTAGATTTTTTGATAATGGCCATTCAGACCAGTGTGAGGTGATATCTCATTGTAGTTCTGATTTGCACTTCTCTAATAATTAGTGATGTTGAGCATATTTTCCTGCACCTCTTGGCCATCTGTATGTCTTCTTTGGTGAAATGTCTATTTAGGTCTTCCACCCATTTTTGGATTCGGTTGTTTGTCTTGTTGATATTGAGCTCCATGAGCTGTTATTATATTTTGGCAATTAATCCTTTGGTCTGTTGCTTCATTAGCAAATATTTTCTCCCATTCTGAGGGTTTTTTTGTCTTATTTATGGTTCCCTTTGCTGTGCAAAAGCTTTTAATTAAGTCCTATTTGTTTATTTTTGTTTTTATTTCCATTTCTCTAGGAGATGGATCAAAAAGATCTTGCTGTGGTATATGTCAAAGAGTGTTTTTCCTATGTTTTCCTCTAAGAGTTTTATAGTGTCTGGTCTTACATTTAAGTCTTTAATCCATTTGGAGTTCATTTTTGTGTATGGTGTTAGGCAGTGTTCTAATTTCACTCTTTTACATGTAGCTGTCCAGTTTTCCCAGCACCACTTATTGAAGAGGCTGTCTTTTCGCCATTGTATGTTCTTGCCTCCTTTGTCGTAAATTAGGTGACCATATGTGTGTGACTTTTTCTCTGGGCATTCTATCCTATACCATTGATCTATATTTCTGTTTTTGTGCTAGTACCATACTGTCTTGATTACTATAGCTTTGTGGTATAGTTTGAAGTCAGGGAGCCTGATTCCTCCAGCTCCGTTTTTCTTTCTCAAGATTGCTTTGGCTATTTAGGGTCTTTTGTGTTTCCATAAGAATTGTAAAATTTTTTGTTCTAATTCTATGAAGAATACCATTGGTAGTTTGATAGGGATTACATTGAATCTGTAGATTGCTTTGGGTAGTATAGTCATTTTCACAATGTTTTTTCTTCCAACCCAAGAACATGGTATATTTCTCAATCTGTTTATGTCACCTTTGTTTTCTTTCATCAGTGTTTTATAGTTTTCTGAGTACAAGTCTTTCAACTCCTTAGGCAGGTTTATTCCTAGGTGTTTTATTCTTTTTGTTGCAATGGTAAATGGGAGTGTTTCCTTAATTTCTCTTTCTGATTTTTCATTGTTGGTGTATAGGAATGCTGGAGATTTCTGTGCATTAAATTTGTATACTGCAACCTTACCAAATTCATTGATTAATTCTAGTAGTTTTCTCATGGCATCTTTAGGATTTTCTATGTATAGTATCATGTCATCTGCAAACAGTGACAGTTTCATTTCTTCTTTTACAATTTGTATTTCTTTTTCTTCTCTGATTGCCATGGCTAGGACTTCCAAAACTATGTTGAATAAGAGTGGTGAGAGTGGACACCCTTGTCTTCTTCCTGATCTTAGTGGAAATGCTTTCAGTTTTTCACCATTGAGTATGCTTGCTGTGGGTTTGTCATATATGGCCTTTATTATGTTGAGGTAGGGTCACTCTATGCCCATTTTCTAGAGAATTGTTATCATAAATGGGTGTTGAATTTTGTCAAAAGCTTTTTCTGCATCTACTGAGATGCTCATATGGTTTTTATTCCTTAATTTGTTAATTTGGTGTATCACATTGATTGATTTGCATATATTGAAGAATCCTTGCATCCCTGGGATAAATCCCACTGGATCATGGTGTATGATGCTTTTAATATGCTGTTGGATTCTGTTTGCTAGTATTTTGTTCAGGATTTTTGCATCTATGTTCATCAGTGATATTAGTCTATAATTTTCTTTTTTTGTGATATCTTTTTCTGGTTTCTGTATCAGGGTGATGGTGGCTTTGTAGAATGAATTTTGGGAGTGTTTCTCCCTCTGTAATTTTTGGGAAGAGTTTGAGAGGGATTGGTGTTAGCTCTTCTCCAAATGTTTGATAGAATTTGCCTGTGAAGCCATCTGATCCTGGACATCTGTTTTTTGGAAGATTTTTAATTACAGTTTCAATTTCATTACTTGTGATAGGTCTGTTTATATTTTCTAATTCTTCCTGGTTCAATCTTGGAAAATTGTACCTTTCTAAGAATTTGTCCATTTCTTCGTGGTTGCCCATTTTATTGGCATATAGTTGTTTGTAG
>NC_041221.1:76951510-76960445 GCF_002837175.3 Physeter macrocephalus | reverse complement strand
ATGATCTGTCCATTGGTATAAGTGGGGTGTTAAAGTCCCCTACTATCATTGTGTTACTGTCAGTTTCTCTTTTCATGGTTGGTAGCATTTGCCTTATGTATTGAGATGCTCCTATGTTGGGTGCATAAACATTTATAATTGTTATATCTTCTTCTTGGATTGATCCCATGATCATTATGTAGTGTCCTTCTTTGTCTCTTGTAACAGTCTTTATTTTAAAGTCTATTTTATCTGGTATGAGTATTGCTACTCCAGCTCTATTTCGATTTCCATTTGTATGGAATATCTTTTCCCATCCATTCACTTTCAGTCTGTATGTGTCCCTAGGTTTGAAGCGGGTCTCTTGTAGACAGAATATATATGGGTCTTGTTTTTGTATCCATTTAGCCAGTGTGTGTCTTTTGGTTGGGGCATTTAATCCATTTACATTTGAGGTTATTATCAATATGTATGTTCCTATTACCATTTTCTTAATTGTTTTGGGTGTACTTTAGTGGGTCTTTTTCTTCTCTTGTGTTTCCCACCTAGAGAAGTTTCTTTAACATTTGTTTTAAAGGTGGTTTGGTGGCGCTGAATTCTCTTAGCTTTTGCTTGTCTGAAAGGCTTTTGATTTCTCCATCGAATCTGAATGAGATCCTTGCTTGGCAAAGTAATCTTGGTTGTAGGTTTTTCTCTTTCATCACTTTACGTATATCCTGCCACTCCTTTCTGGCCTGCAGAGTTTCTGCTGAAAAATCATCTGATAACCTTATGAGGATTCCTTTGTATGTTATTTTTTGTTTTTCCCTTGCTGCTTTTAATATTTATTCTTTGAATTTAATTTTTGTTAGTTTGATTAATATGTGTCTTGGTGTGTTTTGCCTAGGGTTTATTCTGTATGGGACTCTGTGCTTCTGGGACTTGGGTGACAATTTCCTTTCCCATCTTAGGGAATTTTTTGACTATAATCTCTTCAAATATTTTCTCAGACCCTTTCTTTTTCTCTTCTTCTTCTGGGACCCCTATAATTCGAATGTTGCTGTATTTAGTGTTGTACCAGAGGTCTCTGAGATTGTCTTCAATTCTTTTCATTCTTTATTCTGCTCCTCTGCAGTTATTTCCATCATTCTGTCTTCTAGCTCACTTATTGGTTCTTCTCCCTCATTTATTCTTTTGATTCCTTCTAGCGTATTTTTCATTTCATTTATTGTGTTGTTCATCTCTGTTTGTTTGTTCTTTAGTTCTTATAGATCTTTGTGAAACATTTCTTGTATTTTCTCAATCCGTGCCTCCATTCTATTTCCAAGATTCTGGATCATCTTTACTATTATTACTCTGAATTCTTTTTCAGGTAGTTGCCTATTTTCTCTTCATTTATTTATCTTGTAGGTTTTTACCTTGCTCCTTCATCTGTGACATATTTTTTTGCCGTCTAATTTTTTTTTTTTTATGAGTGGGATTGTTTTCCTCTCTTACTGGTTGTTTGGCCTGAGGCTTCCAACACTGGAGTTTGTAGGCTGTTGGGTAGAGTTGGGTCTTGGCGCTGAGTTGAGGACTTCCGTGAGACCTCACTCCAATGAATATTCCCTGGGGTCTGAGGTTCTCTGTTATTCCGGTGGTTCCAACACGGAGTTCCCACTACAGGAGCTTAAGCCCGACCCCTAGCTCATGAACCAAGATCCCGCAAGCCACATGGGGTGGCAAAAAAAAAAGAGAACAATAACAAACTAAAAAATAAAATTAGACTATGAAACTAACAGATATGTTAGAAAGAATATAGAAATAAAAATATAGATGAATCAACAACCAGAAGGTACATCAGTACCACAATAGTAAAAAAGAGGAGGAGGGAAAAGAAAAAGAAAGAAAAAAAGGAGGAAAAGTCCTTGGCTGTGGAGGGTGGGACCTAAGCAAGGGGGAGGTTTGCATGGGGGGGTGTGGCCTATGCTCAGGACCCACAGGGCTGGAAAAGGCCCTGGGGGCTGTGGGGGTGGGGCTTAGGCTCAAGGAACAGAAGGGGCCCAGGCATGCCCCCCACCCCTGGTCTCAGAGGGCGGTGGACCTCACCTGGGAGCTCAGCCGGGTTCCTGGGCACTCAAGCTCAAGTTCCCAGGAAGCCTCCGCTCCTCTCCGGCTCCTCCCAATGGCTCTCCTGATCTCCACGGCCACCCCCCTATGCCCCCAAGGACCCACGTGGCCTGGAGGGGGCTTTGGAGGGCAGGGGACAGGCCTGGGAGCTCAGCAGGCTCCCTGGGCCTGAGTGGGCGGGGCAAATGCCCTCCACGCCTCTCCCGTTCCTCCAGGAAATTCCCTCCCACCTGCCTCTCCTGATCTCCCTGGCCTCAGAGGTGCCAATCCTGTCTGGCCTCCACTTCTCCTTCCCCCTCAGTCCCCCCACGTCCTACTGGTTCACTTGGGGGTTCCTCCTGTCTCCTTGGACATCAGGGTCCCCCCAACAGTGGCCGGCAGGCACCCTAGTTGTGGGGAAACGCTAACTCGGCATCTTCCCACACTGCCATCTTCACTCCGTTCCTCAGGCCTCTTAGTTTTTAAAAGCTACCCTGAGTCGGGTCTTTGTTTCTTGCAACTACGAGCATTCTAACTTATAATATCCCAGAGTCTGAAAGAGACCCAGGCACAAAGTCGGAACTCTGTGTCTGCTGATTGAATTGAGCTCTGAGTTGAACGGTTACTGAGCAAACAAGAAGAGCACCTCCATCTATTAGATTCTAAGTGTCTGGCACAACCCCTAGACCAGAGAAGGTGTTTGGCAAATATCTGCTTAAAGCCAGAATGGCTTCAGGATCTTCATAAGCAACCGAGAAATTTTAGCAGTCTGGATGGAAGGATGAAGATGAGAAAAAATTAGTTCAGTCAAAACTCAAGTTCTGGAAGAATCTTTCTACTCAAATGTACAGTGAAGGAGCTGCCCCAGGCAGGGTCAGGAAAAGAGAAGCTGAAGAGGTCTCTAGCCTTCTCTGGTGGCTCAGAGAGGAAGGCAGTGTGTCACTTAGGAATCTGTGTGAAGTTGGAGATGGGGAAGGGAGTGGAAATGCACACAGGAGACATCCCTTGGTAAAAAGAGGCAGAGTCTGATGTCTGGAAACTTCCTTAAAAAGGAGAGAGATGAAGCAAAGGAAACTCCAAGCTATCCTGCCTGTATCCATTCCATTAGCTCATGGGAGTTATGGCAGCTGAGAACTCTTAGCCGAGTCCATCTCCTGGACTTGCCCTCAGCTAACTAGTGCTGACTTACCCAAGGCCAAGCCCCCTTCCTTGGAGCAGCCCAAATATAAAGATTTGTCCATGCAAACAGCTTCCAGGCCCAAGCCTCTCTCTCCAGCTGGGGATAACACTGAAAGGTCATCCAGGCTTCAGAACTGCCCGTGGAATTGACTGAAGCTTGTGGCCACACTGCAGTTCAACAGCTTAACTTTTCCCTCAGCCCAGCCCGCTTTCCTGTGTTCCCACAATGGTATTGCTCTCAAGAGCATCTCCCATTGATTTTGTGCATGCAAATCTCCTCCCAGTCTGCTTCTCTATATCAAAAACGTAAGGGTCTGAGACTTTTACTCCACCTGCAAGCTAACAAGTTAATCTGCCACAGGCTCATAGATTCTGGCAGAACACATGAGACTCCTGGGTCAAGGACAAAGAATGTTGTTACTCATGGCACAGTAGGCAGCATGAACTTCATATTTAAATTGATTTTCCTTGCTCCCGAAATCCCACGGGGTGATACAGAACACAGAGTAGGTTTGCGTCACAGCCAAACAACCCTGAGCTTAGGAAAACTCTTTTAAATGGGGCAACTAGCAAATCTGCTTACCCTTTGCCCTGGAGGGAGACATTATATTTATTCTACTGGTTAGGAAACAAATATGCCTTCTGTCCTGGAGACAGGTAGTCTCTCTAGTTTCTAAATCTGTTTGCCACATAAACATCATTTAAAATTTTTTTTAATTTTTATACAATTTTTGGATATGTACTGTTCCATTGTATATAAATACCACATCTTCTTTATCCATTCAGCTGTTGATGAACACTTAGTTTGCTTCAATATCTTGGCAATTGTAAATAATGCTGCTATGAACATTGGTGTGCATGTATCTTTTCAAATTAGTATTTTTGGTTTTTTCGGATATATATCCAGTAGTGAAAATACTGGGTCATATGGTAGTTCTATTTTCAGTTTTTTGATAAACCTCCATACTGTTTTCCACAGTGGCTGCACCAATTTACATTCCCACCAACAGTGTACAAGTGTTCCCCTTTCTCCACATCTTTGCCAACATTTGTATTTGCATTCTTTTTGATGATAGCCATTCTGAAAGGTGTGAGATGATATCTCACTGTGGTTCTGATTTTCATTTCCCTGATGATTAGTGATGTTGAGCATATTTTCATGTGCCTGTTGGCCATCTGCATTTTTTCTTTGGAAAAGTGTCTATTCAGTTCTTCTGCACATTTTTTAATCGGGTTGTTTAAACATCCTGGAATAGATAGTTCAGAACAAAAACTGATAGAAGATGTGCAGAAATGGGAGGTGACCAGGGACAGTTGTCACCCAACATGGGAAACCCAGCCTGTGAGACACACACATGCACACACACTTGTGAAGCTACCGTAATTTCAGCATTCATGTAAATGTTGTCTCTTAATTTTCAGAGTAGTGTTTTTTTATTTTCAATTATATATTTGAGGGTTATTATAGAGTTTTTTCTTTTTAATTGTTTACTTTTGTCAATTAAATATGTATATAATTTTAAAAATCAAATGGGGGACTTCCCTGGTAGCGCAGTGGTTAAGAACATGCCTGCCAATGCAGGGGACATGGGTTTGAGCCCTGGTCCAGGAAGATCCCACATGTCGTGGAGCAACTAAGCCCGTGCACCACAACTACTGAGCCTAAGCTCTACAGCGCATGAGCCACAACTACTGAGCCCGTGTGCCACAACTACTGAAGACTGTGCACCTAGAGCCCATGCTCCGCAACAAGAGAAGCCACCACAATGAGAAGGCCACGCACTGCAACGAAGAGTAGCTCCTGCTCGCCACAACTAGAGAAAGCCAGCGTGCAGCAATGAAGACCCAGCGCAGCCAAAAATTAATTAATTAATTAATTTTTAAAATATCAAATAAAAATCAAATGGAACCAAACTCATAATGGAAAACAAGTAGTCCCCTACCCAATCCCCGTCACTACTATTTCCTGTTTCCAAAAGGCAACAACTTTCAATTACCATAGCCAATTCCTCTGTTATTTACCTTCATATTAATAATTTAAAAACAAAATACTGATCATGTCATTTTTGTCTATTTCTCTTAAATAGAATTTGTTGCCTACCTACAGAAGTCAAGGAATTAACTCATATCAATTGTCATATACACACATTTTCTCTCCCCCACCCTCTAAGTATTTTTTTAGTTAAACCCATATTCAATTTTTCCATTTTTATGATTAAATAAATATTGTTTACCAAGGAGTCAAGAATATACTATGATAATATTTCCTTCCTAATTCACTTCTTTCCTGGAATTAATTACCTTTTTTTCCCATTTGGTTTAAATCTCCAAGTACTTTCACTGTCTTCAAATGGCTCCACAAAATGTCTCCCAATTCAATTTTCCATATGATCAAAGCTGTCCAATAATCTATGAGTCCAATTTTCCTGAAGGTATTCTTCCTGTAATGTCCTTTTCCAGCCTGGGCCGGTTGCTCTCTAGACCAGGTGTGCCACTGCTATCCCTGGATTCCCAGGTGTATTATCAAGGAAAATTTCCTCTACTTCTCTCCCTCATTTTGGTAAGGCAACTATCCTCCAGTATTTGCCTGAAAAATGGTGCATAGGAGATAAAAATCTGTAGACCCTGGAGGTATGAATATGGCTTTTTTTTTTCTCTTCTTATGCTTAAATAAGTTTGTCTGGGTACTAAATTTGAAGAAATTATTCATCAATTTCAAGCCTCCAGAGTTTCTTTTAAGAAATGTGATACCTATCTTTATCTTTTGTATGCAATCTGTTTTATATATCTGGGAGAATTTAACATCTCTCTTCTAACTGAAAAGTATCTTCATATACTTAGTGGGCCCTTTCAATCTGGAAATATGTTTTTCAGTTCCAAGAAATTCACCTTGGTCAGTGGATCCATTTCTTATTCTCTGTTCTCTGGTTCTGAAATTCTATTAATTGAACATCTACCTCCTGAACAGATCCTTGAATTTTCTTATCTCCTCTTGACTATTTTGTATTTTCTGTCTTTTTTGTCTTTTGGTCTTTCAATAAATGTCATCTTTATCTTCTAATCCCCCTCTTGAAGTTTAAATCTTTGTCCATATTTTTTAAGTTCCAAGAGTTTTTTTCTTGTTCTCTGACAATACTTATTCTTTTTTAAAAAAATAGTATCTTGTTATTATTTCATGAATCGTTATCTTTAATCTTTCTAGAGTGATCATCAGTTGTAGGTTTTGGATAGTTCCTCGTACATTTACATTGCATTTTTTCCTGGTGTGTTAGATTTGGCTTTGTATTTCATGTTAGAGGGTATCTTCAAATGTTAGATGATCCTACACTGTCCATTATGATTAATAGTGAGAATTAAAATCCCAGTTGGAAGCTTTATATGAATGAGCCAGACCTGTCAACAGGAAGGTTTCAATATTGTTGACTGAGGTGGGTCCTAGCTTTTCTTAGGAAGCACTCTCAAATATCAGTATCTGTAGGTAATTTTTGTTTTGTTTTTAAGCTGGCAAGTTTCCCCAAATGGAACTCCTCTAATCTCCTACCTCTCCTATGGCTCTGAGCAGCATCAGCATTCTCAGAGCCAAGAAGAAGAGACCGGGGATAGATCTCATCCTTCAGCTTATGGATTTTCATTTAATCCCCTCACCCTATTTTTAACACAGTGCCACACCACTGTACCCATCTGTGTCTGGTATCCCTGAGACCTGACCTCATATGGCTCAATACCTCTAAGAGTGAACATCCAGTCTTCTGCTATGGGTTGCACTGGCTGAGTGTGCTTGTTGATTAGCTGAGTGGTCTGGAAGAAGGAACCTGGAAATCTAGCTGACTCTTCTAAAGGCTTTCAACTAGTTTTCTGTTGGGGGTTCTGCCCTGTAATCTCACCCTCAGGAATATCCAATGTCTCAAATTCCTGAAACTTTCTAGGGTTCTGTGATGCAAAAATTACTTTCTCCTCACTGATTTCTCCTCTACAGGAATGTAAGTTTCAGCTCTCTCTGGCAGGCTAACTTGTTTTTACATTTATCTATTTGCTTTCTATATTCCAAAATTTTGTTTTTATCTCTCATCTGCTGCCATCCTTTCTTCCATTCTCAATGTCTTTGTGGTTTTTCACTTTTATTTATCCTTTGACTCATTTTAATAGGGGAGGGAATTGAGAAGAACTAATGTGCTCATTCTATCATGTTTAATAGGAAGGCTTGGGATGCCATCATCTATTCATGTCTTATGATCTCTAAGGTTTGTGATCTAGCCTTGGGGAGATTTCAAGGCAAAAACTATTCATTAAACACCTACAACCTACCAAAGATTCAAAATAATTTCAGGTTCAGAACACATACGTATTCATGGCTTATAAAGAGGAAACAACTAAATATTATATAAGCTAGGAAATAATAACACTAAACTATATGATACAAATAAAGACAAGACCCAGGGCCTTCCTTGCTCTATACCTCTCAGAGGGGATCAATGTGTAGTACTTGCTGTGAGTTTGCTGGAGGTGGTGGGGTGCAGACCTAAAGATTCTTAGAGCAGACTTAGAAGCTCTATCTTAACTGGAAGATGTGTAGGAAATGAAATAAACTTTGAAGAGTTAAAACCTTAGAAATCTTAGAAGCAGAAGCTTATGATAAGATAACCCACATATTTAAATGTTTTTAAAACAATTTACTACGTAAATAAATAGTATAGCTGTAGAAGTGCTGGCCCCCTGTAGAAAGAAAGTCTTCAGCAATAATTTTCATCTTTGAGCAAAGATCTACTCATTTTAAATCCTTCTTTTTTCTTGTTAAGATTCACTAACTTATAGAGCTCTATTCCCTCCCTCTTCAGTACAGTGTTATCAAAGAAAATTGTATTTCTTTAAATATGTTGTACTACTCAGACTGCTTGCTAGCTCAGTCTGACTTTCTCTGCTCTTCCATTTCCTGCCAGATAATAACCTTAAAGCCAGAAACAGAAATGGAATTGCCAGGGGCAGAGGGCAAATGTCAAACAGTAGAGAAAGGTAGGCTCAGAAAGTGACATGGAGAGACTTCCCTGGTGGTCCAGCAGTTAAGACTCCGTGCTCCCAAAGCAGGGGGCCCGGGTTCAATCCCTGGTCAGGGAACCAGATCCCGCATGCCACAACTAAAGAACCAGCATGCCACAAATAAGACCTGGTGCAGCCAAATAAATTAATAAATATTGAAAAAAAAGGAAAGGAAGGAAGGAAGGAATGAACGAACAAGAAAGAAAGAAAGAACGGAAGGAAGGAAGGAAGGAAGAAAGAAAGAAAGAGAGACAAGGACACAGGGAATAAAAAAGGACTCAGAAGGTGATTGACATAAGTGGAGAAGGCAGGGGCGGGGGGGGGGGTTGCAAAGGAAAGGGGATACAAGGAAAGGGATGGAATGAGCAGAGAGACCACACAGCACAGCACGTTGTTGGTGCAATGGGAAGCTCCTCTGCAAAGGGTAGACCTCAGAGCAGTTCTCAGACAGGAAATGCAAATATGCCAAGCTCCATCTGTCCTCTGAGAATATGCTGTGGACTGCAAGAGTTCTAGGAGAGAGAGGAGAAGATGGCAGAAGAGTAAGACGCGGGGATCACTTTCCTCCCCACAGATACATCAGAAATACATCTACACGTGGAACTGCTCCTACAGAACACCCACTGAACGCTGGCAGAAGACCTCAGACCTCCCAAAAGGCAAGAAACTCCCCACG
>NC_041221.1:76949067-76951289 GCF_002837175.3 Physeter macrocephalus | reverse complement strand
GGGAGCCGTGAAGGAGGAAAGGTCTCCACACACTAGAAGCCCCTTCGCGGGTGGAGACTGTGGGTGGCAGAGAGGGGGAGCTTTGGAGCCACTGAGGAGAGCACAGCAACAGGGTGCGGAGGGCAAAGCGGAGAGATTCCCGCACAGAGGATCGGTGCCGACCAGCACTCACCAGGCCGAGAGGCTTGTCTGCTCACCCGCCGGGGCAGGCGGGGGCTGGGAGCTGAGCCTCGGGCTTCAGGGTCGGATCCCAGGGAGAGGACTGGGGTTGGCTGCGTGAACACAGCCTGAAGGGGTTAGTGCGCCACGGCTAGCCGGGAGGGAGTCCAGGGAAAATGTCTGGACCTGCTGAAGAGACAAGAGACTTTTACTTCCCTCTTTGTTTCCTGGTGCGCGAGGAGAGGAGATTAAGAGCACCGCTTAAAGGAGCTCCAGAGACAGGAGCGAGCCGCGGCTATCAGTGCGGACCCCTGAGATGGGCATGAGACGCTAAGGCTGCTGCTGCCACCACCAAGAAGCCTGTGTGCGAGCACAGGTCACTCTCCACACCTCCCCTCCCAGGAGGCTGCGCAGCCCGCCACTGCCGGGGTCCCGAGATCCAGGGACAACTTCCCCGGTAGAACACACGGCGCGCCTCAGGCTGGTGCAACATCACGCCGGCCTCTGCCGCCGCAGGCTCGCCCCGCATCCGTGCCCCTCACTCCCCCCCGCCTGAGTGAGCCAGAGCCCCCGAATCAGCTGCTCCTTTAACCCCATCCTCTCTGCGAAGAACAGACGCCCTCGGGACACCTACCCGCAGAGGCGGGGCCAAATCCAAAGCTGAACCCCGGAAGCTGTGCGAACAAAGAAGAGAAAGGGAAATCCCTCCCAGTTGCCTCAGAAGCAGCGGATTAAATCTCCACAATCAACTTGATGTACCCTGCATCTGTGGAACACCTGAATAGACAACGAATCATCCCAAATTGAGGAGGTGGACTTGGGGAGCAAGATAGATTATTTTTTCCCCTTTTTCTCTTTTTGTGAGTGTGTATGTGTATGCTTCTGTGTGAGATTTTGTCTGTATAGCTTCGCTTTCACCATTTGTCCTAGGGTTCTGTCCGTCCGTTTTTTTGTTGTTTTTTTTTTTTTTTTACTTAAAGAAATTTTTTTTCTTAATAATTATTTTTTATTTGAATAGTGTGAGATTTTGTCTGTATAGCTCCGCTTTCACCATTTGTCCTAGGGTTCTGTCCGTCCGTTTTTTTGTTGTTTTTTTTTTTTTTTTACTTAAAGAAATTTTTTTTCTTAATAATTATTTTTTATTTGAATAACTTTATTTTATTTTATCTTACTTTATTTTATTTTATCCTCTTTCTTCTCTTTCTTTCTTTCTTTCCTTCCTTCTTTCTATTTTTTCTCCCTTTTATTCTGAGCTGTGTGGATGAAAGGCTCTTGGTGCTGCAGCCAGGCATCAGGGCTGTGCCTCTGAGGTGCGAGAGCCAACTTCAGGACACTGGTCCACCAGAGATTTCCCAGCTCCACGGAATACCAAATGGCGAAAATCTCCCAGAGATCTCCATCTCAACACCAAGACCCAGTTTCACTCAACGACCAGCAAGCTACAGTGATGGACACCCTATGCCAAACAACTAGCAAGACACGAACACAGCCCCATCCATTAGCATAGAGGCTGCCTAAAATCATAATAAGGCCACAGACACCCCAAAACACACCACCAGACGTGGACCTGCCCACCAGAAAGACAAGATCCAGCTCATCCACCACTAAGAACCTGCAGCCTGTGAAAAGGAGACCCCAAACACAGTAAGATAAGCAAAATGAGAAGACAGAAAAACACACAGCAGATGAAGGAGCAAGGTAAAAACACACCAGACCTAACAAATGAATAGGAAATAGGCAGTCTACCTGATGAAAAATTCACAATAATGATAGTAAAGATGATCCAAAATCTTGGAAATAGAATGGAGAAAATACAAGAAACGTTTAACAGGACCTAGAAGAACTAAAGAGGAAACAAGCAAGGATGAACAACACAATAAATGAAATTAAAAATACTCTAGATGGGATCAATAGCAGAATAACTGAGGCAGAAGAACGGATAAGTGACCTGGAAGATAAAATAGTGGAAATAACTACTGCAGAGCAGAATAAAGAAAAAAGAATGAAAAGAACTGAGGACAGTCTCAGAGACCTCTGGGACAACATTAAACACACCAACATTC
>NC_041221.1:76947894-76948403 GCF_002837175.3 Physeter macrocephalus | reverse complement strand
ACATGGAGGCTAAACAATACACTACTTAATAACCAAGTGATCACTGAAGAAATCAAAGGGGAAATCAAAAAATAGCTAGAAACAAATGACAATGGAGACACGACGACCCAAAACCTATGAGATGCAGCAAAACATGTTCTAAGAGGGAAGTTTATAGCAATACGATCCTACCTTAAGAAACAGGAAACATCTCAAATAAACAACCTAACCTTGCACCTAAAGCAATCAGAGAAAGAAGAACAAAAAAACCCCAAAGTTAGCAGAAGGAAAGAAATCATAAAGATCAGATCAGAAATAAATAAAAAAGAAAGAAGGAAACGATAGCAAAGATCAATAAAACTAAAAGCTTGTTCTTTGAGAAGGTAAACAAAATTGATAAACCATTACTCAGACTCATCAGGAAAAAAAGAGAGAACACTCAAATCAATAGAATTAGAAATGAAAAAGAAGTAACAACTGAAACTGCAGAAATACAAAGGATCATGAGAGATTACTACAAGCAACTCTAT
>NC_041221.1:76946754-76947548 GCF_002837175.3 Physeter macrocephalus | reverse complement strand
CTACAGCCAGCATTGTTCTCAATGGTGAAAAACTGAAAGCATTTCCACTAAGATCAGGAACAAGACAAGGTTGCCCACTCTCACCACTC
The DNA here is from genome assembly GCF_002837175.3 of Physeter macrocephalus. Taxonomy (NCBI): domain Eukaryota; kingdom Metazoa; phylum Chordata; class Mammalia; order Artiodactyla; family Physeteridae; genus Physeter; species Physeter macrocephalus. The sequence goes on along the minus strand of NC_041221.1, from coordinate 76,947,459 downwards.
TTATTCAACATAGTTTTGGAAGTTCTAGCCACAGCAATCAGAGAAGAAAAAGAAATAAAAGGAATCCAAATAGGAAAAGAAGAAGTAAAGCTGTCACTGTTTGCAGATGACATGATACTATACATAGAGAATCCTAAGGAGGCTACCAGGAAACTACTAGAGCTAATCAATGAATTTGGTAAAGTAGCAGGATACAAAATTAATGCACAGAAATCTCTGGCATTCTTATACACTAATGATGAAAAATCTGAGAGTGAAATTAAGAAAACACTCCCATTTACCATTGCAACAAAAAGAATAAAATATCTAGGAATAAACCTACCTAAGGAGACAAAAGACCTGTATGCAGAAAATTATAAGACACTGATGAAAGAAATTAAAGATGATACAAATAGATGGAGAGATATACCATGTTCTTGGATTGGAAGAATCAACATTGTGAAAATGACTCTACTACCCAAAGGAATCTACAAAATCAGTTCAATCCCTATCAAACTACCACTGGCATTTTTCACAGAACTAGAACAAAAAATTTCACAATTTGTATGGAAACACAAAAGACCCCAACTAGCCAAAGCAATCTTGAGAATGAAAAATGAAGCTGGAAGTATCAGGCTCCCTGACTCCAGACTATACTACAAAGCTACAGTAATCAAGACAGTATGGTACTGGCACAAAAACAGAAATATAGATCAATGGAACAGG
>NC_041221.1:76945792-76946299 GCF_002837175.3 Physeter macrocephalus | reverse complement strand
CCTGAGAAAACCATAATTCAAAAAGAGTCATGTACCAAAATGTTCATTGCAGCTCTATTTACAATAGCCAGGACATGGAAGCAACCTAAGTGTCCATCATAATATGAATGGATAAAGAAGATGTGGCACATATAAACAATGGGATATTACTCAGCCATAAAAAGAAACGAAATTGAGTTATTTGTAGTGAGGTTGATGGAACTAGAGTCTGTCATACCGAGTGAAGTAAGTCAGAAAGAGAAAAACAAATACAGTATGCTAACACATATATATGGAATCTAAGGGGAAAAAAAAATGGTCATGAAGAACCTAGGGTTAAGATGGGAATAAAGACACAGATCTACCAGAGGATGGACCTGAGGATATGGGGAGAGGTAAGGGTAAGCTGTGACAAAGTGAGAGAGTGGCATGGACATATGTACACTACCAATCTACCAGAGAATGGACCTGAGGATATGGGGAGAGGGAAGGGTAAGCTGTGACAAAGTGAGAGAGTGGCATGGACAT
>NC_041221.1:76875515-76945506 GCF_002837175.3 Physeter macrocephalus | reverse complement strand
AGCCGCATAGCACAGGGAGATCAGCTAGGTGGTTTGTGACCACCTAGAGGGGTGGGATGGGGAGGGTGGGAGAGAGGGAGACGCAAGAGGGAAGAGATATGGCAACATATGTATATGTATAACTGATTGACTTTGTTATAAAGCAGAAACTAACACTCCATTGTAAAGCAATTATACTCTAATAAAGGTGTTAAAAAAATAGTTCTAGGAATTCAGATTTGAGGAACACTGATTTATGAACCTCAAGTCTTATGAAAATGTCTCTTAATCATGAATTACCTTTGCAGAAAAGAGGTTTTCACTTTTATCTGGTTTAAAAAAGGTTTTACGTTTTCATAAAAATAAAAATAGCAAGTTTAAAGAACCGTATAGAACTTGAGGACCCAAACACCAGTTTGAGAGGCATTGCTGCAGAAGGCCAGGGAGAGGGTCCGCAGAAGTGTCACCTAATGAAGGCTCAGGTGCGATGGGCAGAGGACACAGTACACACTGACATTTAAATGAACATAGATTAGTGGTGCTGCCTACCTGACTTGTTGCTTAAAAAAAGTAGGAGTGTAAGAACAGTGATGATAGGGGCCAAGGCAGGGAAATACACATAGAAAAGGAGTATTACTTTCTCTCGTGATTTAGCAGAGTCTCCAAAAAAGTTGTCACTAATCCCTAGAGTCATAGGCCAGAAAGGACTCTACAAGTTCATTTAACCTGGCCCTTTACTTCAGATGGCTAACTTTGGCTACCTTTCCTCCCTGGTAGCCAAACTCTCAGGAAGGAAAAAAAAAGCCAAGTCACATTTGTTTCAACTTTTCTTAGACCAGCAATGAAACAAACAGTTGTCACAGATTGTCAGTTATCCAAATGTGAAATTCAGCTTTCTTTGCCACTGAGCAAAAATTATTATAAATACAGCTTGTGAAATAAAAGCCTCTATTGAGAGTGCCTTGCCATAAACAAGGGAAATTCTGCAGCCCAGGGCGCTGAGTCAGGATTTGTATGCTGTACTATCTAATTCCAACCAGAAGCAAGACTGGGAGTTACAGCACTGTTTGTCCACCAACCACTCCTGCGGCCGCCCTCACACCTGCTTTGGTCACGGAGCAGAGAATACTCACCCCCCGGAGATGCCCACGGGCATTGTGCCAAGGACACTTGATACGGCTGTGGGGGAAACTGTGCCTGAGAGCCATGCCTGCAGTCTGGCAGGCCCTTGCCTGAGCTCTGACTCTGCAGATTAGAGCTCTGTGATTCCAGAGGAGGTGGGAAGAGAGAGAAGAGGGTAATAAGCAGGAAATAATAGTACCTGCCTCATAGGACTATTGTAAGGGTGAAATGAAGAAATATATGTAAAATACTTGGAAGAATGCCTGGCAACTCCTCCAAAAAAATGTCAAGTGCCATAAGTATTAGGAGCAGCAGTAGTAACACCAATATCAGTAGTTGGAATCCCTACATTAAAAGCATTTCTATATTATCGTAAGGCTTAGAGGGGGAAATTTAATTGGAAAAGAAGGGAGTTTGGTGGGATGGGATCTTAAGCTGTGCTTGTGTAGTAAGAGTATTCATAATGCATGTTTATTTGGAATGGTTTAGCAGGGAGGCAAACCTCTCTTGGCACTGCTGCTTACCGTTATTATTACTGCGTTGTCCTTGTAATGACTATGATGACTACTACAATGTTTGATACCTGAATAAACATATCTGGGTACCATGTCTGGAGAGAAATGGCTCCCAAGAATTGGTGCTTTATATCAAAGTCCCTCACGGTCAGTGGTGGGACACAGGGCAAGAGAACTAAAAGGAAATAAATGATCAGGCCCTGCACTGCAAAAGAAGTACAGAAAAATCATAGAGCAGAAATACGGGTAGCATTAGAACAAACCCTATGGGGTCCTAGGAGCTTTTGATAGGATATCTTATTTAATTCTCTGAACAATTCTGTGATGCAAGTATCCTTAGCCCCATCTTTAGAGAGCCAGACTCCCTGGCTCTGCTACTTATTAGCCCTCTGACCTCAGCAAGTCATGTACCCACTTTCTGCCTCAGTTTCCTCATATTTAAAATGAGGACAATAATTTACCTATTTTGTAGGGTTCTTATGAGGATTAAATGAGTTAATGAATGTAAAGCATCCAAATAGTGTTTGGCACATAGTAAATGTTACAGAAGTTGAGGTGAATATTATTTTAGAGCTGAGTAACTTGATACAGAGAAATTGAGGAATGCCCCATCAGTGTAAAACATTAGGCATCCCTAGACTCTAATTAGCGTTGGGGGGAAGGGGTGATAGGATGATTAGGGGGAGTATTTACTTGGTAATCCCTATAATTTGTTTTGGCGCAAAGAGCCGCACTTTGGAATAATGGGCACTAAATTTCTTGTATGTGTCACATCTCTAGGATAAACAAGCCCTGTAAAACTTTCACATGTTGAGTCAAAAGCCACTCAAAATAGCCTTTATTCTATTGTTTGTTTTTATTGCCTTGAATTTCAAGTATTATTTAGCATCTTAAATGTCACAAAGGTTTTTATTATTATCACTAATTGTGTTGTGAAGATCCAATACTGTTGGCACACCTGAATGAGTATGTTGTTATTGAGTTCTATACAATATGTTTTAAATTCATCATTGACATAAGTTTGCAACATACTCAGCAAGCATACCTCAACCCAGTTTTACATTGTGAAATAAGAATAACCAAGTCCATCAACCCTGTCTATGAACAGTCAGAAAAGGCAGATATTCCTTGAATGGATATATTGAGCCATTATTCTATAACATAAGGATGTTGCTTCTGTAGGATATTATTTAGGCATGTAAAAACAAAGTGTATTATTATTAGAGTTAAAATAGTCTCTCATTATGCACAGTTTGAGACCAATGACATAAAAGCAATTACAGTGCAATCAAGCAAAATGACATTGTCGGCAGGTTCCACTTATCATTCTAAAATCACCACATTAGCAAAAGTCAAGCATTTATTAGTGCTACTGCAAAGCCAATCAGATAGTCCATTCATATGGGCCCTTTTGGTGTTTCTAAACTTGTGCTCACACCTGTGGAGCATGATTAATTCACGGTGAAATTTTTGTTTGCCCTCCCCAAGAAAACCCCCCAAGACTGGAGTCAATCTTTCCAAGTTTAACAGAACCCAAACTCACTTTTGTTGACCCCCAGTCTTTATTAATTTCCTTATTAATCAGAATTTGCATTTCTTGCATCTTCTTCAATTACCAAAGTGACTGGTAAACAATACCATTGTGAAAATGCCATTGAATAGAATGTTCAGACAACGGTTAGCTCTGTTAACAAGATAAACCAGAAATATACCTGAAAGAATTCAGTTTGTTCAAAACCTTTCTGAAATAATATTATGTACTTTCGAGATTTCATAAGTATGCCAATAAAAATAATAGTTAACACTGCGTAGTACTTACCATGGGCCAGTCACTATGCTTTACATATATTGGGCTGACCAAAACATTCGTTTGGGTTTTTCCATAAAATGTTACGGAAAAACCCGAACAAACGTTTTGGCCAACCCAATATTAAGTCATTTAATCTCCACTGCAAAAAGGAGGAAGTTACCATTTTTCTCTTCATTTTACTTAGAAAATTGTTAATTTCCTTAGATTAGTTGGTTTCCCAAGGTGAAATAAATGATAAGTTCAAGTGAAGTTTTGAACCCAGCACTCTGGCTCCACTCATTCAAGCACTCCAGTACAGGGTATAGCCAGTGTAGGGTTTATGTTTATGTGTAATAGCTCGTTAATGATTTATTATCCTATATTATGTCAAGACCACCATTATGGACATGAATTCTCACTGAGGAAAATGTAAACAAAGTAGGTGTAAGAGCTTGTGTAAATGGTGGGTGCTGGGGAAGGGGAAGAGGTGGTTTAGGCCTTGAGCTCAGTTAATCTGGGGGCTTTAAAAATTGTTGCACCTTTCCCTCAGAAATAATACCAATGCATATTAATTGGGAGAAATAATAAAAGTATGAAAAGAAAGAATAAAAATTACCAACTGTTCCTGCCATTAGTAACACTTTAAAGGATGTTTTATCAGTCTTTCTCTGTATCCTACAGATGTGTTTAAAGAAATTAATGGAAGTTTATAGTATAGTGGTTAGAGTCTCAAAAAGAGACAGACCTCTAACCTCAAATTTCTAGACTTCAGCTTCCTCCTTTGCGAAATGGGTATAAGCCTAGAACTTACCCCCACTGAAGGATAGGCAGGTGTTCCATGTAAAATACTGAGCATGATGCTTGGCATATAGCAAGCACTCAACAGAAGTTAGATATTGTTATTAGTATCAGCAATACAGAGTATTGTCAACTTGCCTTCCTACCCAAATCTAGATTGTGAGTGTTTTCTCACTTTATCAAATATTCTTCAAAAACATTTTATGCAGCACTATTTACAGTAGCCAGGACATGGAAGCAACTGAAGTGTCCATCGACAGATGAATGCATAAAGAAGATGTGGCACATATATACAATGGAATATTACTCAGCCATAAGAAGGAGCGAAACGGAGTTATTTGTAGTGAGGTGGATGGATCTAGGGACTGTCATACAGAGTGAAGTAAGTCAGAAAGAGAAAAATACCGTGTGCTAACACAGATATATGGAATCTAAAAAAAAAGGTCATGAAGAACCTAGGGGCAAGACGGGAATAAAGATGCAGACCTACTAGAGAATGGACTTGAGGATATGAGGAGGGGGAAGGGTAAGCTGTGACAAAGTGAGAGAGTGGCATGGACATATATACACTACCAAACGTAAAATAGATAGCTAGTGGGAAGCAGCCATGTGGCACAGGGGGATCAGCTCGGTGCTTTGTGACCACCTAGAGGGGTGGGATAGGGAGAGTGGGAGGGAGAGAGACACAAGAGGGAGGAGATATGGGAACATGTGTATATGTATAACTGATTCACTTTGTTATAAAGCAGAAGCTAACACAACACTGTAAAGCAATTATACTTCAATAAAGATGTTAAAAAATAAATAAATAAAATTTTAAAAACCGTTTTTAAATGTTTATTAGAGATTTGTTTATTTTATTTTTTTGCAATTTTAAATGTGCTACAGTGAATGTCCTCATAAATAATTCCTTTGTGATTGTCTGATTTTTTCCTTAGGATAAAATTCCAAAAGTGAAATGGCTATTTCTAAGAATATAAACACAAATATTTTGAGACTTTTAATGATATTCCCAAATGGATGTCCAGAAAGAGTATGTCACTTAGCATTATTATCTGAGGTATGAGAACATGTGAATCTGTGGGATTAAAGTATTATGATTATTTCTAATATTGGCCAATTTAAAGATGGTGACATTTTTATTAGATTTATTTTATACTAATGCAATTGAATTTTTTATATGTATGTTGAGCACTTATGTTTTTCGTGAAATTGCTATTCATGCCCTATGTCCTCGTTTCCACTGGGACTTTAGTGTCTTTCTCATTGTTTCCTAAGAGTGCTTTACATTTTCACTTATTGATTTGTGTATTCAACAAATATTATTGGAACCTACTCTAGACCAATTTTATAATCTTTGTTTCACAGATTATGATATATTTTGTTTTCATTTGCTTTCATGTTTTGTATGTAATGACTTTGATAAACAGATAATTTTAATTTTTAGGTAGCTAAAATCTAATGTTTTCCTCTGGTTTCTGACTTTGGTACTAAAAGGCCTTGCCTAGAGTGGTATTGTATATTCATCTATGTCTTTCTAATCTCCTTAATGACTTTATTTTTCATATTTAAGTATTATCTATCTGGAATTTATTTCATGGTAAGTTATGAAGTAGGAATCTCACATGATCATTTTTTCTTTTTATATAGCCAGTTACTGGAAATCTATGAGCTTTATTTCTCTAAAATATTGTATCAAATCTATATTCTTCCATTTACTAGGATGTTTTTCTAGTTTGCCAATTCTCTTCTTTGAATCTGTCTATACCTTCTCGTTCCAGTGTCTTACTGTTTTAGTTACTTTATTTTAAAATTATATTTTGATATCTGGGTTTTCTTCCCCCATTATATTGTTTTTCCCAAAAATACTCTTCCAGGGGAACTTTAGAACAATTTTGTTGGGGTGTAAAAATAATCAAATTTGGGTTTTAATTGGAACTAATTTCAAGAAGGTATAATTAATTTGGGAAGAATGTGTATCTTCATAATTTTTATTCTTCCCAATACTAAACATGATGTCTCTTTATTTATTCAGATCTTTTTCACCTTGTCTAATAAATTTAGTAAATGTTATATTGGCCCTACACATTTCTTGTTAAGATTTTTCCAAATTATTTGGTGTTTTTGTTCTATCATCAATGAGATTTTCCCTTTGTAATTTCTAATTGGTTCTTGCCAGCATATAACAAAACAATCTTATTTTTATATTTATTTTTTAACTGGCAACTGTAAGTAGTTTTCCCCATACTTTTTGGGGTTTTCCAGGTAAGCAGTCTTGTCATTTGCAAATAAAAAATTTTATGTCTGTTTTAAGAAGTATTTATACTTCTTAATTCTTTTTCTCATATAATTATAACAAAAACTTCCCAAAAACAACAGTGGTAATATCGGGAGTTCTTGTCTTGTTCTTCTCATTAATTGCAATCCCTTTATTGTTTCAGTATCAAGCATGATAGATTTGGAGTTTTTATTTTAAAAAAAAAAGAAAAAAGCTTCTTTCCATTTCTCCTTTCATTAAAAACATTTTAAAACCAGAAACTGGAGTTGAATTATATTAAATGCCTTTTTTACATCTATCTGGATGATCACATACCTTTTTCCTTTGGCCTCTTATGGCATGTTGCATCAGTAGATTTCCTAATATTAAACCATCCTTTCAATTCTGAAATAAACCCCACCTAATCTTGGCATATTATTTTCATATTATGCTGTTGAATCAATTTACTTATTTTTTCCTCACATTTTAAAATCTGCATTTATATGAAGTTATTCTGTCATTTCTTCTGTTATATCCACCAGATTTTGACATTAGGCTCATGTTAAACTTGTTTAAATAAATGGAAAAGATTTCCATCTGTTCTGTGCTCTACAAGATGAATAGAAGCAAAGTAACTGTTCTCTAGATGTTTACTAGAACTTGCTAACAATATTTATGCACATGTGACCTTTCCATCTTCTTAAAATGTAACACTTTATTTTTAAATTCCTCTCTCAATGCCTATGTAGTAAAACTTTTGTGTCACAATCTTTCTCCGTCACAACTCTGTAACAATTACTCCTTTATCTTCAGGCTTTTGATAGTAGAGAAACCCTGGTGTTTCTCCTTCCTGGTGGATAACTTTTTTAAACACCTGATTATGTATACATTTTTTTTAATCTTTGAAAGTCAAAGTATTTGCCAGGATATGTCTAGGTGTTGATCTTATTTACTTTTACCAGAACTTGTTGACCTCTTAATCTGAAAACAATTAATGTTTAATATTTGTTCAGCTCCAGAAAGTTTGTAAATCTATTTCCTGATTATTTCATTTCCTACATCTACTCTGTTCGCTTTTTCTGAGATTTCTATTACATGCATATTAGATCTCCTGGCTCAGTCCTTCATTACTTATCTTTTAAATTTTTTCCACATTGTTTTCTTCTCTTTATTCCTCGGAATAAATCCTGCAAATTTGATCTTCATTTAGGCTTTAAATATTACCATCAATTGTTTTTCTTCTATGCTCTTTTTTCTGACTCCAGATTGTTCTTCATGACCACCTTGTTTATTTTTGTAGACTCAACAACCTCTTCTCTATCATATTAAAATCACAAATTTAAAACTTGAACTTTTCCCCTCTATTTTGAACAGTAACTGCAGGTCATAAGAAGACATTTGCCCTGGTTCTACAGCACAGCCCCCTCTTTTTAAAGAGCAGTATCTTTTCATATGTCTGATGGATTTTTCCTGTTTGCTCACCCTTAAAGAGGTATCTGTACTTGTTCAGTTCTGGGAAGTGAGATGGATTCTGTCAAAGATTCCTTGGATCTTTCTCCAGATCTTTCAGACCCAGATAAAAAGGGAAGTGAAAGGTTGGGATTTAATGTAATTTTCCATTCAAAGTATAAAAACTGAACCGCCTGCGTCACTAAGCCAGAGCTAAAGGCAGAGGCAGTCACAGTAGGAAGAACAGTCCTCAGGCTGGCGCTGAGCTTCTGTGTTTATTGAGCAGCCAGGAATTAGCTGCAGCAATGCCCCGATTCCTTGTTTGGCATGTTTGTCCTCATGAGGAGCCAGATGAAACTCTTTGTCTGGGACAGATGTCTGTATTTAGGGTAAGCCAGGAACAAAATCATTCCCGGCTCCACTAAGTGTGGCATGTCCCAGGGGCACAGGCCCTCACCTTGTCACCCCATGCCACCACACCACAAATCCTCCTAAATAAGGGAAGGAGAGGAAGTTCTGCTGAGAACTATGTTCCTCGACCTCCCAGGACCCAAGTGGAGAGCCTTCATTCACATTAGTCCACCCTTCACTTAGGTCTCATCTGTCCTACAACTGACAAACTTCCTGGCAAATTGGGCCATGCTTTCATATTTTCCACTATCAGTTTCTAATATTTCTATTTGACTATTTTATAGGTGTGTAAGTGGAACTCTAGGTAATATTTCTATTTGACTATTTTATAGGTGTGTAAGTGGAACTCTAGGGAAGTGGTAGACTTCTTGTCTGTGCTCTATTAGTTTCTTTCCAGGGATCCCTCAGTTCCTTTCTAACCTACCCTTAGGAAAGTGCTATTAGAGACTGCTGAAGGGGATGGAGACAAAGCCACAAAAATTTTCTTTAAGAATATAAGGGAGGGCTTCCCTGGTGGCGCAGTGGTTGCGCGTCCGCCTGCCGATGCAGGGGAACCGGGTTCGCGCCCCGGTCTGGGAGGATCCCACGTGCCGCGGAGCTGCTGGGCCCGTGAGCCATGGCCGCTGGGCCTGCGCTCCGGAGCCTGTGCTCCGCAACGGGAGAGGCCGCAGCAGAGGGAGGCCCGCATACCACAAAAAAAAATAAAATAAAATAAAATAAAAATAAAAATAAAGATTCTTTAGTAAGCAAATTGAATCAGCAGAATAAATCAACAGAAAAACATAATTTAGGATTCTGGAAAAGTATAGGAAGAAGTGACATTCAATCTACTCAGAATGATATTTGGGCACAAAATCTTGTTTGGTAAATGAGCTATAATTTCACTATCAGAATGTGGGTCTTTAAAAATATCTCAGGCATTAATGTCACCAAGTGAGTCAGAACCAAAGAGCTGAGCAAAACCTCAAAATGTGAAGCCCTGACAATGCATAAAAACCCTTCTGATCCAGAGCAGCTGAAGGTAAAAGGGACAAGTGAAAAAGCCACAAGTGAGGGAAAATGGCCCCAAAACCTCTTAAATATTCTACATAATCACATTATTCGCAAATAATAAGACATTTACCTCTACATTTCCAATATGACAAGCAAAGGCAATCAATACTCAAAACACATAACTTTCTAATTTTACAGTTTTCTGTTCTCTATGCCCTTAAGATTATATCTGTTTTCAAAATGGCTTAAAGATTTAAATATAAGGCATGACACCATAAAACTCCTGGAAGAGAACATAGGCAAAACATTCTCTGACATAAATCATACCAATGTTTTCTTAGGTCAGTCTCCCAAGGCAATAGAAATAGAAGGAAAAAAATACAAGTGGGACCTAATCAAACTTACAAGCTTCTGTACAGCAAAGGAAACAATTTTAAAAATGAAAAGATAACCTACAGAATGGGAGAAAATATTTGCTAACAAAGCAACTGACAAAGGATTAATCGCCAAATTATACAAACAGCTCATACAACTCAATAACAAAAAAAAAAACAACCCAATTAAAAAATGGGCAGAAGACCTAAAGAGACATTTCTCCAAAGAAGAGATACAGATGGCCAACAGGCACATGAAAAGATGCTTAACACTGCTAATTATTAGAGAAATGCAAGTCAAAACTACAATGAGGTATCACCTCACACTGGTCAGAATGGCCATCATCCAATAGTCTACAAATAACAAATGCTGGAGAGGGTGTGGAGAAAAGGAAACTCTCCTACACTGTTGGTGGAAATGTAAATTGGTGCAGCCACTATGGAAAACAGTATGGAGGTTCCTCAAAAAACTAAAAATAGAATTGCCATGTGATCCAGCAATCCCACTCCTGGGCATATATCTGGGCAAAACTATAATTTGAAAAGATACATGCACCCCAATGTTCATTGAAGCACTATTTACAATAGCAAGGCATAGAAACAACCTAAATGTCCATCAACAGATGAATGGATAAAGATGATGTGGTACATATATAAATGAAATACTACTCAGCCATAAAAAAATGAAATAATGTCATTTGCAGCAACATGGATGGACAGAAATTATCATACTAAGTAAAGTAAGTCAGAAAGAGAAAGACAAATATCATATGATATGACTTATATGTGGAATCTAAAATACGACATAAATAAACTTACCTGTGAAAGAGAAACAGACTCACAAACACAGAGAACAGACTTGTGGTTGCCAAGGGCAGGGGGGTAGGGGAGGGATGGATTGGGAGTTTGGGATTAGCAGACGCAAACTATCAATATTGTTTATAGAATGGATAAACAAGTTCCTACGGTATAGCACAGGGAACTATATTCAATATCCTGTGATAAACCGTAATGGAAAAGAATATGAAAAAGAATGCATATATGTATAACTGAATCACTTTGCTGTACAGCAGAAGCTAACATGACATTTTAAACCAACTATACTCCAATAAAAATTGCTTTAAATTTATAGTTTAAAAATAAATTAATTAATTAAAAAAATAAATTTAAAAAAATACAACATCCAATGAAACAGAAAGGATGCTGTGATAGGGAATGGTACTGGAACTACTTAGATGGAGAGGTCAGGAAAGGCCCTTCAAACAAAATGATGTTTAAGCTGAGATTGGAAGGAAGAAAAGAAGCTGCCCACGTGAAGGTCTGTGGGAAGGATGAGCTGGCAGGGGACCCGTGCAAAGGCCCTGAGATGAGAAAGAGTTTGGAGTGATCAACAAGCTGAAAGAAGCTCGGTAAGGTTGAAGCCGAGAGAGGGGCAATAGATGAAGCCGGAGGGATGTGGCCCAATATCCTGTGATAAACCGTAATGGAAAAGAATATGAAAAAGAATGCATATATGTATAACTGAATCACTTTGCTGTACAGCAGAATTAACACAACACTGTAAATCAACTATACTTCAATAAAATAAATTTTTTTTAAAAAGATTGTTGTCTCTGCGGTGGAAATGCTACTTAATGTTATTCTACCATGCATCTCTACCCAACCTCAAGTTCAGTAACATCACATTGGTAGCTTGAAATCAGCCATGGTGGGAGTATCTACATCACAGAAATTGGTGAACACTATAAATTGGAGTTTTTTCTTTGTTCAGAGACCAGGTGGTTAAACATTCACCAGCACACCCTGGCAATACTCTTCCAGGCCCTAAAAATTTCAGAAAGGTCTCAGTCTTTCCAGATCAGGGACTGAAATACCAAATATTTTGGAATCACACCAGCTGACAGATGACATTTGAGTTCACATTAACAGTGTTTGTATAGGCCCCCTCTTCCATAATTCCTGGAGCCAAGCATTGCATTGTGCCATCATCAGAAAGACTGAAAATTTTGATCCAGCAATTCCACTTCTGGATATTTATCTGAGGGAAATGAAAAGATATCTGTATCCCTATGTGCACTGCAGCATTATTTACAATAGCCAAGACATGGAAGCAACTTAAGTGTCCATCAACGAATGAATGGATAAAGAAAATGTGGAGTATATATGAATATTATTCAGCCATAGAAAAGAAGAAACTCCTGCCATTTTCAACAACTTGGATGGACCTTGAGGACATTATGCTAAGTAAAATAAAAATGGACATAAAAAGACAAATATCATATGATCTCACTTATACATGGAAAGAAAGAAAGAAAGGAAGGAAGGAAGAAAGAAAGGAAGGAAGGAAGGAAGGAAGGAAATGAAATTCATAGATACAGAGAACAGATTAGTGGTTGCCAAAAGCACAAGGTAGGGAGTGGGCAAAGTAGGTGAAAGTGGTGAAAAGACACACACTTCCAGTTGTAAGATAAGTAAGTCCTGGGGATGTAATATACAGCACGGTGACTGTGGTTATTAACATTTTACTACATAATTAAAAGTTGCTAAGAGAGTAAATCTTAAAAGTTCTCATCACACTCCAAAAAATATATAACCGTGTGTGGTGATGGATGTTAACTAATTCATACTGCAGTATATACATATATCAAATCATTTTGTTGTATATCTGAAACTAATACAATGTTATATGTCAATTATACCTCAATTTTTGAAAAAAAAGAGTGGAAATTTTGTTCTGATCACAAGAATCAGTTTTGTTCCCCATCCCACCCCTGATATCATTACGCTTTCTCTTTCTGCATTTACTCAGAGACTGTGATATCATTGTGCAACACAAGAAGCAGAGAGATAGAGAAAGATGCCTTTCATGTTGGGATGGTCAGTCCTCTAAAAAAGGGCAGAGAAAGGATGAGGACAGGTTGCTTCAACCACAGTTCCTCTTCTCCAGCAGTGCTTGCTGGGGCTGAACTCTTCCTGAAAACACCCAAAGACAACAACTTGCCACAGCAAGACCTTTTTCCTCATGATGTCCAGCCAGTTAAACCTACCTGAAAAATGCCCTGGTTTCTTTATTTGCAGAATACTTATTTCCCTTATTTTACAACTTGCCAAATAACAATCTTGGTTTTATAAGAACAAAGGACATTCAGCTATTTCCTGATCTGTATGTATATGTTTGTCATTACAAAATTCTCCACACTAACCATGCATTTCCCAAAGTTGTCTGGCCATCCATCTAGAGCCTAGGCAAATGGCATCATGCTTACATGGTTTCTCTCTAAACGCGAGCTGCTCCCCCACTAAAACGGATATTTTAATGTATTAATATATTTCAGTTCTCCTCCTAGCAAGATAGGTCTATAGACTCATGTTAAATTAACATTGGTTGTTCAGGGTATTGCAGGGATGGTTGGGGCAGAGGAAGGAGGGCAGGAGAACGTAAAGTGTGCTATTTTCCAGGTCAAGCAGAGGAAGGAGTCTGAAATTAATAATGTATTCTTGACTCTAATTTCAGATGTATTAATTAGGTTCTTTCAGGTGGCATGAACAGAAAAATGATAATACTGCCTCAAGTAACAGGAACTTATTTATGATATAGGTGATTCAAAATGCACACAAGTTCAATGAGAAATACAAGTAAACAAAGACGATTCAGACCTGGCTCTTCAGAACTGATGCCCAGTGGTATTCCAAAGAGTTGTTGGTTTTTCTCCTGAGGGCAACAGATAAATTCCTAGAAAGTAAGTGCCCTCTTGTATGAAGATGTAAGAGACACAGACTGATAGATATCAGGATTCTAACTCTTTAATCTGAGTATCATTCAAGTGATAAATAAGAAGTTCAGTGATACAACAAAAGTGAATCTCATATCCCTAGTCATGTGTATTCAGTCAAGAAATTGCTATTTCACCTTGAACAAACATAGACGATTTCAGATTCATGACAATTCATCCAATATTAGACTTCTTCTAAGAAAAGAAAAAGGAATCAGTACATTTGACGTGTGTACAAACATTATTGACTATAGAAAAAATTGTGTAGTAGACTAAATGGATCTTGGAGCTTATACAATTTGCTATTTTACAGTTATTAAATAGCAAGATGACTTCATTACGAAAATAGACCATTTTCAAATTACTGCTAATACCACATGTAATGGTGAAAGATTAAATACATTTCTCTTAAAAGTGGAAAGAAGACAAGTCTTTTTCACCGATCCTACTCATCATTGTACTAGAGGTCCCAGCCAGTGCAACAAAGCAAGAAGAAGAGTAAAAGGCACACATACTAGAAAAGAAAGTGTAAAATTGTCTTTACTCACAGATGACATGATTGTGTGCATAGAAAATTCTTAGGAATCTACAACAAAAGCTAGTAGGAGTTTTTGTTAATTTAGCAAGGTCTCAGGATACAAGGTCAATATATAAAAAGTAATTGTATTTATCTTAGCCAGCAATTAAACTGGAAATTGAAATTTAAGTATCCAAAGCCATTTACAATAGGAAAAAAAACCCATAAGGTACTTAGGAATACATGTAACAAAATATCTGCAAGATCAATAAATGGAAAACTATAAAATACTGCTGAGAGAAATTAAAGAACTAAAGAAATGAAGAGATATACCGTGTTCATGGTTTGGAAAACAATATTGTTAAGATATCAAATCTCCCAAAATTTACCTATAAATTCAATGCAATTCCATTTAAAATTCTAGCAGGATTTCTTTTAATAAAAATTGACAAGCTGACTTTAAAATTATGTGAAAATGCAAAAGACATAGAATAGCCAAAGTAATTTTGAAAAAGAACAAACATGAAGGATTTAGAGCACTGGTAATCAGTATGTAAAGGCTTCCTTACATCCAACACACTTCAAAAGTCCCATAGATAAGTATGAGTTTTATGTTGCCCAGATTTTTTTGTAGTATTACAAAAAATACTACAGGAAAGGTAATACAAGAAAAAGTTTCCCATGACATTCCTAAAGGTTCTGAGCACCCAATCTCAGTGTGTGTGGGTTTTTAATTCACACATCCAAAAATTTCTCCAACACTAGCTGGTGTCCTACAATTCAACTCAGTTGTGACACCGTGTCCCAGAGGTAGCATCAAATTCCACAGGTTAAGGGCTTAGTCCCACATGACTGCCCAGAATCTCAGATGCCAATCGCAAGCCAAGTTTGTTTCCTGGGCTTCTGCCTAAATGGCTATTGATCGGAAGTTCCAATGACCCCTCCATGGGGTCAGTTAATTTGCTAGAGTGGTTCACAGACCTCAGAAAAACATTTTACTTAATGGACTACCAGTCTATTATAAAATGATATAACTCAGGAATAGCCAAATGGAAGGGTTTCATAGAGCAAGGTATGGGCAAAGGGCATGGAGTTTCTATACCCTCTTCCAGTGCACCGATCTCCCCGCATCTCCACGTGTTTGACACACTGGAAGTTCTCCAAACCCATCCTTTAAAATTTTTATGGAGGCCTCATTACATAGGTATGATTGATTACATCATTGGTCACTGGTAATTGAACCCAATCGCCAGCCTCTATCCCCTCCCAGGAGGTGAGGCAGGGGGACAACTGAAAGTTCCAGCCCTCTAATCCCATGGTTGGCTGCCCTGGCAACCAGCCCCCATCCTTAGGTGTTGGTCCAAAAGTCACCTCATTAACATAAACACAGTTTTGGTGGAAAGGGGCTTGTTAGATTAACAAGAGCCCACTTCACCTTTATGGCTCTGAAGTGATTTCAGAAACTGAGGACAAGAGACATACGTTATGACAAAAGATGCTCCAATTGCTCTTATCACTCAGAAAATTCCAGAGTTTTGGGATATGTGAGCCAGAAACCATGGGCTAAGACCAAACTTACATTTCTTATAAACCACAATATGGCACTTTCACAACCTAGCCTGAAGTGGAACTGTCTACACCAGTTATTTTATTTTTATATGTGGCCTTATGAGAAGAATATGGTCTTTTTGATTCAGATAAATAAAACTTGGACTCAAAGTTTTTAATTCAAAACTACACTTACTACCAGAATATACTTCAGCTAGTAGCTAATATATAAAAATATTATCTGGTTGGTAAAAACCGTTTAAGATATCCCACTGAAGCATCCTTTCACATTGTATACATATATCAAATCATCACATTGTATACTTTAAATATATGCCAATTTCATTCATCAATTATACCTCAATAAAGCTGAAAAAAAGTAAACTTTGAAACGTTAAGAAAAAAGATATTCCACAGAGGAAGAATGAGCTACTGTTAGGTAGTAATTTCTGCTGAAATTTTCTGGGTCACCTTGCATAGCTAGAACTGGAGCTAGTGACCTGACCAAAACTGAATACCAATCTGTGTGATAGCCTGGGATTTCACAATTAAATTCTTACCAGTGTTAGGTAGTCATAGTAACAGATTGGTCATTTTCTCAGATATGAAAATTAATGGTCCACTCAAGAAGTTAATTTCATATTATTGATTATAAAAAAAGAAGCTGCAGTTTCAAAGCCCATCTTTAAAAGCCTAATAAAAACATAAGTATTTTGTGGTTATTAAAATGAATACTTTCCAGAAAGTGTCACCTTTTTCTGCATATGTATAACACAAATTGACAGAAAATCAACTTGCCTCAAAGGTGAAAACACAATCACACCAATCATTGGAGTGGACAATTCTTGAATATATTAATAAAACATATCTTTTGATTCAGAGTCTAATTCAGTAAATCATTCTGCACAGAAAGAAGTACTTAATAATCATTTGTTGCTCGACTTCTAACATCTGATTTTATCTATTAAATCTGCTTAATAAAGATCTGCAGTCAATAGGGAAACAGCAAACATTCTACTCAGAGTAGTGATCTCTGAAACTAATTCTACCTTAGTTAGGGCAGGGCTCCACTTCCATTCATTGACAAATTTTTTGAATACCTACTGCGTATCAGACTCTGTGTTACGAACTGGGTACAGCCATGCATAAGAATTTTGTGGCTTCTGTCCTTTTAACATTTACAATGTTCCAGAAAGTCAGATATTAGACAATCATTACTATGGTAATGAACGCCACAAAGAAGTACAGAGAGCTATTGGAGTGTTACAACAAAGGCTAACCTAATCTGGAAGGTTCCATCCAGGAAATGAAGTTTAAACTGAGGCCAGAGGATACCCAGGAGTTAACCGGCTCCTGTGAGCATAGAACACTGACGGCAGCAGGAACTATCAAAAAGGAGAGAAAGTAATTCAAGCTAAGTTCTTAGTTTCATTCTTGCTCATCTTCAGCTATCCTAAACAGTTTGATGATCTAAATTTATAGCATTCCAGACTTCCCTGGTGGCGTGGTGTTTAAGAATCCGCCTGCCAATGCAGGGGACACGGGTTCGAGCCCTGGTCCGGGAAGATCCCACATGCCGCGGAGCATGTAAGCCCATGTGCCACAACTATTGAGCCTGCACTCTAGAGCCCACACGCTGCAACTACTGAACCCGTATGCTGCAAATACTGAAGCCCACGCGCCTAGAGCCTGTGCTCCGCAACAAGAGAAGCCACCGCAGTGAAAAGCCCATGCACCGCAAGAAAGAGTAGCTCCTGCTCGCCACAACTGCAGAAAGCCTGTGTGCAGCAACGAAGACCCAAGGAAGCCAAAAAATTTTTTAAACTTTTTAATAAAAATAAATAAATAAATAATAAATAAATAAATTTATTGCGTTCAACTATTTCATGGAATACCTGGATTGGATTTATTTTTCATCTACACTTGCAGCATCTACTAAATCAGTGCTATTCAAATCATAGTCCACTTACCAGAGCATCAGCCTGTAGGAAATGCAGGTTCTTGATCTGCACCTGTATTAGTATCCTAGGGATGCTGTAACAATTTACAGTAAAGCAACAAAAATGTATTCTCGGGCTTCCCTGGTGGCACAGTGGTTGAGAATCCGGCTGCCGATGCAGGGGACATGGGTTCGTGCCCCAGTCCGGGAAGATCCCACATGCCGCGGAGCGGCTGGGCCTGTGAGCCATGGCCGCTGAGCCTGTGCGTCCGGAGCCTGTGCTCCGCAACGGGAGAGGCCTCAGCAGTGAGAGGCCCGCGTACGGCAAAAAAAATAATAAATAAAATTTTAAAATGTATTCCCTTACAGTTCTAGGGGCCAGAAGTTGGAAATTGAGGCATCAGCAGGATTATATGTCCTTCCAAGTTCTAGGGAAGAATCATTCTTTGCCTCTTCCAGCTTCTAGTGGCTCCAGGTGTTCCTTGGCTTGTGGCTACAAAACTCCAATCTCTGCCTTCACATGGCTGTCTCCCATGTGCGTCTTTTCCTCTTCTGTGCTATCTCTTATAAAGACACTTATCATTAGATTTAGGGCCCATCCCCATAATCCAGGGTGACTAAATAAGGTAATATTCATAGATTCTATGGGATAGAATGTGAATATATCTTTTTGGAGGCCACCATTCAATCAACTACACTATCCATTAAATCAAAAGCTCTGGGTACAAGGCCCAGAGATTTGCAGTTTAACAAATTCGTCAGGCGAGTCTTAACAATACTAAAGTTCGAGAATCACTAGACCAACTCCTTCCCACTCAGCTGGATTCTATTAGCTTCTCCCAAACAACTCTTTCCTGCTACTGGTCTCAGAGAAAGATCTTTATGGGAAGCATGAAACGTTTGTTCTACATTATTCAATGATGACATACTCAAATAGCTATTTTCAAAAAAACATAAGAACCTTTTCCTTTTCTCATAAATAAAAGAGCATTTACTCATAGCTTGATGAGGATGCCATAACATTAGGGCAGACCACTTTGTACAGAGGGCACTCCGTAATATGGCAAAGAATATGGAAATCAAATGAGGAGGATTTTCAAGAAAAACAGAATTAAAGAGCATCACTTACTTTGTCAAGGATATTAAATCTCTTTAAATATTAAAAATATAAAATTTTATTCCTTCAGAAAACTATTACCCATCATTCCTAGCAGTTATGATAAAATAATGAAAACTACAGATTTTAAAGGATTTTCTTTTAATTTTTACAAAAGGAAAAGAAAGGTTTACTATGTCCTAATCCCATTATCCTTTACAATTTTGCTCTTATTCCAAGGTCAATTCTGTTACCCATTTTATAAATAAGCCAGGTCTAAGGGCTAATTATAGTCTAAAAACCTACAGTGGTCTTGAAATGTCAAATGAAAATCTTTGAAAATTTTCTTCATCTTTACAAGCTTTTAAAGCTACTTAAAGCATTAGAAGTAAAAAAAAATAAAATAAAATTCTTATAGCATTAGTACTGACCTTGTGATGTAGTTAAATTCTATTGTTTACATTTTTCATACAGAAAAACTCATTTTGCATATGATAGACGGATAGATAGATAAGTAGATAGATATAGAGATCCAAAACAAGCAGGTCAGATTGAAAAATCTAATCCAAGTATTTTATAGACACTCAGAAACACAGTAGAAACACACACACACGCACTTCCCCATAAACATGCACATACTTGTGGAAAAAACAACAGTGGTCTATAAAGGTATGATTTTATAGCTCAGGATTTTTTCACCATTGTGGACCATGGCTATCTATTCCCTTTCTATTGTCAACATACGTGTGCCTATGACTATGATTGTTTTCTATTTCCCTCCCTGTGATCAAAACCTGCTCTCCTGAGACTCATTCACAACCATCTGTTCTTCCATTTACCTCACTGAAGTCTAAGTTTTTTTCCTTTCATTTGGGACTTACGCTATGGGTAGAACCTGCTTTAATACTCCCAGCTATCTCTCCAGAGCTCCTTCCCAATTTATTCATTCAACAGCTATTTTTGGGGCACCTACTTTGTGCCAGACACTATGGATATGAATGTGAATAAAGAAGAAGCTCTGCCTACATGGAGCCTTCTTTCATGGTGAGGGGTGGGAGGGAGTGAGGGTGGGGTGGGGGCGAAGGGGCACACTGGAGGTCAAGAATACGATACCGTGATTATATTCCAGACACAATGTGCCAAAAGTGTAGTATATTTCATCTCATAACCTCACAACAACCTTATGAAGTTGAACATTTCCTATTTCCTGCAGATGAGAAAAATCAGATTCAGTAGAATCAAATAATTTGTTCCCAAACAGAAAACTGGTTGCCTGTTTCAGATCGTCTACTCTCCATCATATCACCAAACTACCCCATATGGGATAGAAACTTCAATACACTCCTCTGCCCCCTTCACCTTCATCCCCTCAACCCCTGCCATCTCAACACAAAAGCAGGCTGAGCCACACAGGTACAAATTAACAGGGTGCAAACATGTTCACTTTATTTGTATAACAATTAAATCTGTTTCGCCAGTCTATATAAGGAGAGGCAACTTAAAACAAGTAGTTCCTGGATTTTCTTGGTCCAGCAGTGATCTTTCACTCAATCAATTCCAACTTGTAATCAAATCACTTACCAGGTTAAACCTTAGTGAACTAAATGTTCGGTCTTCCTCCATCCTTCTCTCTGGGATACTGAGTCCAGGTGGGAGCATTATGGCACTGGTAGGCTATATGTCACCTCTCTGAGATCATGTCTCTGCTGGTGTCCCCTGGGGGTGTAACTTGTCTGTCCTCTTGGTTTAAGGTGTTCAGTGCTTCCTCAGGCAGAGCTCAGAGCTCTTGACCAATAGCTCCCTCTTTGCTCTCTGGTGCTGCCAGCTCTCTGGGTTCAGTTCTGCAATCTCTCTTGTCCCTGGCTGAAAGCACAAACAGCATTCTTTTGGTGAAGACCTTCTCAACCCTGTAAGGTGACCTCCTGGCATGTGGTTTATCAGCTCTCACTCATAGCTAACTTCTGTGTCCCCATGCTGGGGCTCCAGGAATAACTGGATCTCAGGATCCATGAGAAAAGTGGTGTGTTTTTTGAGGAGAGGGGAGTGTCTCTGTCCCACTCTTTTCCATCTATACCATTCTGCCATTTTGCTGAGACAACATAGACCAAGGGATTTCTCTGGAGGCTTGCAGTTGTTCCAAATTTCACCTGGGACTTTCCTCTCTGGGATCTTGAGATGTAAGGAAGATTTGAGAGGGTGGAGACATACACTTGGGTGTGAAGTCACTATACTGATTCTAATTTCCTTTGTCTTCTCTCTAAGTCTCTCCTAGTCTCTAGCTTGGATGTCATTTATTAAGTTTGGGGATTAGCAGGCAGAAATATAAACATGTTCTTTCAGTTCCTCAAATCCATTTCTGGTCCCTTCTATCTCACAATCACCTCAAACTTAGAATCAAAGAATAAGTCAGCTTTGTCCTCAGCTGTGAATTATTCCTACATTGAGTTTTTCCTGCCACATGGGAAAAACTGGGCAACTATACAACGTGGACTTGAAACAGTGCAGCATTTAATGATTTGAAATATTATCCTGCAATACTAACAATACATATTTAACAGAATTCTAGCTTTGGACCATTTTCTCCTTCAAGTCAGTGTGCATGGGCAGACACAACTATAAAAACTGAAGTTATGCGCTAGGTGTCCGCTTAGACTCTACATTTTCTTCGATAGCAATACAGGTGTTCAATTGACGGCAGGAAGTGGGATCAGGGACAGAAGCAAAGAAAGCATTCATATGGTGCACGTTTTGATACACAGTTAGAGATTGGTGGCATTTGAAAGCATTAAGAATTATTCAGAATGCAACTGAAGATTTTCATGGTTCTTCACAAGTTTCTACCCTCAACTGTTAAAAAAAGCAATATGAAAAGATACACAGAAAAACAGCGGAGGAAATGGCAATGTACAAATAATCATTTGGAAGTCTTTGTTCAAAGACAAATAATGGTCATAACAAAGTGGCTTACCTTAGATTTAAAAAGGCAAATAATTTGAAATTAAAAGCATTGGGGTGTTTAATATGTTGAGTTGCTTAGAGAGTGGTTCAGGGCAAATTAGCTGGATCAATATCTCCCTGGCAGAGAGGCAATTATACTTAAGAAAGTTTTAAAAGGTGGTTACTAAGCAACTACATTCATCCTACACACATTGTTCATCACCTCTGGTAAATGATAGAAAATGACAGCCTGTCATTATAGAACAGAGACATACAAAATTAGGGCATTGTTACTCTATGTTCCCCCTACAGGAGAAAGATCAATTATATCTTTGGCACAATGATTAGGTTAAATAACTACAATAAGTATTAAATGTTAGTGTGTCATGGTGAAAATGTGTAAAAAGCCCAGGAGTTTTTCAAAGAATGACCCTTGTCAATAGGTACAACCCTCCCCTAACCTGACTTCATATCGTACAACATATATTAGTATTATTCACAACTCAGAATTCTTTATTCTCTCTAATAAGAAGATGATATTGTTGGAGTCAATGCTGTTTCAATAGTGTTACCTTAGTGACTGCCTAACTATTCATATGAATAATACTAATATATGTCTTTTTCGTACAGACCTCTTTGACCAAAGACTCACTTAAAATTCTGCGAATAAAGTT
Organism: Physeter macrocephalus; assembly: GCF_002837175.3. Classification (NCBI taxonomy): domain Eukaryota; kingdom Metazoa; phylum Chordata; class Mammalia; order Artiodactyla; family Physeteridae; genus Physeter; species Physeter macrocephalus. The sequence goes on along the minus strand of NC_041221.1, from coordinate 76,923,335 downwards.
GCATGTTTCGAGCTGCTCTTGCCATGACAGGAAAGACACAATGTGAAGTCAGGTCAGGGGAGGTTTGTACCTGCTGACAAAGGTCATTCTTTGAAAAAGTCCCGGGCTTTTTACATATTTTCACCATGACACACTAACATTTAATACTTATTATAGTTATTTAATATAATCATTGTGCCTAACTATCCCTTTAGATAAGAAGCCCAATATATAGCAGTAGGTGAACTCCAAACACCCCATTTAAGAGTACTGGGAAAACATCTAGTTTCTTGGGTAACAAAATATTTCTTTGAAAAGTGTATGCCACCCATATATCCAGACAAGACTTATAATGCAAAAAGATACATGCACCCCTATGTTCATAGCAGCACTATTCACAATAACCAAGATATGGAAACAACCTAAATATCCATCGACAGATGAATGGATAAAAAAGATGTGGTACATATATACAATGGAATACTACTCAGATGTAAAAAAATGAAATAATGCCATTTGCAGCAACATGGATGGATGTAGAGATTGTCATACTAAGTGAAGTAAGTCAGAAAAAGAAAGACAAATACATAATATTACTTATATGTGGAATCTAAAATATTACACAAATGAATTTATCTACAAACAGACTCAGAGACAGAGAACAGACTTGTGGCTGCCAAGGGGGATGGAGAGAGGGGAGGGATGTCCTGGGAGTTTGGGATTAGCAGATGCAAACTATTATATATAGAATGGATAAACAACAAGGTCCTACTGCATAGCACAGGGAACTATATTCAATACCCTGTGATAAAGCATTATGAAAAGGAATGTATATATAATGTATAACTGAATCACTTTGCTGTACAGAAGAAATTAACACAACATTGTAAATCAACTATACTTGAATAAGATAAATTTTTTAAAAAGTGTATGCCGCTGAATTAAGTAATCATGTGACCAATATATATCAGATAATGCAAATGTTCTCAAATTTCAGGGAAAACCTATTGAACAAATGTGTTTTGAAGTTTTTTTCCATTCCTTATTTACAAAAATAATCCCTGTGGTTGGATAAAACCAGATCTCTACTGGTTATTCATTGCCATTTCAAAATGCATTCTAAGGGCTTCCCTGGTGGCACAGTGGTTGAGAGTCCGCCTGCCGATGCAGGGGACACGGGTTCGTGCCCTGGTCCGGGAAGATCCCACAAGCCGCGGAGCGGCTGGGCCCGTGAGCCATGGCCGCTGAGCCTGCGCGTCTGGAGCCTGTGCTCCGCAGCGGGAGAGGCCGCAACAGTGAGAGGCCCGAGTACCGCAAAAAACAAAAACGAAATGCATTCTAAAACAATCCATCTTCAGAAATGAGGTGTTATTTTCTCATGCTCGCTTCCCACTCCTCTTCTCAGCCTATAATGGTCAAGTTCAGGTGGACATACTGAGCAGAGTGGCTCTTTCTCACTACTCAGCAACACCACTTCACAGTTATTTCTCTCTAATGGTGCCTCTCACCATAACATCAGTAAAACCTCTGAGGAAAGAAGAAACTTGTTTCCCAGCCTCATTCATTTCAGCACAGCTTATTGCCATGTAGGACATTATTATTAACTGTGACCTAGAAAACTGGGTAAGAAAGAAAAGTCCAATGTCAGAAGCAACAAATGACCTGGAACTGAACAGGAAGTGCTAGACAGGGGGGCCATTCCAAGGATTCCCCTCTCTTACTATGGCCCCTCCCCAGGGCTACATGAATTTTCTTTCACTTCATTTCTCCTTCTCTCTTCATTGTATCTCTACTCAACAGATGTTCTGCTTTCTCATAGTTTCTGCTTCTTCATAACCTTGGTTTACCCATGGCCTTGTCTGTATGTCATGGTTTTCTTCCATCTCTACCTCCCACTTCTAACTAGATTATTCCAATGCATTACTTAATTTAAGTTTTTGAAAAAGAGAAAATAATTAACCCACTTTATCTTTTTGAGCCAGACCATGTTATAGACCACTACCTAGCCTATGGGTTGTGTGATGAAATTTAAATGTATCCAAAATTCTCGGACACTCCTTCCATCCAGAGATGAGGGTGTATGTCTTCTCCCCTTGAATCTAAGCTGTGTGACACAATAGAAGTGACACTGTGCAGGTTTCCAGGACCAGACCTTAAGAAACTAGTAGATTGTTCTTGGAATCCAGCCACCATGCTGTGAGAAAGCCCCAGGCCACACAGAGGAGCCAGGTAGGTGCTGCAGCTGAGGTTCCAGCCAACAAACAGCATCAACCATCACACACGTGTGAGTAAACTGCTTCCACATGATACGAGGCCCCAGCCTTTGAGTCTTTCCAGCTGATGCATCAGATATCATGGAGCAGTGACAAACCATACTTACTGTGCCCTGCCTGAATTCTTGATTGACAGTATCTATGAGCATCATAAAGTGTATGCTTTGTATCACTAAATTTTGGAGTAGTTTGTTATGTACCAATAAATAACTGGAAAATATTTTGGTACTGTAAGTAAATTATCTATAGCTGTATCAGTTAACAATACACTTTAGTGACTTAAAACAACAACAGTTATTTTCTTTTCTTTCCTGTTTCTGGGGGTCAAGAATTTAAGAAGCACTCAGCTGGGGAGTTGTGGCTCAGGGTGTCCCATGACACCCTGCTGTAATAAGGTAAAGGCTGGAACTAGAAGACCATCAGTGCTGAAGCAGCTGGTGGCTGGCCAGGCACCTCTCTTTGTTCTGAGGTTTCAGGGGCTCACTGTGTGGTCTCTCCATATAGGTGGTTTGGGCTTCATCGCAGAATGGCAGACTCAGGGTGATGAAATTCTTTCATGGTAAGTAAATTCTTACATGGTGTGTAATAGTCCAGTGTGACTGTTCCAGTGAACCAGGTGAAAGATATATGGCCTCTTTTGACCTAGCTTCCTAAGTCCCATAGTGTCATTTCTACCATACTCTATTGGTTAACTGGTCATTAAGGTCAGCTTAGACTCAAGGAGAGGGGACACAGACCTCACCTTTCAAAGAAAGGAGTTTTAAAGAATTTGCTAATGTCTATTAAACCACCACAGTTTAGTTCTGGGCCAAAGCTAATTAATTCTTCTTCTAACGAGCTATGCCCAAGGTTGGTGGGATCATAGGTGTACCTACCACTGCTCTTTTGTTAGGGAATAGGGGCAGGGATGTCTCCCTTAGAAAGAGCTACATTGGCCTATTCAGAGCACTACACCCCTTTCCCACCTGGTACCTAGGATCCTTCCTCTTCTGTATACCCTATGTCCTCTGCATCCTGTTGATCCCATCTGTTGGAAATCTCTTGAACTTCTCTTCAACTGGCAGCTATAAGATAGTCTTTATACAAAATTTGGAGAACACAGAAAACTAAGGGAGAGAAAATACCTCATTCCACATATATAGTTCCTAAGATACCCATTCCCAACATGGTCTAACATGTTTACAATCACAAATATGCTGGTCTTCTGATAAGAGGAAGGCAATCCAAAGTCATGACCAGTTATAGCATCCAGAAAAAAATATCAAGGACTGCTTTAAAAGCTGCTTGCCTATCAGAGTTCAGCATCTTCAATGACATGTAACCTTTTTCTCTAGTCTGGTCTCCTTTGGCTCTGCTCCCATCCAGACGTTATTTCTTACCCTTTTATGGACTCAAACTGACTAATGGTAAACATCAAAGCACTCTGAATACAACGAAGAAAAAGTAAATAATATTTATAATAACAATTTTTATTTGAGTACAGAGGGAAAATGAAGAACCATCTTTTAATCCTGAAATTCTAGACTTACATATTTGTGATCAAGCAGTATCTACAAATTTGTATTCTGCATTTTCTTAGTACTTCAAGTTGTTTGATTATTATTATAATCTCTTAAGGCATGTTTTTCCTCTTTATTTTCTATTAAAAAAATTAGTCAAATGAAGAGAAAAATTAAATATCTAATAACTTAAGCAACTCACTATTTCCATTTTTCCTCATCACCTTACTATTAATAACAAAATTTTTTTTTTTTTTTTTTTTTTTTTTTGCAGCACGCGGGCCTCTCCCATTGTGGAGCACAGGCTCCGGACGCGCAGGCTCAGCAGCCATGGCTCACGGGCCTAGCCGCTCCACAGCATGTGGGATCTTCTCAGACTGGGGCACGAACCCGTGTCCCCTGCATCGGCAGGCAGACTCTCAACCACTGTGCCACCAGGGAAGCCCCAAAATATCTTATTTTTAGGTTGAATTAGTCAGCAAACTAATTTGCCTAATTATAATTCTATCAATATAACCACTTCTTATTTTAAGGCTTTTTCATAATTTAAAATGTAATACATAAATTTATGAGTAAACATGGTGGGTAGAATATAATTGTTTTTTCCTTGTTTCCTCTGAAATCCCATTGAAATGAAAGGAAAAGGTATTTAAAACTATAAGTCCAAGCTTGGGAATTTTCAAGAATTGGATAAACCAGATATCACTGAGTACAACAGTTTAGGTTGGGCTGAAAGCAAGAGGATTGGTTAAAAATCTTTATAAGTAGGTAGGAGCCCAGTGCCCAGAGTACTCCACCAGCCCATTCAGACAGGGCATGGAAAAGCTCAAAAGACCAGAGATCAGAAGATCTCTCTGGCTTGGGAAAGGTCAATCAAAACTGAGTGCAGGGATGGGGTGACTTATTGAAAAAGTAATGTTGTTAAAATGTCAGTACTACCCAAAGCAATCTACAGATTTAATGCAATCTAAATCAAAATTCCAAAGGTGGTTTTTGCAGAAATTAAAAAAAAAAACTGTCCTAAAATTTATATGGACTCTCAAGGCATCCTTGAATAGCCAAAACAATTTTGAAAAAGAAGAATAAAGTTGTAAGTCTCACACTTCTAGATTTCAAAACTTATTACAAAGCCACAGTAATCAAAACAATATGGTATTGGCATAAAGATAGACATATAGGGACTTCCCTGGTGGCACAGTGGTTAAGAATCCACCTGCCAATGCAGGGGACATGGATTCAATCTCTGGTCCAAGAAGATCCCACATGCCATGGAGCAACTAAGCCTGTGCACAACAACTACTGAGCCTGCGCTGTGGAGTCCACGAGCCACAACTACTGAGCCCATGTGCCACAACTACTGAGCCCATGCACTGCAACTACTGAAGCCCGTCTGCTCTAGGGCCCGCATGCTGCAACTACTGAAGCCCACGTGCCTAGAGCCTGTGCTCTGCAACAAGAGAAGCCACTGCAATGAGAAGCCCACACATCTCAATGAAGAGCAGCCCCAAAGAATTGAAAGCAGGGTCTCAAAGAGATATTTATACACCCATGTTCATAGTGGCATTATTCCCTACAGCCAAAAGTGGAAGTAACCCAAATAAATAGTGATGAATGGGTGGAGAAACAAAATATGTTATATACATACAATATTACTCAGTCTTAAAAAGGAAGGAAATTCTGACACGTTACAACATGGATGAACCTTGAAGACATTATACTGAAACAAATACTGTGTAATTCCCCTCACATGAGGTATCTAGAGTAGTCAAACTCACAGAAACAGAAAGTTAAATGGTGGATGCCAGGGGCTGGGGGGGAGGGGAAAATGGGGAATTTTCAGGTATGAAACAGTTCTGGAGAATGGTTACACAACAATTTGAATATACTTAACAGTACTGAACTGTGCACTTAGAAGTAGTTGAGATGGTAAATTTTATGCTATGTGTATTTAACTACAATTTTTTTTATTTTAATGGGAAGGTAATCATAACACATAACTTGGCTCAGTTGTGGACATGTACATATGTATTCATAATAGTGTAGCACTCATTATTTATTTAGAGAAAAATTGTGTTATAACTACATTTGCTAATAAGATAGAGGAAGCTTAGTATGGAGGAGGGTATATTTCATCCTTCATCTACTGTCTAATAAGGTAGGTATTTGGTCTCTGCAAGCTACATTCTCCATGCTGCCATGTCAGATGAAAACAGCTGGTTTGGTCAATGGGTGGTACTGTCAGAAAACTGAATGGCAAGAGGAAAAGAAAAGACAGAGTACTTTGTTCTCCTTCTATGTCATAAGTACCATTTCAAGCAGTGTCTGTGTTTCCCTCAAGGCTCCAGCTCCCACCAGACAAGCCCCCTCAATGGTTCCAGATTCTGCTTATTTACTCTAGCTACCGGCCTAAACAGCACCTCTTCCCTTCATCTCCCAGCCTCAGCTTCCTGATGTTGCAAACTTTGATTTGCTCACCAACCCCTGTTTGGCTTCTCAGCTTTTCCCTTACTAATTCCTGCATTAAAATTCCTCTATTGTGAGAATTTTGTTTCTGCCTAGCATGTAGCTGAAAGGGTATCATTTCCATCCCAAGTACAAAAAAAGATGGATTAATTGCTAATTCACAACTTTTCTTTAACCCATCAGAGAGCTGAGATCAAAGGCCAGTGAAGTAGATTGAAAGCCAAAGAAAGACAGGAGCCTCCAAGGAGGTGGAAGTACTGGCTTACTTGTGGCAGAGTATGGGAGACAGAGACACTGGACACCATAGAAGTGGGCAAGAAGAATTCAGCTAAAATTCTTAACAACTTGCTAAAGGCCAGTGTGTACTAGTGTGATATCATAGAACACCTGGGAGCTTCAGACACAAGTGGAGTTCATATTCACCTGCAGTTCTTCTACAGAGAACTCCAAAAGGGGCTCAAGAGAAAGGTTAGGCAGGGTGAGAGACAGGAGAGGGCTTCCCTCAGTAGAGTGGGAAAGGCACAAAGCCCCCCTGAACCCTATTTTTCTGTGGAAGTCACTGGGGAAAGGGCAACAAACCCCACCACCCCCGGTAGAAGGTTATTAGCAAAGGATGCACATTCTAAACTAGAAAACAACCTCTAAAAGCAAACAAGCTAATAAACAAACTTATTAGCTAAAAGGATAGCTAATAAGTCAATAGTGGAAACAAATGAAATATTATAAAATACTCAATTAACCCCTAGAAAGAGGGGAAAAGGGAACAAAGAACAGAGGAGATTAAAAAAATAGGTGACAAAATAGTAGTTTTAAATCCAGCCGTATCAATAGTCACACTAAATATAAATAATTTGGATGTTCTAATTAAAAGGCAGAGATTATCAGAGTGAATTAAAAGAATTCTACAAAAATGTTCATAGACACTTCATAATAGCAAAAAACTGTGAAAGATCCAAATGTCTACCAATAGGTGAACAGATACACAAGTTGATTTGTTCCTGCCCCAGTGCCATTGTGTTTTAATAACTATAGTTTGTAATATGTTTTAATACCTTGTATGAGAAGTTTTTACTCCTTACTACTCTTTCAGATTTTGTGAATTCCTGCATGTTTTTCTTCCAAATTAACTTTAAAATATTCTTTTCAACTCACCCTCCACTCGCACCCCAAACTTCCTGTAAGTCTTAATTTAAGGAAAAAAAAAATCATACAAGATTGAATCTACCTACCCAAGGTAGATTATTTTCACTTTTTCAGGTGCACCTCAAGAAGTGGAATTGCTCTTATTGGTTATCTGCTAACCTATGCCACAATCTCACTCCCAATATCCCACCTAGGATACTTTAATTTTTCTATTTACAGAGTTGTATTCCAGAGTTTGGGGCTATGGAGATGAAGAGATTTGCTGTCATCTTAACAGTTCATCATGTGCTCTGGGGCAGTTCTTCATAGACATGATCAGAATTAGAAAGCAGGATGTTTGTTACTTTATTGAATTCAGTTTAACTTAATTCTGTAATCATATATTGTGCACCCATTTGTGCCAGACAAGGTGCTAATATCTGTGAGAGTCACAAATGCACAAGCCATGGGCCCTGCTGTCAAGGATCTTCTGCAATATGATGGTATCAACCACATAAATCAAAAAGCTTCATAGGCAAAAACATCCTCAGGATGCAGAGAGGCTATGTGGGCACTTAAAGACTTCCTCTTTATGCAAGAAAAAAAGCAATATGAAAAACTATAATGTTCTGTATAAAAATATTGATTCAACTTCTTGTATCTTCTTTCTAACAAAGCCTGAGGCCTACAAATTTGCTGAACTTGGTGCTTTGGTGACTGAGTCCAATTTACTTCACTGTTCTTGCAACTACAAGGTTTAGAACATCCTGAGCTTGTATTTTGTTTTACAATCACATTCCTCACATTACCTGCTTAGGTGATAATTCTTTTTTAGCTAAGAACAGAACTTGCCAAAGAAATTAAAAAGAGAAATTAGTGTAGGAATGAATGGTGGGGCAGCTCTCCATTCAACATTTTATTGTTAATTATAAATTTGCTGCATAATTTCAGTTCCTAAGGAAGCTTAAATTTTGTTCTAATTATGGGAGACAAGTGATGTGTATCAGAGGCAGCTGCTCCAGAGAGAGTTTTTGCTAACAGTCATTTCCACATTATACACACGCAAATGATTCAGCCTTGTTTCTTTCCACTTCAACCTTGATATGTGTGGGTTTGTCATTTCTTCACATACAATGTAAAGAAAAATCAGTTAATCTCCCAAGATTTTATTATGCCTATTCACTTCATTTTCTCAAAGCTATGAAGACCTGTGCAGGATAACCCAGCTAAGATCATTTTTAAAATATAGGGATAGGACTGCCCTGGTGGTGCAGTGGTTAAGAATCTGCCTGCCAATGCAGGGGACACGGGTTTGAGCCCTAATCCAGGAAGATCCCACATGTCACGGAGCAACTAAGCCCTTGTGCCACAACTACTGAGCCTGTGCTCTAGAGGCCTCAAGCCACAACTACTGAGCCCGCGTGCCACAACTACTGAAGCCCACGTGACTAGGGCTCGTGCTCCGCAACAAAGAGAAGCCACCGCGATGAGAAGCCCACGCACCGCAATGAAAAGCAGCCCCCGTGCGCCGCAACTAGAGAAAGCCTGCATGCAGCAGTGAAGACCCAACACAGCCAAAAAGAAATAATAAATTAATTAAGTAATTTTTAAAATATATTTAAAATATAGGGATAGAAGGAAAAAGAGAGGGAGGGAGAAAGGGGATAAGGGAGAGAAGGAAGAGAAAAGATGGAAGAAAGGAAACAAAGGATAAAAAAGACGAATGGAAAGAAGTTTGAATAGAGGGCAGACTACTGGAAGAGTACAGAATGAAGAGAAAAATGCAGTTTCTTCCATTGTTTCTACATTATAATAACACATTCTGGCCCAAGAGTAAAGTGTTAGCTAAAATGTTATAGCTTGGAGTTAGATTCTCCAGGATCATTCCTGACTTCCTGTCCCCTACTAACTGCAAGGCCTTGGACAAATTATTTTCTAAGTCTTAGATTCCCCATCTATAAAATGGCATTAATAATAATACCTGCCACCTAAGTTTGACACCAGCAAGAGGAAAATAAGAACTATAATGTAATACCATCACACCCATCAGATAAGCAAATTGTTAATATCCGATAACAACGAGTGTTGTTGAGGAGGTCAGGAAATAAAATTCTCATACAGTTGATGGGAATATAAAGCGGAAAGCAACTGAACAATAGAAAACGTTAGAAATGCACCATACTCTGACTCAGCTACTCCTCTCCTAGGATGTTCCCTAGAAAAGTTCTTGCACATGTCAACCAAGATACACACACAAGAATGTTTACCACTATATTATTTATAATTGCCAAAAATAGAAAAATTCAAATTTCCCTTAACAGAAAAGTGGGTAAATCATAACATATTCATATAGTAGTGAAAAGGAATGAAGTAGAGCCACATGTATCAATATAGATGACTCTCCTACACAAATTAAGTAATAAAAAAAGAGTCAAGTTTGAGGTCTTAGAATGTCAAGGCAGAATCACAATGGAACTAGAAGAGGGATGAACTTCACCCAGAGAGCCTGAACTTGAAGCTCAATACAATAACTAATGTGTTCTCGATCGTACGCAAGGCATTTTTTAATATTAGGATAAGGCATTTAAAATTCTGCCTGAAAATCCATGTGTGATGTGGAGGGGAGGGAATTGAGCCTCAAAGTGGTAGAATGTAGTTTTGTTCTTTTTGTCTGCCCAGCATCCCCATCCTTTTATTTGTTAACCATACTTTTTGTTCCTGTCAATCGTAATTCCCCTTAAAGCTCCACCCCTGACCAGTGGTTGGGCATAGAATCCAGTCGAGGTAAATTAGACACCCTCTCTCTCAAGGGAATTTAAACCTTGGGTGGAACTGCAAAAAAGATGAAAAATGATACCAGTATCCCCAGAGCTCATGGCTCATCTGGTCACAGAAGGATTACATTGGATCCTCTCCTTCATGAAAGGAGTAGCAATTTAAAATCACTATAATTGACACTTATTTCAGATCTGGATTTGCCATCCCTGCCTGCTATGCTTTGCCGGCGAAACCATCCATGGTCTTATTCACCATTATGCTGTCCCATAAAATGTTGCTTCCGGTCAAGGAACTGCATTTACAAGGGAGGAAAGGCAATGGAACTCACTATTTTATACAACATGTTGATGGTGGGTAATTGGGCATTATAGGATATAAACTGCAGAACACTGATGTAAGAGCTGTAGCAGAGCTAGATGGATTTGGATTTGGAAATGTAGTGGTAACTGAGGAGATTTGGCCTACCTTTGGGAAGGCACAAGTATGCTTTCAGGTGTCTGAAGAAACAGTTGCATTATGTAAGGAGGGAGTTTTTTCCTTTCTTTCCTTCTTCTTATCAGAAGTAAACATGGGAAGTAAAGTGTGCTTTAATGTGGGGCAGCCAATAGCATGGATTGTAGTCAAGTCCTTTTGGCTGCTGAACATTATCCCCTTGCTAATGGGTCTTGGTGGGAGGCACATCGCCTAGAGCATTTAACCTAGGGGAAAGGAATCAGATACAGAAACTAAAAGTGTGGATGTGAAGCTAGGGATACAAGAAATGGGGCAGTGGTGAAATTTAGGTGGTGGCAGTGGCAACAACATGCTCTAAAATCTAAGGCCAGCAAAAATTGGCAAGAGTCACTACTTATATTAATTCTGTCATGGACCATACCGTGATGTCCTCAAATTATCTTGTGTAGGATTGATATATGTTACTTCCAAGCTAGGCATAACTACATCTGGTTTAAAAAAAAAAAAAAAAAAAGCACCTGATTGAAGAATCATAATGGCACAACATGAGACCCATTATCCCTGTAAGTTAAGTCATGCTTTTTATACTGCATTTGACTATGAGGAAGCCTGAGGTGTAATACCTGAAGCTGGGCCCAGAGGTTGAGCTGTGCCCGACTCTCACTGTCCTCCCGGCTACAGCTTAGCAACTCTGATGCCCACTCAGTTCTGCACCAAATAACCAGTTATGCGGCCTCTCTGTAGCTCCCTATTTTTATCATGCACATAATCTACTACATGGAGTGGTCTGAGGGAAGCTGTCACAGCCATACTCCATGACAGCTTTAGTACTATGGCTTCTCTGGAAGAGTCAATGAGGAGACAATAATGGCGCAAGGATGGAATCAAAGGCTCACCATTTATCTCAGGAAATACACTGTCTCCCCACCTCAACCCATTCCCCATTTTCGAATTTGGCCGCAGCTAAGGGTCAGGGTGTGAGGTGCCTGCTGTGTACATTACTATGCAATAAAAGGTAAAATTTTTACATTTTGACTCAGCGACTTTGACGCTATGCTTCCAGACAGCTGCGTCAGAATGGTATCAACAAAGTGTCTCCCGCGTCAAAAGAGCTGAACCAAAACCATAGGTCAAGATGGCTGCTTCACTTCCCTATCTGTATGGCTGCATGAACATTGTGAGTGGCATTTCTGTTAGAAGCAGCTCCTTGAATCTGCCTTGAGTTATCCTCGGGGAGGGTGATGTCAGGGACCTCCTCCTTCCCTCACTGGCTTGGCGCCTGAAGGAGGAGACAACACCTGCTGTCTAGTGACCCGCAAAGGGATGTTACAGTGGCTGCCTATTGACAGCAGAGGTGTGGAAGAGCGGGGACTGAGGGCCCCCACCTGTAACTCCTCACTCCCGCATCAGGAAAAAAACCTCACTAAGGGACTGGGATAGGGACAGGGCGGGTGTTGGGAGGGTGCCTGAGTGTTTGCTTCTTTCCTAGCTCTCCCACTCTCTCTTTCCTAATTCTCCCACAGCCCCCGTCCTTTAACCCTTTCTTCCTCTGCTAGCCCTGCTCCAGTCACTGCCCAGCTTCTCCCCTGGGTTCTACCATGAAGTCCCACGAAAACAGTCATCTCAGTCTCCATCGTTTCCCTCCAGGTCTTGCAGATTCCATAACCCCAAGTGTTTCGTGCCACAGGGTGTCTACTGTGCCCGCTGCTCAGCAGAGGGGAAGGGTGGGTTCTGCTGGCTCTGGGCTGGGGGAGGTAGAGTGAGAAATGGAGGGGCTCCTCTACTCTGGGGTCTATGTAGCGCATTCTCTCTTAAAGGTTCTAAACGTTAAACACACTTCATCACCATAAGGATTAATTTTCACCCTCCAACTCACATGATAAATTCATAGCATAAATTTGATGTTATTTTACACTAAAAAATATCACAGCCTTATTATGATGAGAATATTTGCTCCTTCTTGCGCTGGGTTACATGACAAAGCATGCTACATTACCTGAAGATAAATTTTGCCATGCCCAAATTGTCTCTATTACTTGGTTTCCCTCCTCACTATGGGAGGTAAGGGATGAATTTTATTTGCCCCACTGCCCATGTTATGGCAGTCTGACTGGCCATGACTTTTTGTTGAGCCATTATAAATATCAGATTTGGTAAAAGAGTAAAAGGTGCTACTGGTCAACTCCCATTTGAACTGAACATTCACAATTTTATAATGGGTTATCACTTAAGAAATTGCCTGAATGGGCTGCTGTCTCATCTCCAGTATTTTCACATTTGCCGGTGAGGAGCTGGTGTTCTCTGCCATTTTATATGACATCCTAAGAGTCCTATTTTTCTATCATCAAATAGATCTCTATACCTTGAACTCAACATTTCCAGTTAGAATCTTCCTACCCATGGGATGATTGTCTGCCCTGAATTCCAGATCAGGGAACTATGGCTGGCAGTTGCTGTCAATACAGTCATCATATTTTTCACAAAGGACCAATTTATGAACAATAGCATTGTCTTGGTTGAGAGACGCTGTAGTCAAGACATATAGGAAAGACCAGAAAGGCTGAGATTTTTAGAGTGGATTCAGTGCATCATTTTAGGGACAGATGCTCACAAAGCTCCCCTATAACGTGGCTACTGTAGAGGAACAAAATTTGCCATCCCAAAATGTGTTTCTTTGCATGAGAATTAATTTAGGCTGATTATTTTTAACAAACAGAAGACTCAGGAAGTTTTTCTTGTTACCTCGCTCCTAACTGAGAATTTAGATGAGGGGCCTGTTTCCAGAGCAGAGCTAACACCAGTGAAATCTGCAGAGTATCCCTGGGCTAGGTGTGGTAGACGGAACGCTAGGCAGGGCCTAGAGATTAGAGTCCACTCGTGTCCCATTGTCTCTGCATGGCCCAGCAAACATTTGTTTACCAGACATTTGCTTTTCTATCTCCATGTGAATTGCCTTCCTCCCCTCTGAAGTCCCAAACCACGACCCCCAACATCCTCTTTTGTCTTTAGCTGAAGACGGTATTTAAGGTGTGGGCTTTGGCCATTTTGGTGAGTTACTCAGTTCTCCCAGGTCTCTCCCATACATACATGTTACTAAACTTTCGTTTGGTTTTCTCTTGTTCATCTGTCCTATGTCAACTTAATTCTTAGACCAGCCAGAAGAACCTAGAAGGGCAGAGGAAAATTTCTTGCCCCCCCACACATTACCTTATAAATATATAGTGTTTAGCATATTAAAAAATACCAGTTTAATGATGTTCTATTATTTTAAAGTAGAGAAAGTCTCTATAGTGGGAGTTATGAGACAGCAGTGTAAGAATTGATAACCCTCACCACCTTTGATTAGAACTGTGAAATGTATACGTGGTGATGCTGATGAGTAGCACACCTATGGAAGCCAAGTCTTAGTTCTAAACAAAGTTAGTGCAAATGAACTCTTTCTAAGGCTTCTGTTTGGGCTTCACAGACTAGCAGGAAAAACACGTGAGTCTTCATAGGATTCTATTTTGATTGTTTCAAACTAGACTAACCCTATAAGTTGCAAAAGAACTTTTGCTGACACAATATCCATTTACCTGGCCCCCAAAATACCATTTTAAATATATACAATATTCAATTTCCAGGGTAGAAGCAGTATTAAATTATTTACTAATAGTTCATGATAGTAGAGTAACCCTACTACTTGTTTCCAGACTCCCTAACTCTAATTTAACTGAATACATTACATTTCAAATTAGAATTTGCTAGATAACTAATTTTTTATATAAACTTTATTTTTAGAACAGTTTCAGAGTTACAGAAAAATTAAGATAGTACCAGGAGTTCCCATATACCTGTCCACCTAGTTTCCCCTATTACTAATGCTACATTAGTATGATGTATTTGTTATAATTAATGAATAAATATTGATACATTATTAACTAACATCCATAGTTTATTCAGATTTCCTTACTTTTTACCTAATATCCTTTTTCTGTTCCAGGATCCCATCCAGCATACCACATTACTTTAGTTGGCTTGTCTCTTTAGGCCCTCTTAGCCGTGACAGTTTCTCAGACTTTTCTTCTCTTTGATGATCTTGACAGTTTTGAGGTGTACTGATCAGGCATATTGTAGGATGCCCCTTTATTTGTCTGATACTTTTCTCATGGACAGACTTTTGGGGAGAAAGATCACAGAGGTGAAGTATCATTCTCATCACATCATATCAAGGGTACATTCTGTCAACATGATTCATGACGACTGACGTTGACCCTGATCACCTGGCTGAAGTACTGTTTGTCAGGTTTCTCCACTTAAGTTACTCTTTTTCTCCCACCACTTTCCATACTGTATTCTTTGGAAGGAAGTTACTGTGCACAGCCCACACTTAAGGAGTGGGGAGTTATGCTCTCCCTTCTTTAAGCAAAGTACTTACATAAATTATTTGGAATTCTTCTGCATGGAAGATAATTATTCAATTCCAGTATACAGGTACAGTAGTATTAGAATTGTTAACCTGAACCCTCATGAGAAACAACTTCATCAACTAGAGTAAGCACTCATATACAGTTCCTTTTGCCCCTAGTCTTACCGTCTCCTCTCATTTCCAGAGTGACTTAGGTCTGCACATCTCCCTTTACCCACTTGGGTGAGATTGTTTAAAACATTTGTAATACATTTAGATTCTCTTGTCCCAGTCTGCATTCCATGCTGAAATTCCCTAAGCTCCTAAATGATTTTTTTCCTAATACTCATACATTAAACACTCAACACTAGCAGTCAACCTGTCAAGAAATCTTTCTTAATAAAACTGGGATGTCAGCTTCTCCTTTCTGCAGACAGGTCTAATTATCTTATGACTACAGTTTTCAGATTTACTTTAAACAGCTTTCTAGAATAGTGGCTATGAGGGTGCAAATAGTGGGCCCTGGGAAAAGCTGTCCAACAAAATGAACACATTTGTTGACCTCTAGGAGTGTACCACTTGCAGTGAACCAGTTCCAAATGTATAAAGCATGCTCTCATTGCAAATTTCCATCTCATAGCTCATTGCAAAAGACACTTATGTCTAAACTACTTATGAACAAAAGAATTGCAAGAAAATGTAAGGACAGGTAAGAGATTCAATTAAGCCAGCTCTGCTACCCTTGAATTCACTCAGACATGAAAACTTTCCCTTCTCAGTTAGCCCATGTACTAAAGGCCTAGCTCATAAATTGGATCATCTCTACTAATGAACCAAACCTACTTTTGCCAAGTTCAACTCCACCAAGAGGAGGACCATGGCTAAGGGCAACCAAAGATCCAATGGACTTGTTCACTGGGCTCCTAGGGATCTAGCAGAAGTAATGAAGTAATGAATGTCCATTACCTTGAACACCAATGGGGATAGTGAGACAACTGAATGAGGAGATGCACTGCTGAGCTTGAGACCATCCAGAGGCATAGGCAGAACACTGGGTACCTTAGGTGGAAACAAAATTGGAAGCAGATGTGACCCAAAGTTGAGAGGAAGGGTGCTGAATATAGAGTGACACAATAATATTTGGTAGCCACTATGCAAAAACCAACCAACAGAGAGAATAAATGTTAAAGAACTTGTTTGCAACTTTAAAATAAAAATAGCTAGAAATCTTTTTATTTCTATGACACCTCTTCCTCTGATGAGGTCAGAACAATTAACACACTTAATGAGTCCTCACAGTTTGAGTTTCCTCATAATTGAGAAGTTTTTCCAGGGATGCTACTCATGATTCACATAAGAGGTTTTGAAGGAATATTTTTTAAAAGGAAAGAAACATTTATAAATCTAATCAGGTCATTTCTCCTCTGTCTGGTGGGAGAAATATGGTCAGTCTGGAGTTGTCATGAGTGTTCTCAGGGGCAGCATGCCCTTATGACTGGTGTTGAAAACCTCTTGAGCAATGTCCTTCATTTGTCAGTAGCCATTGAGAGCTCTGTATTGAGAGGCATTCAGAGACCCAGTCCCAGTTTAGTGGGGAAGGATACTATGATAGATTTATGTCTCACAAGAACAGAGAAGCACAAAAATTATTTGACAGCAAGTCTGTCCTAAGAGGGTCTGCTAAAGAAGAGTGTAATTCCGGAACTGACAACCTCTCCGTGTTGCCATATTGCCAAGGAGAGCAGACTAGATGGTAATGGCGCATTACCCTTACCTGGCTCACAGAAACTGGACCAGGACCAACACTGATGTATAGAAGAGGCATGGAATGATGGGCGTCCAGCTCACCTAGGGGCAGGGTGGAGTTTTCAGGCCCCTCCATCTCATTCCTTCTTAGGAAGTTGGAAATCTTTCTAGTGAAGCTGTTAAGCCATGAAAATTAATCCTTATTAACAAGAAGAAAGTTTGCTTGTGTTTTGGGTGCTCCTGTTGTGATGAAGGATTTGAGGAAGCTGCTGGCTCCAAGAGCTGACTGCTGCCTGTTCAGGATATGACCAGTGGATTCACTTCCTGTGGCTGTAACAAATCACCACAAATTGACACTCAAAGCAACACACGTTCATTCTCTTAGAGCTAACAGTTCTGGAGGTCAGAAGTCTGGAATCAATTTCACTGGCCTTGTATCAAGGTGTCGCAGGGCTGCTCTCCCTCTAGAGGATCTAAGGAAGGACCCATGTCCTTGCCTTTTCTAGCCTCAAGAGCTGCATTCCTTGCATTCCTTGGCTCATGGCCCCTTCCTTCATCTTCAAAGCCAGCAGAGTAGTGTCTTGCTTCAGTCTTCACATTGCCTTCTTCTGGACTCAAATCTCTCCCTGCCTCCCTCTTATAATACTTGTGATTACATTTAGGGCCACCAGACAATCCAGGATAATCTCCGCCATCTAAACATCCTTAACTTAATCACATCTGCAAAATCCTTTTTGCCCTCTAAGGTTCCAGGGATTAAGCTCTACATATCTTTAAGGGCCATTGTTCAGCCTACCACAGCCAGGAATCATGACTTCCCCAGCCTTCACCACACTAGCAAAATAAAGCTGGGCATGTAGGAAAAAGGAGAGGATAGGAAAGGAAAAAGGAAGGGCATCAGGACAGGGGGATAGTCATCTGAGACTGAGTCTTTAGGGCCTAGAAAAAGCAAAGAATGTCACATATCCACCTCTGGGCTCCATATTGTTCTCTTTCTGTAATGTAGTGGACCCACTTGCTCTTGTGTATAGTATGCTGCCATTTGTATAAAAGGGAGAAAAAAGAAAGAGAAATATGAATGTGATTTTATATGGTTAGAATATCTCTGGAAGTACATATACAGAACTGGTAACAGGTTAACTCTGGAGAAGTTTCCTGGGGCCTGAAGTTCAAAGGTAGGAGAATGAATTTCCTCTGGATACTCTTTCTGAATATTTTGAATTTTCTACCATTTGATTATTTTACCTCTTTAAAAAATGAAAAACTGGACAACTTGGAAAGGTCATTCTATCTCCAGAGGTTTTCATGAAGTCAGCAGAGGCAACTCAACTTCTCTTTCTGCCCAATCCTGCCTCGTTCCATTTTCATCCATAGGTATTGACCCCAAGGGCACTTGCTAATAAACACACTGCATGCTAAACTTCTTCTCAGGGTATGTTCCCAGGGAAGGAATCTTACACGTGCTCTTTCAGCAGATTTGTAAAATTTGCAAAAGTAGAATATTTTAACTATAATTGATTAAGATTAATGATTCTCCATCTCACCTTCTGCTCCTTCATGCTTTCCATCACATTGTGTGGTGTTGGAGTGACTATGGTATTTGGGGATCCAGTTAAGTTCAGTTGGGAATACAACCAATGAGGCTTAAGTCCATTTATATTGGCTAAATTACATTTATTAATTTTTCCTAATTATAATATCAATACCTATTCACAGCAGAATTTTGGGAACTACAGAAAATAAAGGTCCCCTATTATACCTCCACTGTTAACAGTTTTGTATATTTCCAAGCCATCTGAGCCCATTGTCCTTAGACTAAGTCCTTGGATCATTTCAAATTCAGTCCTGTCACGAAATCCTTACTCAGAAAATCAGAGACAGTCTTTAAATATGCAGTTTTTGGATGAAAACACCAAGATAACAAAAAAGTGAAGTGCTTCATCTAGAATCATTCAGTAGAATCAATACTAAATGGTGACACTTTGGCCTCTTCCTTCTCATTGCTGTCCTTCTAGTCATCTTCAAAGACTTCTTCTATTCCACATGCAATTAAATACAGGCCAATTCCTAGTCAGGATCTCAATGATTCATTTGTTATACATGTTGATGGCACATCCACATTTTGACCATTTTTTTCCCAAGTCATAAATCAATATCTTCCTTTCCATAGTCAGAAGCTCCATTGCTATTCTAAATCTGAATTGGAATACAAATTGATCAATTATTTAGCCTGTTAAATCCCTAAGAGAAGAGCAAGAATAAGCCTTATGCAATTATTTTGTTGTTGTGGAGCATGCTTTGGATGGTGAGAAAACTAACAGGTGTTTTTCTTCACTGTTAGTCAATTTGAATCTCACCCACAAATAAGTAAAATCAGCTTTAGTTACTAGACAATGAATCAATAACCATAGTGCTGTTACACTTCAGTGTGGGTTTTTTCCTTTATTGACCTAAAGAAGACTCATGACAGAGGGGAAGTGTGCTTAATGAGCTTGAAAATGAAGCCATTCATTTGAACTGAAGAGATCAACACACTCTCCCTCACCTCATATTAACCCACTGTTCCTGTTATGGAGAAAACTAGAGGTACCAGAAACATGGAGGGCCCAGTCACAAACATTCAGAGTATGATACCTTTCAGGTCTTCAGCACTGCTGGATAAACACTAAGCAAATTTTCTTCAGTGACTCCTCACTTTCTGGAGTCTTCACAGATAGATTTCAGTATTTTTCTGTCTTATTCCATCCTATTTTGTTGAGTATAATTCTGATCAGATTGTTAGGATTTGAATATTCCCAGAATTGGATTCAGACATGGGCTACCCATTATAGCAGCCAGCTATAATGGGCATTAAAACAAATCTGGAGTAAACCAGAAATATAATGTCACTAACTCAGATTTCCAGAATCGATCCTTTACATCAGGGGTCCCCAACCTCTGGGACATGGATCGGTATCAGTCTGTGGCCTGTTAGGAACCATGACACACAGCAGGAGGTGAGCAGTGGGCGAGCAAGCGTAGCTTCATCTGTATTTACAGCCGCTCCCCATCGCTTGCATTACTGCCTGAGCTCCGCCTCCTGTCAGATCAGTGGCAGCATTAGATTCTCATAGGAGCGCGCATACTACTGTGAACTGCACATGTGAGGGATCTAGGCTGCGCGCTCCTTATGAGAATCTAAGGCCTGATGATCTGAGGTGGAGCTGAGGCAGTGATGCTAGCACAGGGAAGTGGCTGCAAATACAGATTATCATTAGCAGAGAGGTTTGACTGCACAGAGACCATAATAAATCAATTGCTTAAAGACTCATATCAAAACCCTATCAGTGAGACGGTGGAGTCAAGATGGTGTACTAGGAGGATGCGGAATTCACATCTCCTCACAACTAGGGCACCTACCACGCACCATTGGGGGACCACGGACACCTAAGGGGATGAGAGAAACCCCCAGCAACTGGGTAGGACATAGGGCATGGGGGGAGTGAAGGGGGAGGAGAAGTGGAGGCGGGACGGGACTGGTGTTCCTGAGGACCGGCTGGGGGAGGGGAACGGATCCCATGCCCAAAGGGGGAAAATTGAGGGACCACTGGGAGGGCAAAAGATAAGAAGGGAGTATGGCCAGGTTTCCCCTGCCCAGTTGGGCCCCCAGGAACCTGCTGAGATCCCGGGCCTGATCCTCTGCCCACCTAGGTCCCCTCCAGCTGCTTCAGTCCTGAGGGAGTGGGAGGGAGGGAAGGTGGAGCAAAAGTAAAGGCCGGACCTCTGGGACCAGGACCCTTGAGGGGTGGCTGGGGAGGGGAGGAGTTCCTACACCCAGCGGGATCCACCCACGCTTAGGGGTCCAGCAGAGACAGGGGAGACCAGCCATAAAAAGGAACGAAATTGGGTCATTTGTAGAGACGTGGATGGACCTAGAGAGTGTCATACAGAGAGAAGTCAGAAAGAGAAAAACAAATATTGTATATTAATGCATATATGTGGAATCTAGAAAAATGGTATAGATGACCTTATTTGCCAAACAGAAATAGAGACACAGAGGTAGAGAACAAATGTGTGGATAACAAGGGGAAAGTTGTGGGGTGGGAGGAACTGGGAGATTGGTATTGACACATATACACTATTGATACTATGTATAAAATAGACAACTGATGGGAACATACTGTATAGCACAGGGAACTCTACTTAAGGCACTGTAGTGTCCTAAATGGAGGGGATATATGTACATGTATGGCTGATTCATTTTGCTGTGCAGTAGAAGCTAACACAGTATTGTAAAGCAACTATACTCCAATAAAAATTAATTAAAAAAAATATTTTAACATAAGGGGGGGCAGAGTGAAAAGTATATGCGAACTCTCAGGCTTCCCTGGTGGTGCAGTGTTTAAGAATCCTCCTCCCCATGCAGGGGTCACGGGTTCGATCCCTGGTCCGGGAAGATTCCACATGCTGCAGAGCAACTAAGCCCCTGCACCACAACTACTGAGCATGTGCTCTAGAGCCACGAGCCACAACTACTGAGCCCACGTGCCACAACTACTGGAGCCCGTGCACCTAGAGCCTATGCTCCACAACAAGAGAGGCCACCACAATGAGAAGCCCGCACACCGCAATGAAGAGTAGCCCCTGCTCGCCGTAACTAGAAAAAGCCCGCGCACAGCAATGAAGACCCAACGCAGTCAAAAATAAATAAATAAAAAATAAATAAATTATTTTTAAAACTATTTTTAAAAAGTATATGCGAACTCTCTGTACTCTTTTGCAACTCATCTGTAAGTCTAAAATTAACTCAAAATAAGTTTTTTCTAAAAAAACAACAATGGCACGGACCCCAGCATTTGAAGCGCCCAGGCCACTGTTGAATACCAGGGCTCTATTTTTAGCTCAACTTTCCTGAAAAGGCACCCTGCTTCCCCTTTTCTAGAATACCGCGGCATCCTCTCCAACAGCTTTGGCTTCCCCTCACCTCCAAAAGTTTCTGTGAAGACTCTCTCTAGGAAAGTGAAGTTCATTTCTATTTTAACATCATTTATACATTCATTTTCTTTTTCAACCTATCTTATGGTCAAAGCATTGGGCAGCAAGTTGCTAACCAGTGCTATTTAACATTTAAATGCTGATGTGTATCCTTGATAAATTTCCCTTATTTTTCCCATTTCCTCTGCCCCATTCTCATTTCTATTAAATTGACAATCTCCAACTCCTGTGCATTAAATAGAATAACAGACACATGCCACAAATATCACTGGGTAAAATGTGAAAAAGAAAGAAAAGTTTAGTGTTCCCCAATGACCGCTCACACCAAAAGACAATAGGTACTATAATTCTTATTGGGAGCAGTCATATGCTTCAGCTCACATATTTGCATATAAATTGGTCCCTACTAAAATGTATGGTGATGTGAATTGAAGAGTGTGAATGTACACTGATATACTGAACAAGAGGAAAACAAGACATTTCTGGTCCCATCATTGCAAAAATGTCTGAGAACAGGAAAGTGGCATACACTGCTCAGTGTCTACTGATATCTAATCTCCTTCCTTAACAACAGTATACTGGTTTTTAATGGGGTGGTAATGTGCCCAGCTGATAAACTACATTTCCTAGCCTTCTTGAAACCAGAGTATTTATACGACAGAGTTCTGGCCAATGAAATGAAAGCACAGGTCACTGGGTGGAGCTCCCAGAATGATCTGTAAAGGGAGACCAGTCAGCTAACATCTTTTGCCCTTTCTCTTACTTCCACCTGGGATTCAGAGGTGATATTGTAGTACAGGCAGTCATCTTACAACCAGAGGCATCAAAAAGGAACTTTAAAAGCTGCATGACCTGCAGCTATGAAGGCATGGAGGAAGCATTTGACCAAATGACCTAAACATAGACATACAAGATATTTGGGGAAATCTGAAAAAGAAGATACTAATTGAAGTCTAGCACCTCCACAATTAAAACATCATAATTTGCCACTAACCTATAAAATATGATCATCCCAGATCAATAAACATCAGCTAATAGAACAGATTAGAATACAGTCCTAAACATAAGTATATATAAAAATTTAGGGCTTCCCTGGTGGCGCAATGGTTGGGAGTCCGCCTGCCGGTGCAGGGGACACGGGTTCGTGCCCCGGTCTGGGAGGATCCCACATGCCACGGAGCGGCTAGGCCCGTGAGCCGTGGCCGCTGAGCCTGCGCGTCCGGGGCCTGTGCTCCGAAACGGGAGAGGCCACAACAGTGAGAGGCCCGCGTACCACAAAAAAAAAAAAAAAAAAAAAAATTTAGTTTAGGATATAAGGTGGCATTTCAACTCTGTGAGGCAGAAATGTTGGGGTAACAGGCTAGCCATTTGGAAAAAAATAAAGCTGGATTCCTAACCCACTTCTTCCACCCAAATAAATTTCAGATAGATCAAAAATTATAATAACTGCAAATGGCACAAGGATTGTTTTGAGGTGATGGAAATATTCTAAAATCAGATTATGGTGATGACTGTATAACTGAATTTTCTAAAAGTTATTGAGTTTTACACTTAAAATGGGTGAACCTGGTGGTATGAAGGCAACACAAATTTCAAAATGTACGTGTGGATAAAGACACTAAACAAAATCAAAAGAAAAAGGCAAATTGAAAAAAATGTGGAATGTGTATGACATAGCACTAATTTCTTTTGTATAATCAATAACAACAAAACTAACTCAGTAAAATAACTCGATACAAATACAATTCCTGTATCCACCCTGTCTCTACACATGATAAATTAATTATTATCAATATATTATCACCAGTTCATACCAAGTACTACCAATCTGATAGCCCTCAAAATCTTTCTGTCTCCTAATGTGGCACTGAACACAAAAAGCAAAATTACTATTTTAAGTTCAATTCCATGGCGTTTTTAGTCATCTCTGCAGTCAGTTTACAGTTGGGAAGAATGTGATTGAGTTTTGGACTATCACATGTCCCGTGTGAAGGCAAAATGTACTTGACAAGTGGATCACAGAAAAAGAGGAAGTCTTATGACTGAAAAAACACACAAAGGTTGACTGGTTGGATGCCTGTCCAAACATATACTGGAGCTGTTTTGTAGATTCCTGTTTTGTCTCTAATCTATCCTCGAGGGCCCATTTCTGTTGTAACTGGTTGTATCACCACAGTTCTCCAGCACAAACCTTGTATTAGATGATCGTGACTGTGCAGAGACAGCATGGGCTTCCTTCCTCTGGGATTTTCATTTTCTATAGGATATCCTCTCAACTTCATAGACAGTGGCATAGCATCATTAAGAATTTCCAGAACTACCAACTGAGGCCTTCCCACATATAAATCAATCACCTAATAGCATCTGAAATGTACTATTTCCATTACCAAGAAATGGATTCCAAAATCGTTTCCAAATTATTTATAAGAAACCCTTGTTTGTTTCAGTAAGTCTTGTTTTTGTCACTGTCCACTGGCAGCCACTCACACTGCACCAGCTTTGTTCAGCTGGCAGCCATAGTGTTGCAAAGGCAAGAAACATAAAGGAAACTTATTTTTAAATAGTGTGTAACTATTCAGCTGCACTTCCAAATAGTATGTTCAGTATGCTTCTGGGTAAAGTATAATAAATACACTATTCTCCTTATGTTTCCAGATATGTCCCAAGAGGAAAGCTTTCCAAATACCTTAGAACCTCAGGGTGGTCCATTACACATCAGCAACACTCAGAAGCTTGCAAGAAAAGCAAGAAATCTCAGGCCCCGTCCCTGCCCTGCTCAACTAGAATCTGCATTTTAACAAGATCCCAGGTGATTCATATGTACGTTAAAGTTTCAGAAGCACTGCCTTAAAGTATCACATTCCTTTCCTGCCTGACAATTTCTGCTTCAGAGGCAAAATTCGCATCTAACAGTCTTTGGGTTAGATGAGATCTAGGCTTGTTGCCTTGGAATTAATTCTCACATGTAAAAGGTCACCAGGAAAAAATCACATGTGAAATTATTTTGAATAGCCTATCAAATGTGCATTCTCCTCCATTGAGCTAGACTAAGAAATCTCAATGATGAAATGAGTTTATTTTGCAGAAACAATCTAGATTTTTAGAGGTTTTCTTAAAGTTCCAATCCTACCTAATTTACTGTAACCATCACTGCTCTGAGTAATTATGGACAACATCACCATTATTAGACACAGTTGTTTCTGACCACAGAACCATAATTTCTTAGCTGAGTTTAAGGAATCTACAGACAGTTACCTTATCAGAACCATCACCACTCATCACCTCAAGTAAACAGTCAAGCTAAGCTTTAAGAATGGTGCAGGTGTCTGAGGAAGATGCTCAGGAGCAGATTTTTGGAGTAGATTCCCCAGTAAAGGTTGCCAGCTTTCTCTGCACTGAAATGTCACTCCATGTACAATAAGTGTTGTTTCTACCAAAATACTAAAAGAGCAGTTTAGTCTGTACTTCCCTAGATGAAATCCTTCCATACTGAACTAAGGATTTATAAAATTATTCTGTATGCTATCTTGTCTTCATCTACCCTTCATTCAATTGCTTAAATAACATTTTAGTTAAAAATAAAAGGTAACACATGCAGAAAAATTAACTTTGTTAAAGCAGAATTCTGGAAGAAGAAAAATTACTGGGTTTTGCCTACTTTGGACACCAGAATTTTGGCTCTAATCTACAGGTGGGCTATATTCAGTTTAGGTATATATTATATGACACTACCTACATGGATTATTTAACTTGATTTTCACAGAGCCAACAAAATCTTTATTGGAACAACTGAGCCCAAAGTCTGTAATTTAATGGCTTGTAAATGCTGGTCCATAGGACAGTACTGGGCTGGCTTATAAGAATCACCAGGGAAACATTTTTAAAGTACAGATCCTAAGGCCCTGTCCTCTGGATTCAGATTTCTTAGATTAGGGATGAGATCTGAAATGGACATTTTTTACAAACCCCACGAGATGATCCTGATGCACAACTAGGATTGGGTACATATACAAGAACTCGAAAGGCCATTTATTGGGTTCTGATATCCAGTTCTCACTGCTCTACATTTCATTACTAGCAACCATTACCGTGGCTTTTCCATACTGTATTCAACAGGACACACTTTTCGTTAGATATTAATAATAAATATCTAAATGAGTAAATAAAAATAAGGTTTTATATTCAAACAGGTTTGAGATACACTGGGTTTGAATAAAGTTAGACTGTTTGCTTTAATTCATATGTATTACACATCTCCACCAGGGAGGATATGCTAGGTACCTTCAAACAACCACAGGATATTATAGTTTTCCTTCTTCATGCCAAATGTTGTATGGGTAAAACTAAACAGTTTTATAAATTCAAGAACCTATTCTCCAACAGCCACAATCTCTAAAGTCCTGGGAGGATGCTAAGAGACTTTTTTAAACAGATGGTATCCTTCACTATTATAATAGGGATCAGTCAATGTCCAAGTCAGAAATAAATGTTCACATGGATTTTATGAGCTTCAAATATTACAATAAGTTTCAGTCCTTTCCCAGTTCTACCTCCCTCCTATCACCATGGCAATCGATGAGACAAAGAGAGATCTAGAGAGGTTTCTGATCCTATCTTGACCAGAGACTCTTATATTACTTTGATAATGAAAACAGGTGGTCACTATACATGAAAAAAAACGTATATTCTTTGCATTTCCTAATCTATACTCTACTTCAAAAAGGCCTCCAAGTAGTCTAGTGTAAAGAATCAGGATAGAAGAAGAAAATAAAGGAACACCCAGCAAAACCATCATGCAATTACACAGCGACACAAAACCAGGATACCCTGGGGAGGGAATGACAGATAATAAGAGAGGGAGCAAATTTGAAAGTTTTTTACCCCTCAATACTATTTTAATATTAAACCTCTGTATAATATTAGTGCTCTATGTGATTGACTCATAATTACAAATCTCCTAAAGAGAGTACAGGGCTAGCCTAAAATCAAGGTCTGTGAAGTCTGGGTCATCTAAGAGAGAGAGTGCAAACTGATCCATGTGGCATCACCATGGTGACCATACTAGAAACTGTTCCTCCAAGGGTGACTTTACAGGGATAGTAGCAGAGCCATTAACAAAATTCCTGTAGAGGCAAATGGAAATAATGGTTCAGTTAAAACTGCTGAGGACAGATGAAACCCCAAGGAGAAGACAGGAACTGGTCTTCTACAGCCATTACAAGTGCTAAGATATCATCCCCGGGTCTTTGCACTTCTCTAAAGTAGAACTCACTGACAGGTAATGGTGATCAGCCATTGGAATTGGAGGTGCTTTTATTATTAAATATTTCTGAATTTCTGTCCCTTTGAATTCCTATTTGTTACAATATTTTGGAAGTGGTTATGCCAGAGAACTTTAACAGCAACGAGGACTGTTTGCTAAAGTCCTACCTTTATTCTTCATTTGTTTTTTATTGTTCTTTAACCCAGCACTGGAATAACCAAGTACCAACCTGTCAGTTCCAAGTGGTAAATGGACTGGTGGTCATGAAGAAGTGAGATCCATATTGTCTGGAATATTCAATAAGCTGATGGCAAACAGAAGTTAGGCCAGGAAGCTTGGTGGCATTATTGAATGAACTCAGTCAAATTCATGGAGGAAAATATACCTCATTAATTGCAAAGTAAAAATCAGAAAATATAAGCTCTGCCCCAAGCACTGTGTATAGATAAATTAGAAAACGGTTGGACAGACGATACACTTCTAGATTTCTGGGTGTGAATGCCATGTGAATACACCACTCAGCTCTCCTGCTGGCAGGAGCAGAATGGATCTTGAGATCCATCACCATGTCTACACCAAGGCCATGCTTTCCTTCCCCTAGACTTCCCCAAGTCTTGGCTCTGCATGAAAGGGGTACTAGTGCAGGTCCATCTTGTAGGATGCGAAACTCCTCTGACAGATGACTTAGGCTAAAGAACTCTTCATTGATCTGGCTGACACATTCTTAGAACTGTACTGCAGTCTGAAACTCTTCCTGTCAAATTCCTCTCCTTCAAAAGTATCTTAACGACATCACAGTCTGAAGCTCTCCCCACCTACTCCCACTCTCTCTCCTTTATCTTTCACATACATTTTCCTCAAAAAATCTCCTACAATCTGAACCAATCTTGGTGACTGCTTCTCAGAGAATTCAAAGTGATTCAGAGAGTTTACATGAAATGACCAACATCTGAATAATTATTTTAACTCCTTCAAAGTCTTTTTTTTGTACATAATCTTATTGGATCCATGTAACTATTTATAAAGTTTTCTTGAGATCTTTCATGAATAAAGTCCTTCTTCCTTAAATGAATAATAATACTCTACAAGTATCTGTGACCACACACGGATATTAAGAATAATCTGTACTCATACACACTACTATATATAAAATAGATAACTAATAAGGACCTACTGTATAGCACAGGGAACTCTACTCAATACTCTGTAATGGTCTATATGGGAAAAGAATCTAAAAGAGTGGATATATGCATTTGTGTAACAGATTCACTTTGCTGTACACCTGAAACTAACACAACATTGTAAATCAGCTATACTTCAATAAAATATTTTTAATTAAAAGAAAAGGAACAAGCTGTATTGTTCATTGATCCATTCAACAAATATTGAGTCACTTCTATGCACTCACTGACAAAGAGTCTTTGCTTGACCAAACTTTAGTCAGCCTCCTGAACCCTTCTCCTAGGCCCATCTGTGTACTCTTTATAAAATCCAGTTTTAACAAGAACTCTGCTAAGTCATTTTAGCCAAGATATCTGATCAGGTTCCTTATCCTCTACCAACTGCCAGGTGATATCTGATCACCCTGGCCTATTTTCAATAAGACTCCTGTTATATAGATTTAACCAGAATTCTATCTTACTCCTGATTATTTTCCTTAGTAATTTTTCACCCACTGACCTCCATCCTAAATTCCCACTTGCCCATGCTGTGTTTGGAGTTGAACCCAATCTCTCTCTCCACTGCAAAATTCTATCAAAGTGGTCCCTATACTTATCACAGTGGAACTGAATAAAGTCTGCCTTACCATCTTTAATAAAGGCCATGAATAATTTCTTTTCACCATCTTTAACACCATCTCTGTGTTGGATTCTCTTGGGGATACAGCAGTGAGCAAGATAGAGTTGGTACCTGCGCTATGGAACTCACAGTAAAAAATATATATATATGATCAACTTTTTAAGTCCTAATTGGGCTAAGAGATATGCAGGAAAAGATCAAGGTGTTACAGGGTTAGGGAGGAGTCTAGAGAAACCTACCTTTGGTAAATGGCTTAGAGAAGGCTCCCCTAAGACCTAACACTGAAGTTTTGTTCAGAAGGATGAGTGGACATCATCTGGCTAAGGGTGGTTAAGTTAGCTTTGAGGACAGAGTGGTGCCATAGAGCAGATAAGGAAGGAGGAAAAGTCCTTAGGCAGGAAGCAACTAGAAGAATTCAGAGAACTAAAGGACCAATGTGCCTTGGAAGTAGAGAGCAAATAAAAGGGAAGCATCTGATAAGACTGGAGAGACAGGCAGAGGCTATGACATTCAGTGTCTCTTGGCCAGAGGAGTTTCTAAGATTTACTTATGTATCCCTCTAAAATAATTATGAAAAACTATGTACGCACTCACACAGTATTAATTCATGTTTAAATTATTTCATTTTAAATTTACATGGTTGCAAAGGATTTGATTTTTGGTATGTTGTAAAACTGACATTTTAAAATAATGGAATAATTAATATATCAAAAATATATATAAATACCAAAGCTATTAATACCCAATACCATCCATTGAAATATATATATTTATGTGAACAAGCTGATCTTCAACACTTAGAAATTTTATATCATTCTTTTTTCTCCTTGAACTTGTGTTTCCATTCTAGTGTCCCCACAGAATACCTTCACGTGAAATATTTGTATTCTTGAAAATCTTTCACTGATGTCGTTTCATCTTTCCAGATAAAATTTTTCCTTCTGGATTGAGTCATTATTAAAATTATTATTAATATATAGTTTAACAAAAGCAATATAAATATAAATTTTAAACATAAAAAGAAAGAATTTGGGGCTTCCCTGGTGGCGCAGTGGTTGAGAATTCGCCTGCCGATGCGGGGCACACGGGTTCGTGCCCAGGTCCAGGAAGATCCCACATGCCGCGGAGCGCCTAGGCCCGTGAGCCACGGCCGCTGAGCCTATGCGTCCGGAGCCTCCGCTCCGCAACGGGAGAGGCCACAACAGTGAGAAGCCCGCGTACCGGAAAAAAAAAAAAAAAAAAAAAAGGAAAGAATTTGGAAATTCTTTCATTAATGGGGTAGATGAGGATTTTTTATTTCATTTCATATTTTGATGGATGAATATTACTTATAGCTACAACGAGACTGGGTTCAGCATCATTTCTAAAGTGTTTTTTGTGAGCTCTGAGAATATTTGTTAACATATATAAATAGATGGAATTGGAGCAAAATTTGCTATAGAAATGTCATTCATCTCTTTGAGTTTCTTCCACTTTATATTCCAAAACCACACAGTGACACATCTTCAAATATTATTTTTGTGATCCACCAGCTGACAACTCAGTTAGACATTCCTCAGTTTTGTTGAAAGCAAAGAAATGAAAATCATCCTGAATTGTGAAGAGATTTGTTACCCATCATTAGTGACATCAGTTTCTCAATTTCTAGGAAATATATCAAAAATCTTTTCCAGGGGCTTCCCTGGTGGTGCAGGGGTTGAGAGTCCGCCTGCCAATGCAGGGGACCTGGGTTCGTGCCCCGGTCTGGGAGGATCCCACATGCCGCGGAGCGGCTAGGCCCGTGAGCCATGGCCGCTGAGCCTGCGCGTCCGGAGCCTGTGCTCCGCAACGGGAAAGGCCACAACAGTGAGAGGCCCGCGTACCGCAAAAAAAATAAAAATAAAAATATTTTCCAAGACTGATCAAATACTTATTAACTATGCCTCTTAATCTTTCATTTAGTGGCATCGTCTGTAGCCTAATATACCCAGAACAAGTTGAGAAAACTAAGATATCGTTAATTATATTCAATATTGTTAACATGTTTTCAACAAATTGGGTTAAATCTTCAGCTTGCATATTTTTTAAAAAGGTATGGGCTTCCCTGGTGGCGCAGTGGTTGAGAATCCGCCTGCCGATGCAGAGGACACGGGTTCGTGCCCCGGTCCGGGAAGATCCCACATGCCGCGGAGCGGCTAGGCCCGTGAGCCACGGCCGCTGAGCCTGCGCATCCGGAGCCTGTGCTCCGCAACGGGAGAGGCCACAGCAGTGAGAGGCCCGCGTACCGCAAAAAAAAAAAAAAAAAGTATTAACAAAGGTGTATCAAAAATACTCATCCTATAACCTAATTAGCAAAGTTATTCCTCATTGTTAAACCAACAACCAATCAGAATTCTGACTCCATTTTTCATTTCAAATAACCCTGCCTTCTGAATTTTAATTGTAGATGTACAGGTAGATAAAACGTGGAGTCCTGCCTGAGTTTGCCATCTGGTATTAGAGAGGCATGGACAGACTCTCCTCTAGGAGCAAATATGGCTTTTGGTGTGACTCATTAATTTTTGAAAAGGAGTTACATTTATTGTACTACACAAGTATAAAGACATTTATTGAAAAGTTATAGAAATAGGTATTTACAATAAAACATTTACATTAGTATTATTATCGACATATGTTTACATTCAATTAGAATTTTTTAATGATTAGGCTGATGGCATAGTTACAGAAAAGATCAAATAGAAAATCTTCTTAGATCTAATTTTTTATGGTGGGAAAGGAAAATAGATGAAATGGATGGAATACCCATCATCTGCTACATGGAAAATGCTGCAGTGGATCCTTATGTGGTGACCAAGAGCAGGGAGAATTTTTCATCACCTCAGTCCAATTTAACTCACTCACAAAACACAGTTGGTTTTCACACAGCACCATGTCAGTATTGCATACAAAATAAGCCATGGTCCATGTCCTAGCAGAACTTATGTTTTTACCGATGAGACAATACATACTCTTACCCATGTGAAATTTAAAAGCCAAAAAATGGTACAGAACACATATGGTCCTGAAAAAGACAAAAGGGGTAACTGTGAACCTGCATAGTTAGAATAGGCTTCAAGGATCTTGATCTGAGTCTTGAAGGACAGGTTCAATGGAAAGTCAGCATTCCAGGTAGAGGGGAAAATATAAGGAAAGACTTGGAGGTGATTCAAGCATCAGTGAAAAAAGCAAACAGGCTGGCACAGTGGCTTTGGATTGGGGAACAACGTAAGAAAACGTTTGGATTATGAAGAAACTGAAATGAACCCGTAAAGACTGGGGCTTGATGTTATAGGAAATGGAGAGCCATAGAAGCCTGTTGTACAGAGGAGAGACACAAAGAACACAAAATACTGTATGTTCTGTAAATGAGGACATAGGAGAGGGGAGATCAGAGACAGCTAAGAATGTATTGCAATAAGCCAGGTCTCAGGTGGTGATAGCGATGGTACAGGTGATGGACCTGAAGGGCACTAAACTTTAACTTGACTTCTAGTACCAGCTCTGCACTAACTGGCTTAATGATCTTGGACAAGACACTTATCTCTGGACCTTGGTTTCCTCCACTCCCAGCATCCCTTGGGATTAAATAAAGCATCTTTGAAGGTGACAACAAGCCAACAAAAATGGACCAAACAGATAGAAGTCTGTGACCCTCCTGTCTACCCTTGCTTCAACCAAATCAGACTCAGCAACAGCAGCAGCAGTAATAGTAGTAGTAGTAGTAATAGTAGCAATTTGGGGGCTTCTAGGTATCATTCAGAGAAAGGATTCTGTTACTCTAGAAGTTTTGAAAAAACTGGACTATAGGAGCTTCCTTCTAGGACATAAAAATCTGTGATTCTGTGGAGGAGAGTAGTTTTAAAAGAGAAGACTTTGGAACTATATTCAATATCTTGTAATAAACTATAATGGAAAAGAATCTGAAAAAGAGTGTGTGGGGGGGGGCTGTGCATAAAACCGAATCACTTTGCTGTACACCTGAAACTAATACAACATTGTAAATCAACTATACTTCAATTTAAAAAAAGAAAGAAAGAAAGAAAGAAAAGGCTTGGTAGGACTTGGCAACTGATTATATAGAGAAAGAAAGTATGAAATATCTCAAAGAAGATTGAATGACTGGAAGACATCAAGCAATAATCATCATAAGGAATAGGAGTAGGTTCCTGGGAGAAAATATTCAGTTTTCCGTAGCGTTTGAGGGGATAAACTAGTATAAAAATATGTGTCTTCTCTTCAAATATGTGTTACCTCTCAAAGATTTTTCTCTATAATCTGCAACATCCAAAAAGAGAACACATATTCCAAACATAGTCTAAAATATTAGATATGATGCCTTTTATTATTAATTAAAAACCACTACAATCTCCAATTAAAGATAAATTTTCTTCAATGTGTACTGAGGCAAAATGCTTTTGCTTCAGTGATACAGGTATTTGCAGTAAACCTTTCAGGCTTAAATTGCTGGCTTTTGTTTCCCACATTTAAACAAACTCACAGTCTCAAAAAGTACATTTCTCCTAAGATAATTCTTTTAACAAAAAGGGAATATTAATTTGATATATCCTCTTTTGAAATGTTACCTTTGCCCTGGATTTTCATACTAGATTCTAGAAGGTATATCCAAGAATGCTTTGAACAAGCAAAACGATAATCCTTCCATATGTAAAGTCAGCATATATTTTAAATTTTCTTTCACGATCAACAGTATCACATGCAACTGGGAACAAAAGCTACAGGGAACAAAGTGTGATGGATCGTGATGACTGTTTTAGAACAGCTTGAACCTCCTTACAGCCTACAAGAAGGCTATGTGAGCTGAATTCAGAAGTGCTGAAAATGGATCTTACAGCAAGCTACACAGTTTCGGAGGCAAATATGCTTTTTTATAGCTTACGATTATAGAATGGATTATTCTCAAGTAAAAGGATCATGCCAATGAAAAGATATTTTATCTCTCACATCCTACCATTTTGTGTATTTTTTCTTAATGCACAGCACACACATAATTACACACAGAATGGTTTCTAAACTAATACATTTTGTTCCAATTGCTTGCCACTAATGCAACAAACTGCATTTTTCTATCATTTTACTGGTGTTATTGTTCTTGTCTATTGTGAATGGAATTATTACTGTTATAGCAAATCAATTGGATTTTAATGTTTTGAGGCAAAAGAGAGGTCAAAGAGTGATTTTTGATTCATTGTCTCCATCTTCTAAATGTATCATACTTAACATTTGACATAATGGCATTAAGCACAGAAAGGAGGAAAGGAGAGAAATGTACCACATTTCCCATTCTATTCCAGCTTTTAATATCCTTAAGGTATACTGCCCTTGTCCTATATCCTTGGAAGTAACTCCCACTGAGTTCAGGGCCATTTTGTTCAGATTAAATTCTTCAAGCTATGCTCAGCTTCAGCTTAATGAACAGAAGCCTCCCATATCCTGGAAAATCATGTCTTTTCAGTGTGACTGGGATGACATCCTTCAATTCCCCACTGGCGGATTACAAGTAAATGTATATGGGCAAGGCTAATGACTTAGGAGATCTGACATTTTGTAATGCTGTTCTGCCACTAAGGTGATCCCTCCCTCAACCCATTCCCCCTGCCTGGGAGCCTGGCATGCTTGAATGGAATCTTTCATCAGGAGAGAATGCCATTGTTAAGGGCTATTTGGTTGCTTGAAAATCATGACACACAGAGAGATTTAGCTGCCCATCAAGCACATTAGTTCATTATTTTCTTCCTTGGAAAACAACAGAAAACTCTCTTCATTAATCCCATTTCTACTAATCCGAGTCTTCCCAGGCAGAATACTCACACTCCCATTTTTTTCCCCGTGCTGTGACCCTCCATACTATTTCTGATAGGAAGACTCAAGCGAACATTTAATGGTACAGAACAAGCAAGGCAGCTCTCTCTGCAGTGCACCCCCATCACAATGAGAGTATGCTCCCCATGACTCAGAATGAATCCGATGGAGAGGGAAAAAATAACAGCACAAAACTGCAGCTTAAAAAGTAAACGGCAACCTGTGACCTTGAGAAAGAAGACTGCACTGCTGATCAGTTACCCAAGAACTTGTTGCCCTGCCTTAGGCATTTTTCAAAGAACAGGTAGAACACAGGGCAAGTTTTTCTAGAGGAAATCAAAACATTCTGTTGTTTAAATACATTCTGGAAAAATCAATCATTTATCTCTGTTCTCCCCAACTACGTTGTATCAAAAGCAGAGGTACATGTCAAAAACCTGTTCTTTACATTTATATTTTTTATTGCCCCAATGTTCTGCCCTTTGTAGTAGAAGCTTTATGTTATGTATGTATGTGTATACACACACACACACACACTCAAATACAAAATGCAAAATTGTATATGTGTGTGTGTGTATTTGTATTTCAAAATATTGGAAAGGGTAAGTTCCTTGGGTTATGCCTACTTCCTTTTTCATTATTTCTAGTTGAAACACAGGAAGTCCTTCACCAGGAATAGCCAGCAAATTTGCTTATGTGTAAGCAGCACACCACTGGCCTGTGCTCACCCAGACCTACTCTCTTTCTACTTGCTACTGGAATTTTTCTTCCTTCCATCCTCTCTTAGTGGCTTTAGTCTGCGTTTCCCTAATGGCTAAAGATGTTTAGCATCTTTTCACGTGCTTATTTGTCATCCTTTGTCAAAGTATTTGTTCAAATCCCTTTCTCATTTTCAAATTGGATTGTTTTCTTCCTGTTGAGTTTAAAGATTTTTTTAAATATATTCTGGATAGAAATCTTTTGTGGGGTATGTGATTTACAAGGAATTTTTTCCATGCTATGACTTTATTTTCATTCTCTTAACGGTATCTTTCAAGGAGCAAATATTTTTAATTTTGACGAAGTCCAATATATTGATTTTTTTCTTTTATGGGTCATGCTTTTTGTTATGTTTAAGAACTGTTTGCCTACCCACATCCAAACCATTAGGAAGTTCTACTGATTCTCCATTCTCACCAGTTCCACATCTACAACTCTGGCCCGACCCACTATTATCTCATCTGTATTACTACATATGTCTCTTAATTAATCTCTGTTTTCTTACCTTGTCCTGTACAGTCTATCCTCAACATGGCAACAAACGTAACCTTTTATTTTTTTTTAATATTTATTTATTTATTTGGCTGCACTGGGTCTTAGTTGCGGCATGCAGGATCTTTAGTTGCAGCATGTGAACTCTTAGTTGTGCCATGTGGGATCCAGTTCCCTGACCAGGTATCAAACCCAGGCCCCCTGCATTGGGAGAGTGGAGTCTTAGCCACTGGACCATCAGGGAAAGCATAAGAGAGATTAGGTCACTCTTCTACTAAAAACCCTCCAGTAGCTTCCATTTCTACAAAATCTGCACCCTCCTTTCCTTTTCTGACCACATATCTTAGACCTTTAACATTCAATCCCTCCACTCCCTCCTCACAGCATCCTTGTGCTTTTTGCACCATGCCAGGCATACTCCCACTTAGTCATTATACAGCTGTTCCCGTGACTGAAACGCTCCGCCACCAGGCAGCCACATGGCTAACTCCGTCACCTCCTATAAGACTCTGCTCACATATCTTTTCCATGACGCCTAAAATTTTAACCTGCTCCTTGTCACTTACCAGCACTCCCAGTCACCCTTACCTTTCTCTACTTTTTATTTTTCCATAGCGCTTATCACCTCCTGATGCGTCTCCTAATATACCTGTTAATTGTATTTATTGTCTTATAGTCGGTCACCACCCCTGCTAGAATATAACCTCCATGAAGGCAGAGCTCCTTGTTTTGTCCACCGACATGTCGCATGCATACAGAAGTGCCTGGCAGTGACAGGTATTCAATATGTCTTTTTTCGAAAGAGAGCATTTCTTAAATCAGTGGTCCTCAGAGTATAGTGTGCCGGCTCTTGGAGATTCCCAAATCCTTTCAAGGGAATCTACAAGGTCAAAACTACTTTCATAATAATCCTAAGAGGATATTTGCCTTTTTCAATGTATTGACATTTGCACTGATGGTGCAAAAGCAATGTGGGTAAAATTTCTGTCACCTTAGCACCAATCAAGGCAGTGGCACCAAACTATTCTAGCAGTTGTATAATTCACTGCCATGCGCTCACAGTTTAGAAAAGAAAAAAAAAAAGCCATTTTCACTTAAGAATGTCCTTGAAAAAGCACTAAAAAATTGTTAGTTCTGAAGCCTGGAGTACGCTTCTTTTTAATATTCTATGTTATAAAATGGAAACTATTCATAAAGCACTTCTGTTATATACCAAAGTACAATGGTTGGATCGAGGAAAACAGCTTGTGTTGAGTATTTAAGTTGCAAAGTGAACTACACACTTTTTTCAAGGGATTCCACATTGTCTTGAAAAAACACCGACAAAGTATGGTTATTCAGATTTGGGTATTGGTGGACATTATTACTTCACATCCAGTCACTTTAAAGAAAAGAACAAAGTATTTGTTGCCAATTACAAACTCTAATCTTTAAAATAAATTAAAATATTGGAAACATATCCTCCACTATGAGCTTGTAAGCTTCCCAATACTTAGGTTTTTCTTATTTAATTTCTCAAATGGTAAATATAAACAGATGTAACCGACACAAACGAAAGGTCTCCGGGTTCTTCAATAATATTTAAGAGTGTAAGGAGTCCTGAAAACAAAAGGTTTTCAGAACAGATGATTTGTCCCAATTATCGCGTTACCCTCCTTATCCTTTACAACCCTGGCTACTCCCACAAGTATGTAACACAGCAGAGCACACCCAGCTCTGCTCTTCCACACCAAGAGGTCCCGACCCACTGGCACTCTCTAAATCATTTGTTTTTATTGTACAATTAAGTGTCGCTTTTAAGGTAAGGCATCTACAGCTGAGATCATTGCTCGGTGGGAGGGGGAGGTGCTAGTGATCAGGAGAGACCAGGGATTTGCTCTAAGACTCACCATCCCCAAATGAACTTTTGAGGTTTCCAAGGCCAGACATTAGCTGATACCTCATGGTTTTCTGACGAATTCACAAAGGAATTGCAAGCACCATTTGATTTACTGTATAGCGTAAATACTGCACATCAACAAGTGCTTTTCATGCTTGGGAATCACCTCAGACCCTAATTCCCTAGCCCTGGAAATAAAGTTGCACATAGGAATTAAAATTATAAAAGAATATACATATTTACCTACTTGCCAACTTTCACAAACTTATTTGGAATTGGAGGCTAGGAAACAAAAATATCTGAATATCTGTCACAGGCAGAAACCATTTATTTTTCCCCGGAAAAAATAAGATGGAATCTAGGTGAGAAGGTTTAACCTCTTAGTCTGGTTTCACGTACCTCTCGGGAGCCATGTGCAGAGGCCTTATACCTAACACGTCAGACTACAGCTCACAGTGCAGAACTACCACATCGACACCCCAACTCCGCCGACCCTGTGCCGAAGAGCTGCTTGCGGCACCTCAATTCAAGATGGCTGCACTCGGCACCTCAGTCTGAAGTGCTGTGAGCAACGCGCCTGCGCCCCAGAGGCCAGGCCTCTCCCCTTCCCCCCCGCCCCCACTACGGGAACCCTATAAAGAAGCCCCACCCATGGCCCGTGGGAAGTGCCTGTGCTCCAGAACGCAAGCTCCTGCCTCTCGGTTCTTTGATCCAAGAATAAAACTTTCCTTTGCTTCTGAACTGAACTTGATCTTGTTCTATTGGAGTGAGCAACGCTGGGCAGCAGGACCCCTGCTGGGGCTCATCTCAGAAGGGTCGGTAACATATCCAGGAGTAATTTTCTCTTCTGCAAGTTAGCATAAATATTAACCATCATTTCCTCCCAGGGGTGTAGTAATGCAAGAGCCATTGAAAACTTCTTTTATAGAAAGATGCTCCAAAAAAAGCTTCCCACTACAACATAAGACAGAATTCCTGCTTATCTGTACTCACTGTTCCCACAGTTGAGCATTTTATAAAGACAGTATAAAGTTTTTATAAAGTCAGTATTCGATGGCTGCGGAGGGTAAGGGTGGTGGGAGCTGGCTCGATAAACACACACTCTTTTGACTGCCTTCGCTTCCTTCTCTCAAGCCACCATGGCCCTGCCTTCGCCTGCCAAATAAACGACAGCCCTCCCCCTCAGTATGGGGGATTGATTCCAGGACCCCTACAGATATCAAAATCCACAGATGCTCAAGTCCCTTATATAAAATGACATAGTATTTGCATATAACCTACACACACCCTCCTGTGTACTTTAAATCATCTTTAGACTACTTATAATACCTAATTCAATGTAAATGCTATGTAACTAGTTGTCAACCTGCAGCAGATTCAAGTTTTGCTTTGGGGAACTCTCTGGAATTTTTTTGAAGTATTTTCCATGCGAGGTTGGTTGAATCTGGGGATGCAGAACCCATGGATACAGAGGGCCAACTGTACTCTTATTTGAATCTTTGTCTCAGGGTCTGCTTCTAAGACAGGAGACAAACAGAAAAGAATAAAAAAGCCAAGTTTTGAGTGGGCCAACCATGCTTTTCCTGCACTCTGAAGTACACAGAACATCCCCCCCCCATCTTTACTGAGGTATAATTGAGAAATGAGAGTTGTATATTTTTAAGGTGTACAACATGATGATTTAATATTGGTATACACTGTGAAATGATTACCACAGTCAAGTTAGTTAGCATACCCATCACCCCACAGAGTTACCATTTGTGTGTGTGTGGTGATAGCACTTAAGATCTACGTACTGATCAAATTTCAAGTATCTAATATAGTATTATTAACTATAGTCACCATGTCACCATACTGTACGTTAGGTTCCCAGAATTTATTCATCTTAGAACTGAAAGTTTGTGAAGTACACAGACCTTAGTCCAGTAATGTGCCCTATCTCCAGCTACCCACTTTTGCTACCTTTAATAAACAGGGAGACCTATAGGAACAAAACTGAGAGAAAAAGTCCTGTGAATACAAGCACTTGACTCCAGCATGAAAGCATTGAGAGTCCCCCTTGGGCCCCTCTTCAAAACCAAAATGTATAAGAATGTAAAGTGAAGCTAGTGAGGGAATTACCAAGGTTTTCTGGTGCCCCTTATGAACCCTCAGTCTTCCTGAGATGAAATGAATAGGGTGGAAGCAAATGGATATGGGAGGGAGGAAAATGGGAGGAGAGAAGAGGCAGACTTGCCATTGACTGTATGGCCCCTAATTGCCATACAGTCCTCTGACCTCTTTGGTGTCTATAAACTTTAATAAACCTCAAGGGGAACACCCCTTGTTGAATTGATGTGCATGGTTATCACCTATAGGAAGTGTAGATTATATTCTGTATGCTCTGCTAAAATGGCAGGAAATCAAGCATTACATTTTTTGATTGAAGTATAGTTGATTTATAATATTATATTAGTGTCAAGTGTACTACTTCGTGCTTCAGTACTTTTATAGATTAGACTCCATTTAAAGTTATTATAAAATACTGGCTCTATTCCCTGTGCTGTACAATATATCCCTCTAGCTTTTTTATTTTATACATAATAGTTTGTACCTCTTAATCCCCTACCACTGTCTTGTTCCTCTCCTCAAGCATTATATTTAAAAAGAATATTATCAGGCTTCCCTGGTGGCACAGTGGTTAAAAATCCACCTGCCAATGCAGGGGACACGGGTTCGAGCCCTAGTCCAGGAAGATCCCACATGCCGTGGAGCAACTAGGCCCGTAGGCCACAACTACTGAGCCCACGTGCCACAACTACTGAAGCTCATGCACCTAGAGCGAGCCCATGCTCCGCAACAAGAGAAGCCACCACAATGAGAAGCCCGCACAGGGCAACAAAGAGCAGCCCCCACTTGCCGCAACCAGAGAAAGCGCGTGCACAGGAACGAAGACCCAATGCAGCCAAAAATAAAAATAAATAAATTTATTTTAAAAAGAATATTATCAATATTTAATTGTTTAAAAGAAAAAAGGAAAAAAAAAAAAAAAGAAAGAAAAAAGGCAGGGGCTTCCCTGGTGGCGCAGTGGTTGAGAGTCCGCCTGCCGATGCAGGGGACACAGGTTCGTGCCCCGGCCCGGGAGGATCCCACATGCCGCGGAGTGGCTGGGCCCGTGGGCCATGGCCGCTGAGCCTGTGCGTAGGCTCCGCAACGGGAGAGGTCACAGTGGTGAGGGGCCTGTGTACCGCAAAAAAAAATAATAATAAATAAATAAATTTAAAAAAAGGAAAAAAGAAAAAATGCAGCTCTTGATGATGTAAGCTTTAGGGGTTCAGAAAACTTACTCTAACAGATCCTTCCCCCCAAAGTCATAGAAGCTATTTATATTGTGCTCTAAGATCATAGTCCCTCCGTTTTTCATTTCCTCCCCTCAATTAAATATTTTAAAGGCAAGTCATTAAAGCACTTGTGTTCCACATATAATAAATATTCATTTAAGTGATGTTTGGCAAGTACTATACTAAATGAGCAATTTTAAAACAGAAGGTATTTTATTCACAGTTGCTCATAGATAATCAGTATAAATACACAAACAAAAGCCTACAAATATTGTACTCTTGTCACAAATAATCACAGACTTTAAAATATCAATTTATCTTAATCGTCCAAGCAGCTAATGAAAATTCATTGTCAGGGGAGAACTGAAATGAGTCGAGAGAACAATGTGTTCTTTGTCTTTTACTTCAATTATCTTTATGTAAGTCCTAATTTTGTGATGAGACATTTTGGAATCCTGATTGCTTTCTTAAAAATCTATTGATTGCCTCAGTCCATGCCTGAGATTCAGTCGAGTATTTAAAAAGTATGCAGGAAAGAGAAGTTCCAGTAAATTAATTATAAATCTTAACTTGCAAATGGAATTACTTACTACAGAATAATTTTTACTTTTTGGGAACTTGACAGTCTTTAAAGCAATAACACTCCAGAAACATTTCACACTTAAGGAAGAGGACATTTGATCCAGGTGTCAATAGCTGTAAGTCCATGGATCCAGGGTGACTGCTCCTTTCTGGACTCACCTTTGGGTACAGTGGTTTAGTGGTTACCCTGCTACAACTGAAAACAGTCTGCCTCTTAAAGACATTTTAAATTATACCACTGATCCCCCCAAATGTACAGTGTCCCTTTGGAGAGTCTCTGACTGCCTGTGCTGCTATCAGAATATCAACTTAAGGACTGGTTGCCTAAGAATATGCGTACATAGAGGAACAAAAAACAAAGACTGGAAAGAGTGTAGGGAAAATGTACGTAGATATGAGGATGGAGTATTGTGGCCTCTGAATTTCTGTGTTATTCCTCATT
Source organism: Physeter macrocephalus (assembly GCF_002837175.3). NCBI lineage: Eukaryota > Metazoa > Chordata > Mammalia > Artiodactyla > Physeteridae > Physeter > Physeter macrocephalus. The sequence goes on along the minus strand of NC_041221.1, from coordinate 76,881,286 downwards.
GCCATGCCCCATTATTTTTTCTCATGCCTTCCTTGCTGCGGTGGTAGATGATTCCATCTGGCTTATATGTGTTCTGGTTCCATTTACCATTGTTTAGGATCAAGGAACTGCTGCTGTGATGACTTCAACACAAGGTGAAGAGCCAAAGGGTTAGTTTTGCCTCAACCTCCCAGCAAAGAACTAAGTGCTTCCCTCTTTGATAGTTATTGTGACTTCTCTTGGCCTTGTAAACATAGACCTGAAAATTCTAAATAAAATATTGGCAAATCAAATCCAACAATATGTAAAAACAGATAATATATAGCAGCAACTACAGTCTGAAGTATTTACCCAAGAATATGAAAGCATATGCCTATAAAAAGTCTTGTATAGGGGCTTCCCTGGTGGCGCAGTGGTTAAGAATCCGCCTGCCAATGCAGGGGACACGGGTTTGAGCCCTGGTCCGGGAAGATCCCACATGCCGCGGAGCAACTAAGGCCGTGCACCACAACTACTGAGCCCGCGCGCCACAACTACTGAAGCCCGCACGCCTAGAGCCCATGCTCCGCAACAAGAGAAGCCACCACAGTAAGAAGCCCGCGCACCACAATGAAGAGTAGCCCCCGCTCGCTACAACTAGAGAAAGCCCGCGTGCAGAAACGAAGACCCAACGCAGCCAAAAATAAAATAAATAAATAAATCACTTTAAAAGAAAAAAAAAAGTCTTGTATATAAACATTAATAACAGCCCAAACTGGAAACAACAAAAATGTCTACCCACAGGTGAATAAACCGGTTGTTGTATATTTATACAATGGAATAACACTCAGAAATAAAAAGGAATGAATTACTGATAAACACAATAACATGGGTGCATTTCACAAACATTACACTGGGTAAAAGTGGCCAGGCATAAAAGAGTGCATACCATATGATTCTACTTGTATGAAATTCTCATATAAGTTAAAATTCATCTACAGCGATTTTAAAAAATGAGACCAGCATTTCACTAAGGTGAGGGTGGGGGTAGTGTTTAGTCAGTTGGGGCTTTTACAACAAAAATACCATAGACTGGGACAGCTTAAACAGCAAGCATTTATTTTTCACAGTTCTCAAGGCTAGAAAATCCAAGATCAAGGTGCTGGCAGAGTCAATGTCTGGTGAGAGCTTGCTTCTTGGTTCATAGATGGCTATCTTCTTGCTGTGTCTTACATGGTGGAGGGAGGCTAGCTAGCTCTTTGGCCTCTTTTTATAAGTGCACTAATGCCATTCATGAGGGCTCCACCTTCACAACCTGATTACCTCCCAAGGACCCCGCCTCCTAATACCATCACACTGAGGATTAGGATTTCAAGATAGGGATTGGGGCGGGGTGGGGGGCACCCACAGGACAAACATTCGGTCCATTGCAGAGAGATTGAAAATTAACTGCAAAGTGGCACAAGTGAACTTCGGAAAGATGGCACTCTTCTATATCTTGATTTTGATTGCAGTTACATAGGTGTATATATTTGTCAAGTCATCAACTCATATGCTTAAAATATGTGAATTTTATTATTATAAATTATATATTAACTTTTTGATTTAAAGAAAGTATTATTGAAAATCGATAAATATCTTTTTTACCAAAAAAATTTTTAATCTCAATGTCAATGATTCCATTCTCTGACCACCACTTTCTTCCTCTCCCACTCACTCCATATATTACCAGTGCTTTGACCCCAGTGGGCCCTCCAACTTTTCACTCTCCCTCACCTACCTCGTGTCCTCCTTTTCTCCTTTATCCCACCAAGAGTCCATGGTCTATCTTTAGAGTCACTCCCTCGCATCCCTCACCATTCCTGCCCTCCACTTCAATGGGCTAACCATTATCCCAGACTAAATTACTCTGTTTATTCTGCCTACTCCACACCCACACCTAATCAGCTGAATGTGGCTGGAAAAAAACTACACAACTAGGATGCTGGACTCATTTTAAATTCATGACACTATGGTGGCCCATAGCACTACCAACATGGCCATGGTTAATCCTCTGCCCCACTCTTCTCAACAATTATTTCTTTTTTTTTTTTTTTTTTTTTTTTTTTTGGCAGTACGCGGGCCTCTCACTGTTGTGGCCTCTCCCGTTGCGGAGCACAGGCTCTGGACGCGCAGGCTCAGCGGCCATGGCTCACGGGCCCAGCCGTTCCACGGCATGTGGGATCCTCCCGGACCGGGGCATGAACCCGCGTCCCCTGCATCGGCAGGCGTACTCTCAATCACTGCACCACCAGGGAAGCCCTCAACAATTATTTCTTATCTTCTCATGAATAGTCCCATGCCGAGGGTTCCCCATAATAAAGAGGGATTCTGTAACTAGAAGGGAAATGGGGTACTGGTCAAATAACAGCAAGTCTTCTATTCTGCTTTTCTAAAAGACTGGTACCTTGCTAATTACTCTTTGATATCAAATTTAAGTGTTTCCTAGTATGAACATTAAAATTATATCCTCCTTATTTTTTTTTCAGGTAAATTTCCATTTATTCAACTCCCTCTTAAAACTACACTAAAACATCAGAAAATAACTTTTTAAAGGACACAAAACCACAAGGACAAAGAAAAAAGGGACAACTGCAGCACAATTTTGAAAGCTGGATAAGTGGGAACGAATCTAAAGAGAAAGAATCTAAAGAAAGCTCAGTCCTAAACCAGCAGTGGAAGAAGCCAAGAAGAAACCCAATATGCTTTGCAGAATCTACAAAGGTTCTGGAATTGGCAACATTAGGTCCTCTATTTCCCTCTTATTTATAAAAAACATTTTACTTACAAATGTAAATATTAAAATGACTTCTTGTTAACTCAGTTTTGGTTGCTTTATCTCATTTATTGGATCTTTAATCAGTTCCAGATTACAGTTATTATACTGTATTCTTTTTTTCCTTTCTTGGTTTCATATAAAACTTTCCCTAGATTTATAAAGCAATAAAGTTTTTACAACTTATCCCAAAATTTATGTCTAGAAAAAAAAGAGTATGTCTTCTCATTCCTTGTTTCTATCAGGGTTTTAAGTGAGAAACAGCAGGATCCACCTTGGAAGGTTTAAGTGAAAAAAGAATGAATTAAAGGCTAGTAGGTAGCTCATAGACTCTCCAAGAGGGTTTGAGAACCAGGCTTGGACACTGAGCAGTCAGGAACGATGTCCAATTACTCTGCAGGAGCCACTACAGCTCAAACACCCCTGCTGCCACTGGTTGGCACCTCCACCATGACTTGCACAGATGTTGCCCAGTGCATGCTGGTGACGCTCAGGAACAGACGCTGGAAACTCTGGCAGTGATGCCCCCTAAAACCCCAACACTATTGTTGCTGTGCTTGCCAAATGACAAGTTCTACAAGCCTCCTTTCTCCCATTGCTCGCTGCTGAATCAAAGTCACATGCAAGTACATCTGATTGATGGAATCCAGGCCATATACACCTGTGCCCTTGCTGCAAGGGAACCTGGCAAACTAGTTTGCTGCTTCAACCTGGGGAAGTGGAGCTCATAAAACAGGACATTTTCGAAACATTAGAAGAGTGCTCAAAAGGTGCTAGGTAATCAGAAATGCCCTAAATGACAAACGTCCACAATAACCCCTAAAGGAGAGATTTCTCTCTGTTGGTGAGTGCTTCTATCTTACAGTTGCAACAAATGCTCAGAAAACCAACCGAAATGTAGAAGCGATAATACGTGCCAAGTGTTGCAGAGTGTGCTACTTCATGGAGGAATATGGTAGATACCAGAATAATGCAATTATTCCTTATTCCACCATATCCCAAATTCAGAGGGACTTCAGCTGTAATCCCAATTTAAGACAATAATACATGCATGGAAAACATCTTGCAGAAATCATTCACCTGCACCAAAACTCAACCATTTTATAACTTCAAAAAATACTATTTCTTGAGAATCAGATTAATCTCTTAATTTTTGATAGGTAGGATAGTCTGAACATTTGAATTCCAAAGAATAATTGTGCCTTTTACAGCTATTCTCATATTTAGAAAATCATATAATAACAATAACTTTCAATATGATCATTTCTATTCCCTTACATAATGCAAATATTTGCTCTTGTCTGCCAGGATACATATTTATTTCTCTGTATACCTGTTGGCAGTGCAAATAATACTTCCTTTTTTCACTTTTCCCTGTCAATAGCTGTCATATATATCACACAAATCTTGAATCTCTGGTTAAAATATAGAAAATTGAGTTCATTTATCCCTTTTGTGTTAAATTATTTTCAAATGTTTTCTTTGTAGAATCACTGAATTGTTTTTCCTCATACACTTGCCTTGACGGCCATGCAGGCCTGGGTCACACTGCCACCTGGTGTGGCGGTGACAAACTTCCTTCCATTCTGTAGAAGCTACCAGGGCAGGGACAGCATTGCTGAGTCATGCCGCAGGCTGAACTTCATTCTGGAAGAAATTGCAGGTCTACATAAAATGAGAAGAGAGGTTTGCATCAATAGCAAACACAAATCATTTTATAGAGGGGGGAAAACCTTACGTATTCAGCATTTTTAAGTCAGCAAATGTTTATTTAGGGCCCATTGCAGGTAAGATCTGTGCTTAATTCTGCAGGTGACACAAAAATGAGGAAGGCACAAACCCTGTCCCAGAGGATTTAGCAATATACGACAGAATACAATATGAGCTAAGCATACAAAGCGCACAAATGGGGAAGAAGTCACAAGAAATAATAAAAAAACAAAACAGACTTCTTAGAGGACTGGTATTTGGAACAGGCATTGAAGGAAATTTGGGATTTTATAGGCTACAACAGGAAACTGAGGAGGAAGAGGAAAAATACATACCAAAAATAACAAAATGATAAATTGAAACCTCTTTAAAAAAAGTTATTACATTTTTATCTTGCCATTTTATCATAAGCAAAATATGGAAGAGAAAATTTATAGTTTTCATAGTCACTTGTGATTAGAATTTTATTATTAGAAGGGTGAAAGTTATTTAATTATAAATACTGAAAGATTTTGCTTTCCCTGAAAAGTAATTCCTAAATGATAGTGTTGGATAGTCAAATCTCTTTAACCTCAAAACACACACACACACACACACACACACATACACACACACACAGAAGACAAAAACCCTCCCATATAAAGTTTCCGTAATTTTATTAGGACAGGATTACTTAAAATTTAAAATAATTTGGGAATTCCCCAGTGGTCCAGTGGTTAAGACTTCATACTCCCAATGCAGGGGGCATGGGTTCGATCCTTGGTCAGCGAACTAGATCCCACATGCATGCCACAACTAAGAGCCTGCATGCCACAAATAAGAGTCCTCATGCTGCAGCTAAGATCCAGCACAGCCAAATAAATAAATAGATAAATAAATAAATTTTTAATTTAAATCACATACTCATATTATCATATTCATATTATATTCATACATGTTATATATTCACTGACCATAAATGAATTAACAGCTGTTTACTTTTTTTATGCCAATGGAATATTATTTTTTTAACATCTTTATTGGAGTATAATTGCTTTACAATGGTGTGTTAGTTTCTGCTTTATAACAAAGTGAATCAGTTATACATATACATATGTCTCCATACCTCCTCCCTCTTGCGTCTCCCTCCCTCCCACCCTCCCTATCCCACTCCTCTATGTGGTCACAAAGCACAGAGCTGATCTCCCTGTGCTATGTGGCTGCTTCCCACTAGCTATCTATTTTATGTTTGGTAGTGTATATATGTCCATGCCACTCTCTCACTTTGTCACAGCTTACCCTTCCCCCT
>NC_041221.1:76872753-76873518 GCF_002837175.3 Physeter macrocephalus | reverse complement strand
TTGTGATTGGTCTGTTCATATTTTCTATTTCTTCCTGGTTCAGTCTCGGAAGGTTGTGCATTTCTAAGAATTTGTCCATTTCTTCCGAGTTGTCCATTTTATTGGCATATAGCTGCTTGTAATAATCTCTCATGATCCTTTGTATTTCTGCAGTGTCAGTTGTTACTTCTCCTTTTTCATTTCTAATTCTATTGATTTCAGTCTTCTCCCTGTTTTTCTTGATAAGTCTGGCTAATGGTTTATCAATTTTGTTTATCATGTCAAAGAACAAGCTTTTAGTTTTATTGATCTTTGCTATTGTTTCCTTCATTTCTTTTTCATTTATTTCTGATCTCATCTTTATGACTTCTTTCCTTCTGCTAACTTTGGGGTTTTCTTGTTCTTCTTTCTCTAATTGCTTTAGGTGTAAGGTTAGGTTGTTTATTTGAGATGTTTCTTGTTTCTTAAGTTAGGGTTGTATTGCTATAAACTTCCCTCTTAGAACTGCTTTTGCTGCATCCCATAGGTTGTGGGTCGTCATGTTTTCATCATCATTTGTTTCTAGGTATTTTTTAATTTCCTCTTTGCTTTTTTCAGTGATCTCTTGGTTATTAAGTAGTGTGTTGTTTGTATTTCTCCATGTGTTTGTATTTCTTACAGTTTTTCTCCTGTAATTGATATCTAGTCTCATAGTGTTATGGTCAGAAAAGATACTTGATATGATTTCAATTTTCTTAAATTTACCAGTCCTTGATTTGTGACCCAAGATATGATCTATCCTGGAGA
>NC_041221.1:76867754-76872414 GCF_002837175.3 Physeter macrocephalus | reverse complement strand
CTTGTTTTTGTATCCACTCAGCCAGTCTATGACTTTTGGTTGGAGCATTTAATCCATTTACATTTAAGATAATTATCGATATGTATGTTCCTATTACCATTTTCTTAATTGTTTGGGGTTTATTATTGTAGGTCTTTTCCTTGTCTTGTGTTTCTTGCCTAGAGAAATTCCTTTAGCATTTGTTGTAAAGCTGGTTCCGTGGTGCTGAATTCTCTTAGATTTTGCTTGTCTGTAAAGGTCTTAATTTCTCCACCAAATCTGAATGAGATCCTTGCTGGTAGAGTAATCTTGGTTGTAGGTTTTTCTCTTTCATCATTTTAAATATGTCCTGCCACTCCCTTCTGGCTTGCAGAGTTTCTGCTGAAAGACCAGCTGTTAACTTTATGGGGATTCCCTTATGTGTTATTTGTTGTTTTTCCCTTGCTGCTTTTAATATTTATTATTTGTATTTAACTTTTGATAGTTTGATTAATATGTGTCTTGGCGTGTTTCTCCTTGTATTTATCCTGTATGGGACTCTCTGTGCTTCCTGGACTTGATTAACTATTTCCTTTCCCATACTGGGGAAGTTTTCAACTATAATCTCTTCAAATATTTTCTCAGTCCCTTTCTTTTTCTCTTCTTCTTCTGGGACCCCTATAATTCGAATGTTGGTGCGTTTAATGTTGTCCCAGAGGTCTCTGAGACTGTCCTCAGTTCTTTTCATTCTTTTTTCTTTATTCTGCTCTGCAGTAGTTATTTCCACTATTTTACCTTCCAGGTCACTTATCCGTCCTTCTGCCTCAGTTATTCTGCTACTGAGCCCATCTAGAGTATTTTTCATTTCATTTATTGTGTTGCTCATCGTTGCTTGCTTCCTCTTTATTTCTTCTAGGTCCTTGTTAACTGTTTCTTGCAATTTGTCTATTCTATTTCCAAGATTTTGAATCATCTTTACTATCATTATTCTGAATTCTTTTTCAGGTAGACTGCCTATTTCCTCTTCATTTGTTAGGTCTGGTGTGATTTTATCTTGCTCCTTCATCTGCTGTGTGTTTTTCTGTCTTCTCATTTTGCTTATCTTACTGTGTTTGGGGTCTCCTTTTTACAGGCTGCAGGTTCGTAGTTCCCCTTCTCATTTTGCTTAACTTACTGTGTTTCGGGTGTCCTTTTTGCAGGCTGCAGGTTCGTAGTTCCCGTTGTTTTTGGTGTCTGCCCCAGTGGCTACGGTTGGTTCAGTGGGTTATGTAGGCTTCCTGGTGGAGGCGACTAGTGCCTATGTTCTGGTGGATGAGCTGGATCTTGTCTTTCTGGTGGGCAGGTCCACATCTGGTGGTGTGTTTTGGGGTGTCTGTGGCCTTATTATGGTTTTAGGCAGCCTCTGTGCTAATGGATGGGGTTGTGTTTCTCTCTTGCTAGTTGTTTGGCATAGGGTGTCCATCACTGTAGCTTGCTGGTCCTTGAGTGGAGCTGGGTCTTGGTGTTGAGATGGAGATCTCTGGGAGATTTTCTCTGTTTGATATTACCTGGAGCTGGGAGGTCTCTTGTGGACCAGTGTCCTGAACTTGGCTCTCCCACCTCAGTGGCACAGCCCTGACCCCTGGCTGGAGCACCAAGAGCCTGTCCTCCACATGGCTCAGAATAAAAGGGAGGAAAAAAGGAAAGAAAGAAAGAAGATAAAATAAATAAAATAAAATAAAGTTATTAAAATAAAAAATAATTATTAAGAAAAAAACTTTTTAAGTAAAAAAAAAACAAAAAATGGACAGACAGAACCCTACGATAAATGGTAAAAGCAAAGCTATACAGACAAAATCACACTCAGAAGCATACACACACACACTCACAAAAAGAGATAAAGGGAAAAATATATATATATATTATTGCTCCCAAAGTCCACCTCCTCAGTTTGGGATGATTCGTTGTCTATTCAGGTATTCCACAGAGGCAGGGTACATCAAGTTGACTGAGGAGATTTAATCCGCTGCTCCTGAGGCTGCTGGGAGGGACTTCCCTTTCTCTTCTTTGTTCCCACAGCTCCCGTGGTTCAGCTTTGGATTTGGCCCCGCCTCTGCATGTAGGTCGCCTGAGGGCGTCTGTTCTAAGCTCAGACAGGATGGGGTTAAGGAAGCAGCTGATTCCAGGCCTCTGGCTTACTCAGGCCAGGGGGAGGGAGGGGTATGGATATGGGACGAGCCTGCGGCAGCAGAGGCTACCATGACATTGCACCAGCCTGAGGCGCACTATGTGTTCTCCCCGGGAAGTTCTGGATCACGGGACCCTGGCAGTGGTGGGCTGCACAGTCTCCTGGGAGGGGAGGTGTGGACAGCGACCTGTGCTCGCACACAGGCTTCTTGGTGGCGGCAGCAGCAGCCTTAGCGTCTCATGCCCGTCTATGGGGTCCGCACTGATAGCCGCGGCGAGCAGACAAGCCTCTCGGGCTGGTGAGTGCTGGTCAGCACCAATCCTCTGTGCTGGAATCTCTCCGCTTTGCCCTCCGCACCCCTGTTGCTGCGCTTTCCTCCATGGCTCTGAAGCTTCCCCCCCTCAGCGAGGGACTTCCCTTTCTCTTCTTTGTTCCCACAGCTCCCATGGTTCAGCTTTGGATTTGGCCCCGCCTCTGCATGTAGGTCGCCTGAGGGCGTCTGTTCTAAGCTCAGACAGGATGGGGTTAAGGAGGCAGCTGATTCCAGGCCTCTGGCTTACTCAGGCCAGGGGGAGGGAGGGGTATGGATATGGGACGAGCCTGCGGCAGCAGAGGCTACCATGACATTGCACCAGCCTGAGGCGCACTATGTGTTCTCCCCGGGAAGTTCTGGATCACGGGACCCTGGCAGTGGTGGGCTGCACAGTCTCCTGGGAGGGTACGTGGGGAGTTTCTTGCCTTTTGGGAGGTCTGAGGTCTTCTGCCAGCGTTCAGTAGGTGTTCTGTAGGAGTTGCTCCACATGTACATGTATTTCTGATGTACTTATGAGGAGGAAGGTGATCTCCGTGTCTTACTCTTCCGCCATCTTGAAGCTCCTCCAGCTGTTTACTTTTAAAGAGTTTTTTTTTTAAAGATGCTTGGGTAGTCAATATGACTTGCCTTAGAAATTCAGCATTTCTAGTGGGAAGCAGCCGCATACCACAGGGAGGTCAGCTTGGTGCTCTGTGACCAACTAGAGGGGTGGGATGGGGAGGGTGGGAGGGAGACGCAAGAGGCAGGAGATATGGGGGTGTATGTATATGTATAGCTGATTCACTTTGTTATAAAGCAGAAACTAACACACCATTGTAAAACATTTATACTCCAATAAAGATGTTAAAAAAAAAGAAGAGAGGCTAGATGAAACAAGTACCATGGGAAAGTTGATAGTTGTTGGAGCTGGATTTGAATATACAGGGTGTATTATTTTCTATTTATAGTGACTTTTTAAGTTCACTGTTTTTGTATTATTTTAATAATGTTAGGGCTTCCCTGGTGGCGCAGTGGTTGAGAGTCTGCCTGCCAATGCAGGGGACACAAGTTCGTGCCCCGGTCCGGGAAGATCCCACATGCCGCAGAGCGGCTAGGCCCGTGAGCCAATAATAATAATGTTAAAATAATAAACTATAATAAAATAACTAGAAGCCAAACAAAAAAAAAGAAAAAGAAAATCAGCATATCAACTTCATCCGTTCATTTACTCTCATGGTAAAATTAATACGTTTATACTGCACACATTTCTTTCAACATCCTCAACTGAATTTCAGTTATTTGAATTATAGTCTAGGCAGAACTATCATGGTATTTTACAATCTTGAATTTAAAATTTGACTTTATAGAAGAGCATGTTCTTAGCATATATTTTTTCTAGAATTCTGAGGTGTTTAACATAAATTTTATAACTGTTCAGGGTCATAAAAATAAACCAATGACTTTTGAATTTTTATTAGAATAGTCTTCAAATACATGCCCACTAATCTTGAAAAAATAATGATGTATATAAACTGAATATTAACAAAAACAAAATTTTTTAAATATAAAATTCTATCAATCCATAACTTTCAAAATGAACTTTCCATTTTTTATATTAACAGAAATATATATATACATACACACATATATATTTTAAAGGTATATGATAGAGAATGACCTAAATGTAGGGCCAGACACCATCAAACTCTTAGAGGAAAACATAGGCAGAACACTCCACTCTATGACATAAATCACAGCAAGATCCTTTTTGACCCATCTCCTAGAGAAATGGAAATAAAAACAAAAATAAACAAATGGGACCTAATGAAACTTAAAAGCTTTTGCACAGCAAAGGATACCATAAACAAGATCAAAAGACAACCCTCAGAATGGGAGAAAATATTTGCAAATGAAGCAACTGACAAAGGATTAATATCCAAAATTTATAAGCAACTCATGCAGCTCAATAACAAAAAAACAAACAACCCAATCCAAAAATGGGCAGAAGAACTAAATAGACATTTCTCCAAAGAAGATATACAGATCGCCAACAAACACATGAAAGAATGCTCAACATCATTAATCATTAGAGAAATGCAAATCAAAACGACAATGAGATATCATCTCACACCGGTCAGATTGGCCATCATCAAAAACTCTAGAAACAATAAATGCTGGAGAGGGTGTGGAGAAAAGGGAACCCTCTTGCACTGCTGGTGGGAATGTAAATTGATACAGCCACT
>NC_041221.1:76859378-76867308 GCF_002837175.3 Physeter macrocephalus | reverse complement strand
ATAGCACAGGGAGATCACCTCTGTGCTTTGTGACCATGAGAGGGGTGGGATAGGGAGGGTGGGAGGGAGGGAGATGCAAGAGGGAAGAGATGGGAACAGATGTATATGTATAACTGATTCACTTTGTTGTAAAGGAGAAACTAACACACTATTGTAAAACAGTTATACTCCAATAAAGATGTTAAAAAATAAAATAAAATAAAATAAAGGTATATGATAGAGAATGCTTCATATAATATTAGGATTATGTATTTACATTTCTTAAGGGATAAAGATGACACTTGAGAAAGATTATAAAATCTCATTTTTTAATGTCATTTCTAGGAAATAAACAATCTTTACTTGATCTGGTTTCATCAATTTGCATTTTTTCTTATTAATGAAAATTCTAAAATGCCAATTACATTCTAAAAAATAATTCTATACTTTAGAGATAAATATACAGTGCAGTATTGTAATATGTAATAATGGTTAATATTGCATCACAATCCCCCATATATTATCAAACTAAGTTTTTAGTTCTTCTCCCATGGCTTAATTATGCAGAATTTTATAACAATTAATAGCAAAATATATGTTAAATGGTCCAGCAAATTGCTTGATACATGACAATTACTCAAGTACTTTTGGGGTTGAGTACTCCAAAATGTAAGGAGGATCTGCCCTTTCTGAGTGGAAATTACATGTTATTAATATGGCATTTTATTATTGGGTGGCCAAAAAGTTCGTTCGGGTTTTTGTACCATCTTATGGAAAAACCCGAGTGAACTTCTTGGCCTACCCGATATTCTGTAGTAAGAAGCTCAGCTCAAACTTAAATTATCTACCCAAGAGTCATCCATGTGTGGGTAGGACTGGAGGGGCTGTGAGGTACACTACCAATAGTAGCAGAGTTAAAACTTAGGTAGCAGTGATGTATACTCTAGCCAGGTATGTGTACTCTATCTCTTTTGATTCATGGAATCCTCACAAGAACCTCTGAAGGTAAGTAATGCTATTGCCCCATTTTTCAGTTAAGACAACTGAGACACACACAGGTTAAGTAACTTGCCCAAGGTCACACAGCTAGTAAAGGGAAGAGCTGGAGTTCAAATCCATATACCTTGTCCTAAGGTCTTTGAGGCAAATCACTATTCTATAATAACAAGAGTCTGTTTCGAGGAAGGTCTATAAAGGAATGTTAAGGGGCTCCAGGCACAGAAAGGCTTGCCAAGGACGAAGGGCCAATATGAAAAGAGAAATGAAATTTGGAGTGTTGTTCCTACTGCACTCCGTGTGCAACTTGTACCAGGATTCTAGAAAACGGATCTAAAATAGAACAAATTTAGAAAGCTGAGAATTAATTAGCTGCTATACAAATAAACCTCAAATTTCCAGTAAGTTATCATGGTAGAAATGTAATTTTTTTAATTATGGTAAACTATACAAAACATGCAATTTACCGTTTTAATCATTTTTAAGTGTACAGAAAATATATTTCTTGCTTATAGAAGAGTCCAAGGCAAATGTCCTGGTTCCTTTCATCCTATATTCTAACATTCCCTGAAGTCTTAGAGCCAGCCAGAGGGGAAAGAAAGAACAGAAAGGAGGAACACCTACTTCTAAACTCTCCTTGGCCTGGAAACAATATACATCAGCTCTGTTCGCATTGCTGAGAACTAGTCCCGAAATTCCACTGAATACAAAGATGGGGGCTCAGAAAGATTTTTAAATGCCTGCACAGCTACTTCTTAGCACTAATTCTACATAACTGACTTCTGGGAGGCAGCTAGCCATCTCTGCCAAAGGCTCCTTCACTAAATTCCAGTCACTGGCAACATCAGGAAGCACTAATTTGGAACCCAGGTAAAAAGCATAAGACAAAAGCCACCAAAGAATCCTTCCCGTTTTAGCAGAGAACTATTGTGTTCATCACATCAGCGCCACCATCTGTTTCCGCATCAACAGGCAGGACCCCAGCAACTCTGCCAGCAACAGGGACCAATGCATTCAGCAGAGACATGGGCTCACCTGGGCTGTTTCACCCCTGCTGTAACAGGACAGCCAACAGCAGTGTTTTGGAAGGGGTCTGAGACAGCAGAGCCACAGAGAGAGCAAGTGAATGTGGGAGGTGATGGCACCTTGGGCACAGCAGTGTCTCTGAGGGAATCTGAGGTCTCAGCAGCAGGTCACCTGAGGACACACTGAGAAAGGAAGAAATCCTGAGTGAGAAAGAAAGAAAATGGCAAGCACTTCATGGTACCTGAGAGGATGCTCTTTGTGACTGTTTGTGAGCCAGCTCCTCTGATTCACAGAAACCAGTGAAGAGTAAGGCTTTGTCGTGAGGTTGGTAGGAACCAAATAAAAGAAATAGTTTAGAGACCTTGGCTTTACTCCAAGGCCACTGTGGGCTTGAAACTGCAATTCTGGAAAACCATTTTCCTGAGAGAAAGGTCAACAATGGAGTGATGAGATAGTACATGGGAAGTATCTGAATTTATCTGAGAGCCAAAGCTGTGGAACTACATCCCCAGAAGCCACTTCACACCTTCCATTAACGTAGCTTTGGGGCAAGAAACAGAGGTCTGCTAAAAGCTACTGGAGGGAAAATGTGTGACACAGATTGGCTTTCAGGATCACAATCTGCCACGAATAGGATGAGTTAAGGCCTGGTGCTACTTAGGAGAGGCAGTGAAAAGCTGTGCTTCAGCAGGGTGGATTTGCTGGGGGGTGGACATGCAGGAGACAACTGAAAAGAACAGAGGAAATGGGTGAAGAGAGAATGAAATTTCCGAGATCCAGAATCCCAGAGATCTCCAAGGTGAACAGTTGTCAGAACAGGGCTCCACAGTCTTGAGTCTGGAAAAGTATCTTTTGGGCTTAGGAAGGAAATGGACTTCAACCTCCAGAGGACCAGATAGGAAGTTTGGAGTGTCCAGAGCATAGCCATAGAAATGTCTGACTGTGACAGTGTGAGGAAGGCTGAAGCTTATAGCCAGAGAGTATGTGGCCTCACAACAAGGGGCAGGACGGGACTGACGCAGGGCAAAGTGTGGCCCTAAGACCAGCAGCATCAATATCACCTGGAAACCTGTTTGAAATGCAAACTCTTTGGGCCCACCCCTAGCCTACTTAATCCGAAAAACGGAGGGTGGAGCCCAGCAAGCTATGTTTTAGTAAACGATTCAGGAGAATTTGATGCACGATAGGGGACCTAGGAGACCCAAGGGATGGAAGGGAAGGGGGATATATAATGGGGATTAATATCAGACTTAAGATAGACCCCAACTAATATGCAATAAGATGGAGCCTATGTTCCGGGAATCCCCACCTCCTTTCACTTATCCTCCCACAGATTCTGAAATGGGAGACACATTAAGACACATACACAGGCTGTATATAGTGAGACTAGTATTTCAATTCACGAAGTATCTTTTGTGAGACACGCAGGCACAGATGATCACCAGAGCTAGGAGCATGGCAGCCCCAGGTAATATCATAGAGCAGAAGACATAGATCTGTTTCACATTAATCTTGCCATGTCTTCTCCTCTGCTGCCATCCCCCCATCAATTACCTAGGCATTCAATAACATTTTCATGTAGCCTCCTCTGAATCAATAGCATATCCTCACTCCCATCATATCACCCGATTTCTTTCTCATCAGCATTCAAGATAAACACACAATAAAATCTTTCTTATTCAGTGTCATTTCTCCTCTTTATTAGATCTACTAGCATTGCAACAATGTTGTTTTCTACTTTTTTTTTTTTTTTTTCTTTTTTTTGCTTGTGAACAACATTTCAGCCCTATTTATGGACTCATAGTGGAGCTGCCCTTGGAGTTAAAACATTTTCATTATTTTGGTAGAAAAATACATTTCAAACTACAAACAATAAATTTACAGTTGAACTTTAGAACATGTTCACAGATGGGAGGTGGACTGATTGGCATGACCCCGCACATACAAACTGGCACAACAACAAAACTCTATTCAAATGGTACTATCAAGGAGATGAAACAAAGTCTATGACAACAGTGTACAAACCTGCTTTGAAATGCTGGATCTAGCTTCTCTTCCTTCCCTTCATAAAAAAAAATAAATAAAAATAAATTTTAAAAAGAGGGAAAGAAAAGAAGGAAGGAGGAGAGAGGAAGGGAAGGAGAGAGTCATAATTTAGAATTGCATAGATTCTCAGAAGACCTAAACAGATATTTCTCCAAAGAAGATGGCCAACAGGAACATGAAAAGCTGTTCAACATGGTTAATTATTAAAGAAATGCAAATCAAAACTACAATGAGGTATCACCTCACACCAGTCAGAATGGCCATTATCAAAAAGTCTACAAATAATAAATTTTGGAGAGGGTGTGGAGAAAAGGGAACCCTCCTACACTGTTGGTGGAAATGTAAATTGGTGCAGCTACTATGGAGAATAGTATTGATGTTCCTTAAAATACTAAAAATAGAACTACCATATTATCCAGCAATCCCACACCTGGGCATATATTTGGAAAAGACGAAAACTCTAATTTGAAAGATATATGCACCCTATGTTCATAGTGGCACTATTTACAATAGCCAAGACATGGAAGCAACCTAAATGTCCATCGGCAGATGAATGGATAAAGGTGTGGTAGGGGCTTCTCTGGTGTCACAGTGGTTAAGAATCCACATGCCAATGCAGGGGACACGGGTCCCAGAAGATCCCACGTGCCGCGGAGCAACTAAGCCCGTGTGCCACAACCACTGAGCCTGCACTCTAGAGCCCATGAGCCACAACTACTGAGCCCACATGCCACAACTACTGAAGCTCACGTGCCTAGAGTCTGTGCTCCGCAACAAGAAAAGCCACCAAAATGAGAAGCCCATGCACTGTGACGAAGAGTAGCCCACACTTGCTGCAACTAGAGAAAGACTGCACGCAGCAATGAAGACCCAACGCAGGCAAAAATTAATTAATTTCCAAAAAGAATGTGTGGAGGATTAGAAACCAAGATGGCAGAGTAGAAGAACGTGCTCTCACTCCCTCTTATGAGAACACCAGAATCACACCTAGCTGCTGGACAATCATTGACAGGAAGACACTGGAACTCACCAAAAAAGGTACCCCACATCCAAAGACAAAGGAGAAGACACAATGAGATGGTAGGAGGGGTGCAATCACAGTAAAATCAAATCCCACAAATGCTGGGTGGGTGACTCACAAACTGCAGAGCACTTAGACCACAGAAGTCCACTCACTGGAGTGAAGGTTCTCAGCCCCACGTCAGGCTTTCCAACCTGGGGGTCCAGCAACTGGAGGAGGAATTCCTAGAGAATCAGACTTCGAAGGCTAGTGGGGTTTGATTGCAGGACTTCGACAGGACTGGGGGAAACAGAGACTCCAATCTTGGAGGGCACACACAAAGTAGTGTGCACATCGGGACCCAGGGGAAGGAGCAGTGACCCCAGAGAAGACTGAACCAGACCTACCTGCTAGTGTTGGAGGGTCTCCTGCAGAGGTGGGGGTGGCTGTGGCTCACCGTGGGGACAAGGACACTGACAGCAGAAATTCTGGGAAGGACTCCTTGCTGTGACCATCAGCAGTCAAGCAGATTAAAGTTTTACTGAGCTCTGCCCACCAGGGCAACAGTTAGCTCTACGCACCACTGGAATCTCTCATCAGAAAACCTGCACAAGCCTCTTGGATAGCCTCATCCACCAGAGGGCAGACAGCAGAAGCAAGAAGAACTACAATCCTGCAGCCTGTGGAACAAAAACCACATTCAGAGAAAGATAGACAAGATGAAAAGGCAGAGGGCTATGCACCAGATGAAGGAACAAGATAAAACCCCAGAAAAACAACTAAATGAAGTGGAGATAGGCAACCTTCCAGAAAAAGAATTCAGAATAATGATAGTGAAGATGATCCAGGACCTCGGAAAAATATTGGAGGCAAAGATCGAGAAGATGCAAGAAATGTTTAACAAAGACCTAGAAGAATTAAAGAACAAACAAACAGAGATGAACAATACAATAACTGAAATGAAAACTACACTAGGAGGAATCAATAGCAAAATAACTGAGGCAGAAGAACGGATAAGTGACCTGGAAGACAGAATGGTAGAATTCACTGCTGCAGAACAGAATAAAGAAAAAAGAATGAAAAGGAATGAAGACAGCCTAAGAGACCTCTAGGACAACACTAAACGCAATGACATTCTCATTATAGGGGTCCCAGAAGGAGAAGAGAGAGAGAGAAAGGACCAGAGAAAATATTTGAAGAGATTATAGTCGAAAACTTCCCTAACATGGGAAAAGAAATAGCCACCCAAGTCCAGGAAGCGCAGAGAGTCCCATACAGGATAAACCCAAGGAGAAACATGCCAAGACACATAGTAATCAAATTGGCAAAAATTAAAGACAAAGAAAATTTATTGAAAGCAGCAAGGGAAAAATGACAACATACAAGGGAACTCCCATAAGGTTAACAGCTGATTTCTCAGCAGAAACTTTACAAGGTAGAAGGGAGTTGCATGATATACTTAAAGTGATGAAAGGCAAGAACCTACAACCAAGATTATTCTACCCACCAAGGATCTCATTCAGATTTGATGGAGAAGTCAAAAGTTGTACAGACAAGCAAAAGCTAAGAGAATTCAGCACCACCAAACCAGCTCTACAACAAATGCTAAAGGAACTTCTCTAAGTGGGAAACACAAGAGAAGGAAAGGACCTACAAAAACAAACCCAAAACAATTAATAAAATGGTCATAGGAACATACATATTGATAATTACCTTAAACGTAAATGGATTAAATGCTCCAATCAAAAGACACAGGCTTGCTGAATGGATACAAAAACAAGACTCATCTATATGCTGTCTACAAGAGACCCACTTCAGACCTAGGGACACATACAGACTGAAAGTGAGGGGATGGAAAAAGATATTCCATGCAAATGAAAATCAAAAGAAAGCTGGAGTAGCAATACTCATATCAGATAAAATAGACTTTAAAGTAAAAACTATAACAAGAGACAAAGAAGGACACTATATAATGATCAAGGGATCGATCCATGAAGAAGATATAACAATTGTAAATATTTATGCACCCAACATAGGAGCACCACAATACATAAGGCAAATACTAACAGCCATAAAAGGGGAAATCGACAGTAACACAATCATAGTAAGGGACTTTAACACCCCACTTTCACCAATGGACAGATCATCCAAAATGAAAATAAATAAGGAAACACAAGCTTTAAATGATACATTACACAAGATGGACTTAATTGATATTTATAGGACATTCCATCCAAAAACAACAGAATACACATTTTTCTCAAGTGCTCATGGAACATTCTCCAGGATAGATCATATATTGGGTCACAAATCTAGCCTTGGCAAATTTAAGAAAATTGAAATCATATCAAGTATCTTTTCTGACCACAACGCTATGAGACTAGATATCAATTACAGGAAAAGATCTATAAAAAATACAAACACATGGAGGCTAAACAATAAACTACTTAATAACGAAGTGATCACTGAAGAAATCAAAGAGGAAATCAAAAAATACTTAGAAACAAATGACAATGGAGACACGACGACCCAAAACCTATGGGATGCAGCAAAAGCAGTTCTAAGAGGGAAGTTTATAGCAATACAATCCTACCTTAAGAAACAGGAAACATCTCGTATAAACAACCTAACTTTGCACCTAAAGCAACTAGAGAAAGAAGAACAAAAAAACCCCAAATTTAGCAGAAGGAAAGAAATCATAAAGATCAGATCAGAAATAAATGAAAAAGAAATGAAGGAAACAATAGCAAAGATCAATAAAACTAAAAGCTGGTTCTTTGAGAAGATAAATAAAATTGATAAACCATTAGCCAGACTCATCAAGAATAAAAGGGAGAAGACTCAAATCAATAGAATTAGAAATGAAAAAGGAGACGTAACAAC
>NC_041221.1:76857256-76858015 GCF_002837175.3 Physeter macrocephalus | reverse complement strand
AAACCTACCTAGGGAGACAAAAGACCTGTATGCAGAAAATTATAAGACACTGATGAAAGAAATTAGAGATGATACAAATAGATGGAGAGATATACCATGTTCTTGGATTGGAAGAATCAACATTGTGAAAATGACTCTACTACCCAAAGCAATCTACAGATTCAATGCAATCCCTATCAAACTACCACTGGCATTTTTCACAGAAGTAGAACAAATAAATTTCACAATTTGTATGGAAACACAAAAGACCCCGAATAGCCAAAGCAGTCTTTAGGGAAAAAAATGGAGCTGGAGGAATCAGACTCCCTGGCTTCAGATATACTACAAAGCTACAGTAATCAAGACAATATGGTACTGGCACAAAAACAGAAACACATTTCAATGGAACAAGATAGAAAGCCCAGAGATAAACCCACGCACCTATGGTCAACTAATCTATGACAAAGGAGGCAAGGATATACAAGGAGAAAAGACAGTCTCTTCAATAAGTGGTGCTGGGAAAACTGGACAGCAACATGTAAAAGAATGAAATTAGAGCACTCCCTAACACCATACACAAAAATAAACTCAAAATGGATTAGAGACCTAAATGTAAGACCTGATACTATAAAACTCTTAGAGGAAAACATAGGAAGAACACTCTTTGACATAAATCACAGCAAGATCATTTTTGATCCACCTCTTAGAGTAATGGAAATAAAAACAAAAATAAACAAATGGAACCTAATGAAATTTAAAAGCTTTTGCACAGCAAAGGAA
>NC_041221.1:76830207-76856987 GCF_002837175.3 Physeter macrocephalus | reverse complement strand
AGCCATAAAAAGGAAAGAAATTGGGTCATTTGTAGAGACGTGGATGGATCTAGAGACTGTCATATAGAGTGAAGTAAGTCAGAAAGAGAAAAACAAATATCGTATATTAACGCATATATGTGGAACCTAGAAACATGGTACAGATGAACTGGTTTGCAGGGCCAAAATTGAGACACAGATGTAGAGAACAAACGTATGGACACCAAGGGGGGAAAGCGGCAGGGGGTGGTGGTGGTGGTGTGATGAATTGGGAGATTGGGTTTGATATGTATACATTGACGTGTATAAAACTGATGACTAATAAGAACCTGCTGTATAACAAAATAAATTAAATAAAATTCAAAAAAAAATCCACATTGATCTTTAGTGGATGTGTGGTTATAAGTCCAGTGTGAAAAATAAAGATACCTTGAAAATGATTAATTAAATTAAAAAATTATTTCATAAAAAAAAGAATGTGTGGTATATATATAATGGAATATTCCTTAGCCATAAAAAAGACTGAAATAATGCCATTTGCAGCAACATGGATGAATCTAGAAATTATCATACTAAGTGATGTCAGACAGAGAAAGACAAATGTTATATAACACTCATATGTGGAATCTAAAAAAAATAGTACAAATTAACTTATTTACAAAACAGAAACAGACTCACAGACATAGGAACAAACATGGTTACCAAAGGTGGGGGGGATAAATTCAGAGTATGGGATTAACAGATACACGCTACCATATATAAAGTAGATAAACAACAAGAACCTATTGTATAGCACAGGGAACTATATTCAATATCTTGTAATAACCTATAATGGAAAAGAATCCAAAAAAAGAATATAAACGTATAACTGAATCATTTTGCTGTATGCCTGAAACTAACACAATACTGTAAATCAACTATACTTCAATTTTTAAAAAATTATTATAGTAAAAAAAAGAATTGCATAGATTATCACTGAGCTGAATTACCCTCGTCTGCAAACCTACCCTCAGAAGCCCTAATGACCCAAGAATATAACATCTGTAGAGCACTCAAAACATCACTGGGGGGCTTCCCTGGTGGTGTAGTGGTTGAGAGTCCACCTGCCAATGCAGGGTACACGGGTTTGTGCCCCGGTCCGGGAAGATCCCACATGCCGCGGAGCAGCTGGGCCCGTGAGCCATGGCCGCTGAGCCTGCGCGTCCGGAGCCTGTGCTCCGCAACGGGAGAGGCCACAACAGTGAGAGGCCCGCGTACCGCAAAAAAAAACACAAAAAAAATCACTGGGACTCAAGTAGTATTGTTCTGTGAATAACTAATTAATGTGCTTCTTGCAGCTAGTCCTAGATTGTTGCTAACAGAGGGGTTCAAGGGCATGTCTTTATAATTAGGAAGAACAGAGAAGGCTGATGGTGAGGGCTAAGAAACAAACTCCATCCTGCCATAAAAAGACCAGGGAATGCTGTGTTGCAAAATGCAACTGTGGATTCCAGGGAATCAAAATATTCTGAATAAGCTCTTATTCCACTACAAATACCCAGCCCTGCACAGCGCTGCCATGCTGCCTCCTCTGCAGACCACTGTGCCCACAGTGCCCGCCACCTCCCTTTGCCTTTGCTTATTGAGTCTTTCTCCCTCTGCTGTCCTTCAGTTAGATGTGTTCAATGAATCCATCTTTTTGGCTCTCAGTGTGCGCTGGGATTCTAAATAGACTATGTAGTCCAGCTACACAAATTCTATGTGGGGACATGCATTGTAAGCCACTTGCCCCAAAATAATCTACCATGTTCTTTGCACACCTTCTTGCCGGAACTCAGATTTCACCATCAAGTCACTTTTCTGATTTAGAAAAACAATAGCATTGTTTCCAGAAGGCCAGTACTCATAGTTCATAAGGAATGGACCTCTCTGGAGACTTGTGCCTCTCTCATCTGTGGAGGTTAAATTACTATGTCAGCCACTTGTAACCTGGAGAAACAAGGTCCAGCCTGAGAGGCTGTGACAAAGGCAGGTACATTTGAATTGAGGAGTAGAGGATGAAAAAGAAGGGAAGGAAAATCTGTGAGTCCAGCAGTCTTATGGAAAAACATCCATGGGGCTAGCTATAATGTATCAAGACCTTAGGGCACACCATGGCAGTCTCACCCAAATATGGTCCTAGCAAGGGTTCTGACCCTGAAATCTCTCCCCATCTCCACCCCTATTCCTTTTCCCTGGACTTCTCTTTATTTGACACTTTCTCTCTCTTTCCAGATTGGCAATTCCAAGAAAGCAAATATAGTTTTCTCTAGATCTAATTTATTCCTCCATAAAATGAAAGTGATAGACTAGATTATGGTTGCTACCCTAGAACAGGTGTCATCAATGTTATAGACTTCCAGGTCAAGGAATGTTCCCTTACAGTCCTAGCTAAATAAATAATAGGGTGAGGAGACAGGCTTTTTAGATGAGTCAGGGATGACCTGGAAAATAAAGAGGTTTCAAATCAGTCCCCTAACCCCGGCGTAGCAAAAATAACCTGGGTTTCAGCTCTTTCCAACAATAATAACTCAGAGATGCTCCCAACAGGTACCTAGAGCCATCTTAGGTTCATGCCTTCATCTTGAAGAATGTTAAACACCAGATCTTACAAACCCGAACCCCTTGTACTTTTAAAAACTGCAAAGTACTTTCACATACATTGCTTCCCAACAGATTCATATGTCCATCTGTATAGATCTAGTTGTGATATTAGTTGGAGGTATGGCTATTAAGAGATTGTCCCAAAAATACAGGGACTTAAAGGGAAAAAAGAAACAATTTGTTTGTTTTCCTATATTATAGAACTGGCAGAGTTCTATTCCACCTGATCATTCAGCCCAACAGAGTGGGGAAGGAGAAGGCTTAGAGAAAGCATAACTAAGGTTTTAAATCCCATTTCACTTCCACTCATATTCCATCACCTCACTTTACTGCCAGGTAGACTGGGAAATGTAGTCTACCTAGGCAGCCATGTGCTCAGAGTTGATGATTTTACTATGGAAGAAGGGAATAGATTTTTGATAGATAGATAGATAGATAGATAGATAGATAGATAGACAGATACAGGTTCAGGTTTAGCTTTAGATTTAGATTTGGTAGATTCTATTATTTTCTCAACTTTAAAGAGATGAGCTTAGGCTCATAAAGGATACAAAGCTTCCCCTAAGTTGTACACCTAGTACATGGTAAATTTGAAAACTCCGGGATAGATCTTCTGAATTTAGGGGAGCTTTGAATGTCACGTAATACCAAGGAAGGTTTTTGAGGAAGAAGTGATGTAATCCAAATTTAAGAAGAAAATTTATAAGCAGTGTGAAGAGTGAATTATAGAAAGAAGAAATAAAGACCTGCAACTAGAGAAACAGTCCAAATTTAGCAACAGCTTAACCTAAAACAGTGGGGATTAAAAGCAAACAGATATCAGAGCAGAGGTTCAGAACTTAGGGCCCATGGAAAGGCATTTATATGGACAAACTCAGTAGTCACTTCAGTAGCATTTTACTGAAGCCTCTCCTGGTTTTCCTCCCACTTCTCCAGCCCCTCCTTCTGTCTCATTTGCTGGCTCTTCCATTGTTACCCAACCTCTGAACATTAGAGGAATCCAGGGTTAAGTCCTAAACCCTCTTCTCTACTCACTTTACTCTCTCCCCCCAGGTTGTCTCATCTAGTTCCTTAACTTTAAATTGCATCTTATCAGTTATTTATTACCACAATAAATCTACATAACAAGCTACCCCAAACCACAATGGCTTTAAGCAATCAATGTTCATTTAGCTCCTGACTGTGCAGGTTGGTTGGTGGTCCTGCCATCCTTGATTGGACTTACCCACCTGTCTGGGTGTCAGGTGCCTATAGACTGATCTAGGATGGCCTCAGCAGGGATGATCAGGCAACTCAGGTCTACTACACTGTCAACTTCCACTAGGCTAGTTGAGACATGTTCTCATGATGATAACAAAGGGCAAAAGCAAGCCAAGCCAATCAACAAGCATCTTAAAAGCCTCTGCCTCCATCATGTTTCTAAACATTCCATCTGCCATTAATGAGAAGGCACAGCAAAGGACACTGATATAGTAAGAGATGAATAATTGGAGCCATTTTTGAAATCCTCCACAATTTCTACATGCAAAGCCTCCTTGATTTACGTATCTGTGTCCCAACCTCTTTTCTGAGCTCTACACATATATGTCTAATGGCCTAATGGACAGTCACTTGGCTATGTCCAGGTATTTCAAACAGCATATTTAAAAATGAACTTTTGATCTTCTCCTTTTAAAACCTGATCCTCATCCAGTGTTCTCTTTCTCAGTAAATAAGGGAAGGAAAATCTGTGAGTCCAGCAGTCTTATGGAAAAACATCCATGGGGCTAGCTATAATGTATCAAGACCTTAGGGCACACCATGGCAGTCTCACCCAAATATGGTCCTAGCAAGGGTTCTGACCCTGAAATCTCTCCCCATCTCCACCCCTATTCCTTTTCCCTGGACTTCTCTTTATTTGACACTTTCTCTCTCTTTCCAGATTGGCAATTCCAAGAAAGCAAATATAGTTTTCTCTAGATCTAATTTATTCCTCCATAAAATGAAAGTGATAGACTAGATTATGGTTGCTACCCTAGAACAGGTGTCATCAATGTTAAAGACTTCCAGGTCAAGGAATGTTCCCTTACAGTCCTAGCTAAGTAAATAATAGGGTGAGGAGACAGGCTTTTTAGATGAGTCAGGGATGACCTGGAAAATAAAGAGGTTTCAAATCAGTCCCCTAACCCAGGCTTAGCAAAAATAACATGGGTTTCAGCTCTTTCCAACAATAATAACTCAGAGATGCTCCCAACAGGTACCTAGAGCCATCTTAGGTTCATGCCTTCATCTTGAAGAATGTTAAACACCAGATCTTACAAACCCGAACCCCTTGTACTTTTAAAAACTGCAAAGTACTTTCACATACATTGCTTCCCAACAGATTCATATGTCCATCTGTATAGATCTAGTTGTGATATTAGTTGGAGGTATGGCTATTAAGAGATTGTCCCAAAAATACAGGGACTTAAAGGGAAAAAAGAAACAATTTGTTTGTTTTCCTATATTATAGAACTGGCAGAGTTCTATTCCACCTGATCATTCAGCCCAACAGAGTGGGGAAGGAGAAGGCTTAGAGAAAGCATAACTAAGGTTTTAAATCCCATTTCACTTCCACTCATATTCCATCACCTCACTTTACTGCCAGGTAGACTGGGAAATGTAGTCTACCTAGGCAGCCATGTGCTCAGAGTTGATGATTTTACTATGGAAGAAGGGAATAGATTTTTGATAGATAGATAGATAGATAGATAGATAGATAGATAGACAGATACAGGTTCAGGTTTAGCTTTAGATTTAGATTTGGTAGATTCTATTATTTTCTCAACTTTAAAGAGATGAGCTTAGGCTCATAAAGGATACAAAGCTTCCCCTAAGTTGTACACCTAGTACATGGTAAATTTGAAAACTCCGGGATAGATCTTCTGAATTTAGGGGAGCTTTGAATGTCATGTAATACCAAGGAAGGTTTTTGAGGAAGAAGTGATGTAATCCAAATTTAAGAAGAAAATTTATAAGCAGTGTGAAGAGTGAATTATAGAAAGAAGAAATAAAGACCTGCAACTAGAGAAACAGTCCAAATTTAGCAACAGCTTAACCTAAAACAGTGGGGATTAAAAGCAAACAGATATCAGAGCAGAGGTTCAGAACTTAGGGCCCATGGAAAGGCATTTATATGGACAAACTCAGTAGTCACTTCAGTAGCATTTTACTGAAGCCTCTCCTGGTTTTCCTCCCACTTCTCCAGCCCCTCCTTCTGTCTCATTTGCTGGCTCTTCCATTGTTACCCAACCTCTGAACATTAGAGGAATCCAGGGTTAAGTCCTAAACCCTCTTCTCTACTCACTTTACTCTCTCCCCCCAGGTTGTCTCATCTAGTTCCTTAACTTTAAATTGCATCTTATCAGTTATTTATTACCACAATAAATCTACATAACAAGCTACCCCAAACCACAATGGCTTTAAGCAATCAATGTTCATTTAGCTCCTGACTGTGCAGGTTGGTTGGTGGTCCTGCCATCCTTGATTGGACTTACCCACCTGTCTGGGTGTCAGGTGCCTATAGACTGATCTAGGATGGCCTCAGCAGGGATGATCAGGCAACTCAGGTCTACTACACTGTCAACTTCCACTAGGCTAGTTGAGACATGTTCTCATGATGATAACAAAGGGCAAAAGCAAGCCAAGCCAATCAACAAGCATCTTAAAAGCCTCTGCCTCCATCATGTTTCTAAACATTCCATCTGCCATTAATGAGAAGGCACAGCAAAGGACACTGATATAGTAAGAGATGAATAATTGGAGCCATTTTTGAAATCCTCCACAATTTCTACATGCAAAGCCTCCTTGATTTACGTATCTGTGTCCCAACCTCTTTTCTGAGCTCTACACATATATGTCTAATGGCCTAATGGACAGTCACTTGGCTATGTCCAGGTATTTCAAACAGCATATTTAAAAATGAACTTTTGATCTTCTCCTTTTAAAACCTGATCCTCATCCAGTGTTCTCTTTCTCAGTAAATGTCATCCACCCAGTCGCTCAAGTCACAAACTTGAAACCGGAGTATCCTTCTTAGCACTTCTCTCCTTCATCTCAAATACAATTCATCAAGTCCCATCAATTCTACTTCCAAAATATATCTCATATCTGTCATCTTCTCTCCATCTCCCTTGCAACCCCTCTACTCTAAATTGTTTTCATCTCTCTCCTGAACATCTAAAAATATCCCAATGGACTTTAAGTAAAATCTCAAACCCTTAACATAGAACCCTCACTTCCATCTGCAGCCTTATCCTGTACCTGTCCCTACTTCACTAAGATTACTTGCTTTTATTCATCATCCAGATATAATTAGTGTTTTCTTACCTCAAGGCCTTGGCCACTGTATTGATTTCCTAGGGATGCCATAACATATTACCACAAAATGGGTGGTTGAGACAACAGAAAATTTTTTAACACCTTTACTGGAGTATAATTGCTTTACAATGTTGTATTTCTGCTGTATAACAAAGTGAATCAGCTACACATATACATACATCCCCAGATCTCTTCCCTCTTGCGTCTCCCTCCCACCCTCCCTATCCCACCCCTCTAGGTGGTCACAAAGCACCGAGCTGATCTCCCTGTGCTATGTTGCTGCTTCCCACCAGCTAGCTATTTTACATTTGGTAGTGTATATAAGAGACAACAGAAATTTATTCATTCACAGTCTGGAGGTCAGAAATCCACAGTGTCACCAGGGCTATGCTCTCTCTGAACACTTTAGGGGAAGATCTTTCCTTGCCTTTCTAGCTTCTGGTGGTTGCTGGCAATACTTGGCATTCCATGGTTTACAGATGCATCACTCCAATCTCTGCCTCCCTTTCTCCCCTGTATCTCTCCTGTGTCTAAATTTCCCTCTCCTATAAGGATACAAGTCATTGGATTAAGACCCACCTTAATCCAGTATGACTTCATTTTAACTTGATTATATCTGCAAAGACCCCATATCCAAATAATGTCACATTCACAGGTACTAGGGTTTAGGACCTAAACATACCTTTTTGCAGGATACCATCTAATCCATAATAGTGATGCTATTCCCAACAGAACATTTTGAGTGATAAGGACATGGACTTTGGAGCCCAGACTGCCTCAGTTTGAACGCCAGTTTTGCTCTTATTAGCTGTGTGTGCCTAGACAAGCCACATAACCTCTCTAGGTTTCAATTTTCACATCTTTAAAATGAAGATGGAAACAGAGTCCACGTCACAGGGAGAATCTGAGAATTAAATGAGTTAATTTGTACAGTGCCCTGAACATAGAAAACATTATATGTGTGTTTATTAAAGTTAGTTCTTTATATACTCATCCTTCAGGTCTCAGCTTAAATGTACTGTATCACACAGACATTTCCTGATTTCTCCTCACTTCAAACATAATTCATAACTATTTATTCATTTGTATTGTTAATTTGATTTCTGTTTTCCAATTAGACTAAGTTCCCTGAGAGCAGAGTGTGTCTATTTTATTCACCACTCTATTCCTAGCACCAAAAAAATGCTTTGCATCTGATGACTGTTAGATAAATATTTGTTGAAAGAATAATTACGCAGGGCTCAAGCTGGCAATTTAATTTTCATGGGTTTGTGGAGGGTTTTAGTCTCCCTCTCTCTCTTTGGCTCCACCTCTAGGAACCTTCGAAAAAGAATCTGTTCTAAATTCATAACATGGAGACAGGTTTGTTCTCTTTCTCGATGTAGCTTCACAGAAGAATGGTGATGCCTTAGCCAACAGTTTTCTAGGAAAATCTGCCCCCTAAAGGGACAGAGAAGAGAAACATGGAGCCAAGTACAGGAGGGCACAGGGATAGTGAATCAGAAACAATCACAGTGTAAGGGGTCACCACATGGTAATTCAATTAAAAAACAGATTTTGGGACCACGTATGAATTTGTATCTATCAATAGGAATTTGTCCTTTATTATAAGCATGGGAAAGGTGGGGGGGCAGAGAACAAACATAACTTATGCGGAAGAAACTGTTGGTGCTCTTCTTATTTCATTGCTTGTGTAAATAGAAGTCTGGCTCCGTGAACAGGTAAGTAGGTGAGACCCAGGTTATGCCATTTCTATCTACAGAAAAAGAAATGGATACCTCATCCTCCAGGTAACACAGGGAGCCTGAAAACTCACCGGGATCTCATTACTTGCTCTCCAGATTGGGGAATTCCCTTTGCCACCTGGATCCTAACGTACTTCTAGCCGTTATGCCAATATAAGCTGAAGACTAGTTTTTTGATGTTTATGCGATAGGTATTTTAGATATAGTAAGTCATTTAATCCCCCTACAAGCCTATATGTGGATAGCATTATCCAAGGTGACAGTGAGTACGTGATACAGCCAGGATATACTTATCATGATTCTAAGGTCAATACTCACTTCGTCCGAAGGGCTTCCCTTGCAATCTGACACCTTTGAAGTCATTAGTAAAACCTAGTCCAGCAGTTTCTTAAAGCCTGGTCCGCAGACCCCTGCGTCAGAATCACTGTTGGTCTTTGATAAAAATTCAGATTCCCTGGCCCTGCCTAAGACCGAAGGAATCAGCAGGTGGGGGGTTAGGGATTCTGCTGCAGGGCACCTGTGGAAGCAGATGATTCACATGCATGAGGACCACACGCATAGGCTATGGTCATTATCGCACAGACAGCTGCATAGCACCCTAGCTGACTTCAGCCCTGCTCGACAGTCTCTAACCAAAGCTGCTCTCAGAGCCGCCTGGTCTCCCGCAGGCGCAGAACGGAACTGATCACGGGCTCCTGTACGCTGGGCGGGGCTCCCTAAGACTCCGCCCCCTCCGAACAAGCCGATGCAAGGGGCGGGGCTCTCCCTAAGAAACTTAATTCCGGCTTCTCCCTCCTGCCCCGCCCCGGGATCTCAGACCAATCAGACGGCAGGTTGCTGAAGCTCGGGGCCAATGCTCGGGGCCGTCCTTATTTCCTCCGTGCAGTTTGAAACTGTCCGGTTGCTGCTGAGGAAGCCGCTGGACTCCCTGTTGTCTTAGCGGCGACGCGGAGAGAAGACGCGGAGGAAGGAGTCCGTGTTTGTGGGGAGCCGAGGTGGTGGGTAGCGGCGCCGCGGGCGGGCCCCGCGCCCCTGGCGGAGGCACTGGAGTGGGGTTTTAAGTGTCTCGGCCTGGGTTGGCGCCCCCGAGGATTGGACAGGACAGGGCTGGGGGCATCTTCCCGAAACGCGGGCCCTTCAGCTGTTCTGCGGGGCGGCAAGGTCGAGAGGTTTTTTCCCTCCGAGCCGTCCGGGAAGAGGGCAGGAGTGAGGGGTGCCTGAAGTATAGCGGTATTGTCGCTATAGGTTCGGGTCAGTTAAAACGTTAGGGGGTAAAATGACCATGTCTAACCCTTTGTGTTTTTTTGTTTTGTTTTTTGGGGTTTTTTAAAACATCTTTTTTGAAGTATAATTGCTTTACAATGGTGTGTTAGTTTTTGCTTTATAACAAAGTGAATCAGTTATACATATACATATGTTCCCATATCTCTTCCCTCTACTTACTTCACTCTGTATGACAAATTCTAGGTCCATCCACCTCACTACAGATATCTCAATTTCGTTTCTTTTTATGGCTGAGTAATACTTAGTTTTTAAGTAAGAATTCGATTAACACAGGGGTAAGAGAAAGTGATTGAAGAGAACTTGTAGTCCTTTGCTTGCTCGCAGCTGCTTCTCCCTCTGTAGTCCCTGACGTGGGGAGGGGCTGGCGCACCCCCTCTCCTTGCCTGCAGCTAAGACAGCTCAAGGGCGCAGGGACGTCACCTTGCTGCCCGCTCGCACGTTAATTCACTCTTTCTCTGCCCCTTGGAGGTTAATTTGAATTCCCGGACCCCGCTTCCCCTATCAGCCAGGCAATTACCAAGATGTAATTTGATTTCTCTGGCAATAGACAAGCGCTCGGAACTTTTTTTTTTTTTTTTTGCGGTACACGGGCCTCTCACCGCCGCGGCCCCTCCCGTTGCGGAGCAAAGGCTCCGGACGCGCAGGCCCAGCGGCCACGGCCCACGGGCCCAGCCGCTCCGCGGCACGCGGGATCCTCCCGGACCGGGGCACGAACCCACGCCCCCTGCATCGGCAGGCGGACTCCCAACCACTGCGCCACCAGGGAAGCCCCTGCTCGGAACTTTTTATCTCGTGGTTTCTGATATCTTGGGTTAGAGAATACTGAAAATTTAGTTATCTGATGTACATCTGCTTCCCATCAAAGCAAGTTTCATTTTTCTCCTTTGTCTCTGAACTAGAAACAGTAAGGAAAATGCTGCTGTTGGTAGAGTTTTAGATAAACTGTCATACCTTGTTGGCATCAAAACAGTGCAGATGGCAGATTTATAACATTTTCCAAAAGTACAGTAGTTGTTTTGTGTCTGCAGTATCTATATTCAGAAATCCTTTTTGAGATCTGACCATACTTTTCAGCTTGTTTTTTAAATAATCAGCACCCCTCAACCCCTGCCCCCCTTTTTACCAGTCTGCAAACACATCCTAAAGGAAGTGAATTGAAATAGAAGGGACAAAGTTACCACAGTGGTGGACTTGAAGTCCTTGAAGCAGCCATTCCTTGCTGCAGATGTATGTGCTTATTTTATCCTCCCTAATTGGCTTAACTAAAGTCAGTCATGCTGAGATTTCATTTACTTATCATGTCTCTACACAGTAATGCTCATTGAATAAAGTTGAAATTTCCTTTCCACAGTCTAACCCCAACCTATGTTTCCATTCTAATATTGCGTTTCTCCCTCTATCTGCCCTTTCTATTTCATTTTCTTCATCTCTTAATTTTCAGCCCACTGTGATTGAGACTTGTTCCAGTGTCCACTGAAATTGTTCAGGCTAAATGCCCCAGCAACTTCCTGATTGCCAAATTCAAGGGACTCTATCAGATTCTCATCTTCCTTTGGCATCTGCTTCTGACCACTCCCTCCTGGAAGCTTTTGTGATGCTGTTCTCGTTGTTCTACTGTTCTGACTTCCTTTTCCATCTTTGCTGGCTCTTCTTCACTTCCCCTTTAAATATTAGCTGTTCTGATTTTAACCCTCCTCTTGCTACAGTAGTGGCCCTTAACTTCACTAAAGTTATAGTACCCTCTGGACACATTGGAAGCTGAGAATCCTCTTCCTAGAAAAATATGCATGTGCTAAAAATAATGCATACAGTTTGGGTGTAAGGACCTCAGAATAAGAACTCTCTCTCACACTCCTTTTCGTAAGTGATCTTATCCTCTCTCTTTTTTCAGCAGTTCCCATTATGCTGACGATTCCTCAAAATGAATCTCGAAACCTATACATCCAGTGCAGGCCTCCCACCTTGCTTAACTCCAGAAAGAACCATTCACATTGTAGCCATTGTGAATGGCAGTCCTTGGAGTTGTGCATTGCATAAGTGGTGTGCCCAGATACTGCATACCTGCAGCCTCACTTCCGTGCCTCGGAGGCACCTCACACCCAACAAGTCTGATAATGAGTCCATTACCCTTCCTCCCAACCTGCTTGTCTTCCTGTATTCCTTGCCTTGGGGAGTAGCACTGCCATCCATCTAGTTGCAAGCCAGAAATCTGGAATAGATCAACATTTCCTCCTATTAACCCCTTAACCAATTGTTGATCATGATCTTGAATTTCCACTGCCATAACGCAACTGTCTCACAGGCATAACTCCATCCACTTCCCATTGCTGCCTCCTCCATTCAGGTCCCCATTTGCCAGAGGGAACATTTATCTCTTGGACTACTGAAGTTGGCTCTCCATTGCTCTTTCTTCAGTATCCCACCTCTCAAATCCATCCTGAAAGCTGCCAGAGTGATCTTTCGAAAAGACAAGCCTGATCATGTTATCACTGTGTAAGACTTTAATAACTTCTCTTAGAAGAAAGATGAAACTTTTTAACATGACATAATTATGATCTTCCATGATCTGGCTGCTCCTTACCTTGCTTGTTTCATTCTTAGCCAAACCTTGCTTTGTACCCTTTGCTTTAGCCTCACAAACTACTTGCAGTTCCTGGAGTATGTGTCCATGCCTCATTGTCTTTGCTTATGCTGCGCTATTGCCTTGCATATCCTTTAATCTTTTATCTGTCTTTCAGGTCTCAACACCCTGATCATTTATTCCCACTCCTTCACACCCTCATCATCCTACCCTGTGAAAAAGGCTACTCTGACCTCCCTACTTTGTGCCTCTGTTGTTTTAGGATCTAACAGCACTCTTTTCATCAGTCATTTCTGATATATACATGTCTGGCCCTCCTTACAGATTGCAGAGTCCTTGAGGACAAGGACTTCTTCATCTTACCTTTCTCACACATATAACTGGTGCTCGGATCATTTGAATAGTCATAATATGCCTTTTAAGGAACTTATGTACTTGTTACTAACGGTACTTTTATTATTATTTATGTTTTTGGTTAAGACCTTAAACAATTTTTCTTTGCATGGTATTAGAATCTATCGTTCCATATAGGCTTGCTTTTCTTTTTTGTTTTTTTTTTTGTTTGTTTGTTTGTTTTTTGCTTTTCTTAAAATAGTATTCCCAAGAGGTCAGTTTGCCAAGCAGAGAATTTACACAGGTTTTTCCTTCTCTCTTGGTTCAGTATATTGTAGGAAAGGATGTAGCACCTAGGTCCTCAAACACCATTGAACAGTGATCACACGTTCTGATTCTCAGCAGCCCCTACCATGGCTTTTTCTGGGGAGCCTCCATTTTTTCTTTAACCTTTCATGTATTTGTCTCATCTCCTTGACTACATTATAAACTCACTCGTTGGGAAGTGAGTCTTTATTTTTTTCTTGCCCAGTGATTTCGTCTGTGGGTGTTCAATATGTTGAATGATTTTAACATATCGAATGGTTGTTGTTTACAGGGTATGATGTTATTACACACACATATATGTATATAGAAAACATTTTATTTTAGTTTAAATATTGCAAAAAACAAACTAAAGTTAGCTTGTCCTGTTTTATAGTATTTGTACAGAATGTCATCAGATGAGGAGAAATGCTCACCTCCAGTTTTGCACAATGACTCCGAGCGAGGCAGTTCTGTCTCTTCAGATCTTCAGGTAGGAAGACATGTCTAAATTTGTCATGACTTATTTATTTCAAACAAGAGACAATATGAGGGAAAACTAGGAATACATTTTTCATTCATTCATGCCATTTACAATTATAATGTGTATCAAATTATAATAATATCAAACTTTGGGAATTATTTTTCAAAATTTGGAAGTACCTTACATTGTTTTAATTAACCTTTCAGAAAATAATCATGAACGCTTCCAGCATTCTCTGTACAAAGGCTTCAAACAACACAGTGAGAGGAGAAGCTGAAAATCTGAAGAAACATTTTTTCTTGAAATTTTCTCTTTGTAGCTCTCTCATATGAATGCTGCTTTCACTTTAATGCAAATTAATCCAATATCAAACCATCCAGAGTTCTGGGGCCCTAGATTCCCCAGTGTTCCACTCTTGGTTCTGGCCCCTGTTGCCATACCATTCAGCACCTGCTGGTGCCCGGGACCTGGACAGTGACAGGTACATTGACTACAGAAGGCGTGGCTTTTATATGAAATGTTTTCAATTTCTTTTCATTCTAAGTGTTTTATCATCAAAAATATGGATTCAGATTTCTAGAGTAGATTTTAAATGAGAGAATACTGACATGGTATAGCTTGGGTTTTATGGTTATATTACTTAAGAGGGGAAAAGCTGGATAGTATGTTTATGCCTAAGTAGAGTAAGTTGTTACTGGCACTGCATAAGATGACAGAAGCTTTAGGGAAACATTTTATGAAACAGATGTGTTCCTTTAATTGAAATGACAGGTTTAGGAATTGGGAAGCCATTGGAAAAGTATCCGTGAATATTTACTAGGGTAAAAGTGGTCTGGAATTGTGACTTAGATGTTTCATCCTTGCCTTCCCTTTGGATGTTACCTCTCCCATATAGTGCTATCTCTTTAGGCAACAGTGTTGTCCTGCACCCTTCATCTTTGCCATATCCAAACTTCCTTCAGGAGAGAACTGATTAACTTATTTATACCTGTGATATTGTGAGTTATAATAAATAAATAGTTGGTCTTCATCCCATTTCTGGCACAGAGCTCCTAAACCTATTGGAATTTCCTAACTAGTGAGAATGATGGTATCTTTTGTTATGTTGATGCTGTGACTTTGGACCTCGCCTAAGGATGGGGACTGGTGCCAGGAGAGACAACCATGTTATCAGAGGGTTGAAACTTTCAGTCACACCCCCCTGACCTCTGGGAGAGGGTCTTGGAAGTTGAATCAATCGCCAGTGGTCATTGATTTATTCAATTATGCCTATTTAATGAAGCCTGCATCAAAACCCAAAAGGACTGGGTTTGGGGAGCTTCCAGTTGGTGAACACGTGTAAGTGCTGGCCTGCCAGGAGGGTACGGAAACTCTGTGCCCCTTCCCCATACCTTGCCCTGTATATTCCTTCCATCTGGCTATTTCTGGGTTATATCCTTTTACAATAAACTGGTAATCAAGTAAGTAAAATGTTTCTCCGAGTTCTGTGAGCCCTCTAGCAAATTACTCAAACCCAAGGAGTGGGTCTTTGGAACCTCCAGTCCATAGCTGGTTGGTCAGAAGCACAGGTGATAACCTGGACTTGCGACTGGCATCTGAAGTTGTGGGTTGGGAGAGGGCAGTTTTGTGGGACTGATCCCTTCACCTTTGGAATCTGATGCTATCTCAGGTGGAAAGTGTCAGAATTGAGTTGAATTATAGGACACCCAAGTGGTGTCTGAGAATTGCTTGGTGGTGGTGGGGAAAAAAACTCACACATTAATTGTTGGGTCCAGGACTCTTTAATACTAAAATGTAAACACCTTATAAGATCTCAAGTTGTCATTTTGTCAAGAAAAAAAGCTTTACGTCAAAATAAATGTCTAGAGTAGAAGGTGGTGGGGAAAAAAACTCACACATTGTAATTGTTGGGTCCAGGACCCTTTAATACTAAAATGTAAACACCTTATAAGATCTCAAGTTGTCATTTTGTCAAGAAAAAAAGCTTTACATCAAAATAAATGTCTAGAGTCTTTACGTCAAAATAAATGTCTAGAGTAGAATTTTAAGAGAGGGAGGGGGAAGAATCTTCTAGACATGCCAGAAATCATTTTGTGTTATTGGTTACCTACTTAGAATGTCACCTCAACTGAGATTCTGTCTTTAGTAACCCTCAACTTATGACCCTACTTGTTCTTGACTACAGTTGAAAAGCTGCCCATATTCCATTACTGGAAACATTTCAAAATGAAATACCAAAAATGATGTTAAAAATAGAAAAACATAAAATAATTATATAATTTAACATATATAGTAAACATGTAACACCAAACACTTAATACAAAAGCCCCGCATAAATCAGTATTCCTCTTAAGGGTGTTTTTATTACTGTCTCAGATATGTGAATGCTTCATAAAACTGTTGCTGATAAATGTGGAGGGAGGGGCAGCATCCATAGTGCTTATTCACTTACAGTTTCCTCTAAGCACAACTCAAAAATATCAGCCAGTTGTCCTGACTGCACCCGGTATGCATGGGTTCAGCTGTATTTTAGGCTCACATCAGTCCAGCTCTTGGGTGGGGGATGGGGGGGTTGGGGGAGTGGGGGGGCAGAGTTACAAGTTTTGGTTATTACTTTAGGATTCTTGTTTACCTTAAGGCAGGTTATCTTTGATAGTTAAGAAAGACAATATTTTGATCCTTAACTAAAAAATAACCCATTCGGCCTGTATCTACGTATATGAAACTAAAATAGTTGTTCAAATAACTGATTTTTAAAAATTTTCCTTTA
The DNA here is from genome assembly GCF_002837175.3 of Physeter macrocephalus. Taxonomy (NCBI): domain Eukaryota; kingdom Metazoa; phylum Chordata; class Mammalia; order Artiodactyla; family Physeteridae; genus Physeter; species Physeter macrocephalus. The sequence goes on along the minus strand of NC_041221.1, from coordinate 76,840,548 downwards.
AAGTAAGTTAAAATGTATATGTACATCGAATCCTATTAATGTATACCTGTTTACATCCCCTTTAACTCATAGTGATTGTTGTGGGAACTTGGAAACATATGTTTGGATCTTTCTCCCTTTTCAGAGGTCAGACTAGGGAAACCACAAGTTAAAGTCTCTGATTTTCACTTCCTCTCCATTCCTAGAGGCACAGTTTATTCCTGTGGTAATAAACTAACCGAGCAGAGCTGATTTGTTTACATCTAGTTGTAACTGCCTCCAGAGGAAGGAGATGCTAAAAAGTTAATTGACATCAAAATACAAATATAAGATAGCTATTGTATTAATCTTCTCCTGCTCTCTTAACAAAATACCATAGACAGGCGTTGTTTAAACAAAAATTTATTGGATCCTAGGAGTACCAAATGAAGATCTGACAGGGTCAGTTTCTGAAGAGGGCTCTCTTCCTGGCTTGCAGACGGCCACCTTCTCATGGCCTTTCCCTTGGTACATGTGTGCAGGGAGAGAGAGAGAGAGAGCTCTTTGTTTTCTCTTCTTATAAGGACATTAATCCTTTCAGATCAGTACTCCACCCTTATGACTTCATTCAACCTTAATTATGTAATTAGTTCCTTAAAGCCCCCCTATCTAAATACAGGCACACCAGGGGATTAGGACTTCAACGTGTATTTTGCGGAAACAAAAATTCATTCCATAATAGCCACACTTTTATATGTTCTTTGCCAAAATCAAAAGTTTACTTTGGCTGTTTGCAGATTATACTGGGACTGGTACATAGTCTTGTGGTCATCTGAGGACCCAGTCTTTTCTCTCCTGCTGCTCGACCCTGCCCTAGGGTTGACTGTGTTTGCATTGCCAGTGCATTGACTCACTACAACCTCTAGCCCATGAGAAAAGCTGAATAGGAAGCAAGCAGCTTCTTTTTTAAGGACTTGATCTGAACTTGCACCCATCATTTCCATTCAAATCCCATAGACCAGGTCTCTTGGCCACACCTACTTGCGAAGGAGGCTGAGAAATGTCTGTGGGTGCCCATTTGCCTAGGTCAAACCCTGCAGTTTTATTAACTTAAAGGAATAAAGGGGAAATGGATGCTGCTGAACTGTTAGCCTCTCTACCATAGTAAGTTATCATACTTAAAATTTTATATATTATGATAGTTAGCTCATTAGGACTGACTCATACATTCAGGGTTGTAGGAACCAGTGAAATATCTTGTGTATGGCCTCAAGCTATAAAACTATTTGGGAATTTCCTTTTATTCTAGTAACTGGAAATCTGATATGGTTCAGGAAATATAAACCTAAGCCTTTTTACATCTATTTAAAGACTTACAGTTATTTTTGTTTACATAAAAATTAAATGTTGTATCTCTGATACTCTAAATGATTTTTTTTTCTGATAAGAGCCTTCAACCTCAGTGATAACCATTATGTGAAACACTGACTCTTACTTTCGATCAGGAAATGTAAGTTTAAAACTCAGACGTGTGCTTATTGTCATGAAGAGAACATCACTGACAAAGGAGCTGTCTATAGCAATCTGAAGGAGATTCTGATGATTGAGTTTTCTAACCATGCTCTCTTTGCAATATCTCTGTTTCTCTTCTGTTGCTAGCCTTAATATATGTAAAAATCGATATTTGCTGTGACTAAAATTTACTGCATGTAAGTAATCTATGTTAAATGTTAAATCAAGGTTGAAACTGAAACCAAGTCACTCCTTTACATTTAATTCCCCTAAAGACTAGCAGTTTTCAAACATCTACCAAGCATAAACATCTATCAAGCATAAACTCTTCAAACAATTTTACTTCAAATTCCAATATAAAAAGATTAAAGCCAAACTACAGTTGTATAGATTTATTTCATAAATTCAAATTTGTGACATTTACTTCTCATAAAAGCAGTAAGGAAAAACAGTGGAGCTGCCTTGATAAACGTACATTTGAGATTGGGGGATACTCAAAGGCCGGTGCAGTATTATAAACCTAAGTATCCAGTTTACTTCTATATTTTGTTTGGGTTACAAATTAACAAGAAAATTCTGATTCTCAATATAAGTAGTTGAAAATAGTAGATTTTTAATAACATATCTCACTTTCAGTTAAACTGATTTGAAGTGTAAAAAAGAATTGCTAGGAAATTTTTGATTCAGTGTTGAATCACCAACAAAAATTTATCACCTCTTCAAACTTTTTTATCACACAAGCAGCACCCAAAGACTCAAACTTAGAATAAGTGCTAATGGTAAGCATGTGACAAGGTGTGAAGTCACTGGCTACCACACAGCTCATCACTCTCGTGTCATAAAGAGGGACTGGCCCCATCAGATGTGCTTGAGTTTGAGTGGCTGGTAGTTGGTGTGGACCCCTTATGTCATAGTTGTGTGCTCACCTGTACAGCTTACTTGAGCAGATGTGTACAGGTGTGAAGTTAAAATAACAACAAAAAATAAACTTGTACAGAGCTACAACCTTTCCAATCTATGACACATTCACAAGAATTTGACATCAATGACAGAAGGAACTTTATTCCAACCAACAAACAAATTTAATAATATACAGCTTCTGGCCTGTTAAAATTTAGTATATATGGCACCTTTGATAGTGTATGCTCTTTTATTAGTTTTTTAAAGAGTTAAATAGCTTGAAAATGAAATATGAAGAAAATATTGTGGATTCCCTGAAGTACCTTGGCAACTAGTTTGAAACGTATTGATATTGACTACTTACATAGTCTACAAGGTAGTTCTGACTTCAGAACTCTGACTGCAATTACATCTATTCTTTTGGGAAACACAAGACATTATGATATATTCATGGCCAGAAACTTGAGTGTGTTTAGACAGTTAAATATTCTTACTCATAGAAAACATAGGGAAAAAGTAAGGGTTGCTAATTTTCAAACACCTATACCATATCATAACGGTCTTATTAAAGGTAAGGTTCTTTCTTTGCTTTAGACAGAATCTCTGTTAACTCAATTCAGCAGATATTTACTGTGACACTTCAAGAAGGTAATTTTTAGCATCATTTTTCTTCATCCTGAAGGTGAATCAAATAATAAGACAGTTATGACCAATGAAATGATGATAGTGGAATTTTCTATATCTGAACTAAACTTTTTATGGAGGAAAATTAATATTAAATAATTCTTTAGAATAATGACATTTCATATTCTTGAAAACCTTTCCCCTGTTTTTACTGCAAAGATGTTCTCTGGGTCCATGGCATAATATCCTTAGAAATTACTCCTGAATAGGAATATTTGTTGCCTCAGTGACCAACCCCTTTTGAATGGAGACTAAGTTCCAGTATATTTTTTACTTCACTGATAGAATTTTTTGGTTTGGCTAAACAAATATCTAACTATCTATATTAGGAAACTCCACTTTTTTTTTTTTAACTTGAGGAATATTCCTGTAAAGTCTACACTTTATGGCGCGCTTCTTTTTATCCTCCTTTGGCATGTGCCATGATGTGCCAGCAGGTAGCATGCGGGTTGGCATTGTGCTCTCTTTTTATCTTCAGTATTCTTTCTCTTCCAGTATCTCTCATACTCTTTCCATGCTTACATATGAAAAGAGACTCAGGGTTGTTGTAGAATTGGGTGGGAGCAAGGATTGATCAGAGCCAAAACTACTTTTCATCCCTAGACCTTCCTGTTGTGGAGTCTTTGGGAGCAGCATCTTAGAACTAAATGTCAGAAAAGCAGAGAAACTGCCGTGTCTTTTCCCACCTGCGAGGAACTGCCAATTGAAAGAGGGCTCTTCTGTGTTGTAGATGTTGATCAGCTTCAGGAAACTGCTCTAGGTAATCTGTGTCACCGTTTTAAATTGACATACTGAAGGAATATGGGTACTAAGGCATTAGCACTAGAAGAAATTTGGGCAGGTATATTTGTTGGATTTTTTGCTTGTTTTTAAGAAATTTTACTTACTACAAGAGAGTGAGTAAATGATGAATGAAAAACATAAAAGTACACGTTCCTTACTATCGTTTGGGCATACTGTTTCGGGAACTGAAGTAGAGAACATCTTTGTGCCTTTACCATTCTTTTGCCTGAGTGTCCCTTGTGACAGGGATATAATACATTATTTATTGTTGGCTTCTCATAGGAAGAGTATGAAGAACTGCTTCGTTATGCTATAGTGACTCCAAATATTGAATCAAGTGCTTCACAGCCGTCTCATTCTAAGGGAGAAGTGGTGCCAGATATTAGAATTCCTACTATAATTGATGATATTCTTCAAAATCCAGGTTATGTATATTTTTCGAGATGTCTCTTCATTTAAGATGTTACTGAGTTTTTTAATGCTATTGACTTTTGATGGTGAAAATACTTCTCCAGTGATTCTTCTCAATCAACAGTGTATATCACTATAATTGGGGGAAATTTTACATTTTAATACGTTTTTCTTGGCTCTTTTATAACATTCGATTTTTATTTGAACTTCATTTAGCTATTTTATGAAAAGTTATAAAATTAGAGCAACACTGTAGCAATTACATGTCTCTTAGTGGAGTATGTTGCATCTCTGTACTTGTTACAATGGTTTTATGCCAGGAGACACTGGAAACGAAATGCCCAAGCCCCCAAATTAGAGATGGTCTATAGGTAGCCCTCAGAACCCCTTAAATTCACGAACCATGTGCTAGGACTTTGTCAGCAGTATTTATACAGGCCCGGAGGACTGTTTGGATTGTTACCGCAAAGGCGAACCCATCTTTGAACTGTGTCACTGCCAGAATTGAGAACTAACACAAACCAGGATGTGTGTTGATAGATGAGTGAGTGAAAGGTAAAGAAAGGAGGATAAAGCTCCTTTTACCTATCTGTTCCTTATTCGATACAAGATTCCAAACAGCTCACTCAAAACAAGTGTTCTTTCAGGGGGTGCAGATAGCCCTCCTAAAACAGCCCTGATAATGGGCAGTTATCAACAATAAGCATAACTCCAAGGATCCCTTGTTGAAGCACATGACACAGCCTATAGTCAGAGCCAGGAGGCTCTTGGGTTCCTGGTAAGTCACAGCCCTAGTGTCTGTTGTTCCTTTCCCTCTATAGACATGGAGTTGTCATTGCTTCTCAGCCTACTGCACTGGATCAACAAATAGGACCAGAACCTCAAAACATACATATTTCTTCTAACACTGAAATGTACTAACACTGAACACTTTCTGCCCAAATTCTGTTGATCTTCAAGAGGTATGACCCTTGGATTTAGTCATTCTCCATCAGTGATCTCGACCATGTTTTGATTATATGCGCTTCCTACTGAGCAAACCCAAAGTGCTGAATACTCTCTTAAAGCAATCACTTGGGACCTAAGAACCCTGGTCTTTTCTAGCATGCAAGATAGTATTCATTTGTTTATGCTCTGCCCTTTTCAAAAAGGATTTGAGATCTAAGCATACAACATGCAGTGAGTTTAGATATCCTGATTCACACACGACTTGCTTAGAATGGACTACGTAAATTTATCCCATTCTCTTTACTCTTGGTATTGCCATTGCTTGGTATAAATGGGGTGTGTTGAAGTTGGCAAAGTCTCTGTAAGCCTCTGACACAGCCATCCTTCTGAGGTTTTTTTTCCCAGTTTCCTTTTCGCCGTGTACTGACTAAAGGTTTCTGAGGTGGAAGTAAAGAAGTCCCTATTTGGGGGCAACCTGTGTCACTTTAGTTTGAATGCAGCTAGTGAAAAGCAGCGGGCCCCGGAAATATCCAGTGTAGGATAAGACAGCTTTTCTAAGTTCTAATGTCATTCATCCACTTACTCTTTTAGTGTGAATTGAATGCCATTAGTAGACTGAATTCTTTTTCATCCATATTTTTTGGGTGAATTGAGCTTATTAATGATACAATAAGACTTTCCGAGTCAAACTTTTTTCTTTCTTCCTATTCTTTGTCTTAATGTTCCTGTATCCCCAGCATACTGTATTTTCCTTGTTCTAAAATCTGACTTGTGTACAGCTACCTTCTTAAATTAGGTGTGTGTGATTAGGCATTCTACATAAGACTGGTTAGGTTTAATTAAAAGAAAAATCTTTTTCTTTTCAGCAGGAAATAGCCCTGCAGTAAGGGAAACGAGGATGGAAGTTGGAAAAAGATGTGATTTAAATATTTCAAGTCATTCAAAGACAGACGGTATGACTTTTCCTTAGCTTATTTTTATTAATATACAACATTTTGTGCTTGGTGAATATTATCCATGTAGTAAGGGGAATAATTGCATATTACTTATTGGCAGGATTTTTAAATGCTGTTATTGCTAATTTATTAAGTAATACTATTTAAAATAATTTTGGGGGCTTCCCTGGTGGTGCAGTGGTTGAGAATCTGCCTGCCAATTCAGGGGACACGGGTTCAAGCCCTGGTCCACGAAGATCCCACATGCCGCTGAGCAAACTAAGCCCGTGCACCACAACTACTGAGCCCACGCTCTAGAGCCCGCGAGGCACAACTACTGAGCCCACATGCTGCAACTACTGAAGTCTGCGTGCCTAGAGCCCGTGCTCCGCAACAAAGAAGCAACTGCAGTGAGAAGCCCACGCACCACAACGAAGAGTAGCCCCGACTCGCCGCAACTAGAGAAAGCCCATGTGCAGCAATGAAGACCCAACGCAGCCAAAAATAAATAAATTAAATAAATAAATTTATAAAAATAAATAAATAAAATAAAATAAAATAATTTTGGGGACTTCCCTGGCAGTCCAGTGGTTAAGACTTCACCTTCCAGTGCAGGGGGTGCAGGTTCAATCCCGGGTTGGGGAGCTAAGATCCCACATGCCTCGCAGCCAAAAAAACAAAACATAGAACAGAAGCGATATTATAACAAATTCATGCCGCTGAGCAAACTAAGCCCGTGCACCACAACTACTGAGCCCACGCTCTAGAGCCCGCGAGCCACAACTACTGAGCCCACATGCTGCAACTACTGAAGTCTGCGTGCCTAGAGCCCGTGCTCCGCAACAAAGAAGCAACTGCAGTGAGAAGCCCACGCACCACAACGAAGAGTAGCCCCGACTCGCCGCAACTAGAGAAAGCCCATGTGCAGCAATGAAGACCCAACGCAGCCAAAAATAAATAAATTAAATAAATAAATTTATAAAAATAAATAAATAAAATAAAATAAAATAATTTTGGGGACTTCCCTGGCAGTCCAGTGGTTAAGACTTCACCTTCCAGTGCAGGGAGTGCAGGTTCAATCCCGGGTTGGGGAGCTAAGATCCCACATGCCTCGCAGCCAAAAAAACAAAACATAGAACAGAAGCGATATTATAACAAATTCAATAAAGACTTTAAAAATGGTCCACATCAAAAAAATCTTAAAGAAAAATAAAATTAAATTATTTTGTAAGATGCCAGATACTACAATTAAGACAGGTTAATGCATTATAATGTGTGGCATATTTTTCTTAAAACTGCTAGATTAGAGGGCAGATTTTTTTAAAATATTTTATTTATTTATTTTGGCTGTGCTGGGTCTTAGTTGCAGCACACGGGGTCTTCGTTGCAGCATGTGGGATCTTTTAGTTGTGGCATGCATGAGGGATTTAGTTCCCCAACCAGGGATCGAACCCGGGCCCCCTGTGTTGGGAGTGTGGAGTCTTACCCACTGGACCACTGGGAAGTCCCAAAGGGCAGATATTTCTAAAGATTTAATGGGATATCATTTTGGCCAATTTAATTTTTTTCATAAACCAGAACATTATTTCCCAACTTTCAGGCATCCATGTACAAACTTAATGACTTTTGTCCCATCTTTATACCACCTCTCCTATCATTTAGTGTTTTTTTTTAGATATATTCATTTTTAGCTTAAATTCATTTTAAAAGGAAAATTTATATCTGTCATTATTGATTATCGCATAAAAATAATGTATACTTGTTACAATTAGAAAGCAATGGTTAAAATAAATGCAACTAAAACAAAGTTGCTAAATTTTGATTGAATACTAGTAGTGATGATATGTTCAGCCTGAAGTCTATTTTTTCTTTGTTGAAGGGTGAGATTAGCAAGTGTTAAAGAGGTTGTAAAAGCATACCAACACCAGACTGAAACTTTTTCTTTGACATAGAATAATAAAAATAGACTGTGATTCAGTGTTATTTAATGTAAGGACCGTTTAAGCCACCATATAAGAAATGCCTCTGTCCTTTAGTTTTCTCACTTATAAATGGAAGACTTGGAGCCTCCCACATTCTTAAGTTGATGCTATTTTTTAAAAGGTGAGTATATATTTAAAAAAAAAAAAAAAAAAAAAAAGCAGAGCCATGCTTTTTCCCTGAGTGCAGATCTAATTGTAGTAAAAGAGAATATTCATGTACTTTGTGATTCTGCCTTTTTCTTTGGGTTCCTTAACCATCTTCAGAACATGTAGGTAGTGTTTCATTGTATGACTAGCCTGAACCATTTTTTGATACATTTTTTTACACAAAATATATGTATTAGGGAACGATTTTCCCTTTTGCAAAGTATTCTGGAAAGATTTACTTTTAAATAACAAGTTCTATAGTAGATTATTTTTTGTTTGATACATTCAGTAAGGAAAAGAGGAAAGCCCTTCAGTCTTGGTTATTAGGACCCTTATAGTAAAAGTGTGAGATACATGAGAAATTAAGATGAATAGTCTGTAATTCCAATATTCATGTGTGACAAAATAGTAACTTTTCTATTTTTATGCTTTTTAAAGATAGATACCAATTCTCTTTCTGGCTCTGGCTCTCACACCATCCCCCCATGTACATGGGAAGGAGGTGGGAGTGATGTACATATGTACATACATGTATATAGATACATATATTTCTCACCTATATGTTGAAGGCTCACAGGGTGCCTTACAACTGAGTGTCTGATAAATTAAACTAGTCTCTTATAGTGTTGAATTTTAGTAGTGTTAAAACCCACCCCATTGTTTTACATAAAGTAGTAATGACTTATATACAGCCATTCTGACCTTGGTCAATTACTTAACCCTTTCTAAACCTCAGTTTCCTCATCAGTAAAATGGAGATAATAATACCTTTTTCTTAGAGTAGTGTGTATTATGAGCTAATCCTTATGACGTTTTCATTACAGGAACATAAAAAGCACTTAGTAAATGTTGATATGATGATGTGAAAGATAATAGTTTCAGCTCAGGCTATACCTAGATATATGAAACATCCTTATTTGGGATAGAGGTCATTTGTGGGTGGGGGAGGGAAGTGTAGGAGATTTCTTGTGCTGGTCAGTCCTAAATCAGTGACAATACTGAAATTTAAAATAGCCAGGTTCAGTACACTGAAAGTCCATTCTCTGCATTTTCCTCAGCCTCCATAGATAACTGACATCTTGTAGGCTTCCAGTATAACTCCTTACCAATTTGGGTTATTTTCAATTTAGCTAACCACTCCAACTTTTCTTTTCTTCTAGGGTCATCACCAGTGTCGTCCCCAAGGAAGTCACCTCACCTGGTTATGGACTTTTTCAGTTCGAATCTTTTAGTTGACTCTTCCTCACCAAGGTCTAATTCTAGTCCTGTAGATGCCCATGAAGTAGTTGGGACCGATTTTCTTATTTCTGATGAAAACCTTCAAAAGATTGAAAATGTTCTTGATCATTGGAGTTCAGGTCTTAAGGTATTACAGTGTTCACTTACAATTGTTTAATATGTAGTATAGCAGTTTTGCTCTTGATTCCACTGTTTATTCTTCTTTTCTTTGAATTAAAAAGTTTAAAAAAAAAAACTTTAGTTGCCTTAGATCAGTCCAGTGTCTTAAATCTATGCCTCTCAATCGTTAACCTCCATATGAATCACCTGGGGATTCTGTTAAACTGCAGCTTCTTATTCAGTCTGTCTTGGCCATGGTCCAAGATGCTGCATTTCTTTTTTTTTGAAACGCACATAGTTAGACCTGTACCACTTTTTTTTAAATTTTTTTATTTAGTTATATTTATTTATTTTTGGCTGCATTGGGTCTTCGTTGCTGCACATAGGCTTTCTCTGGTTGCGGTGAGCCAGGGCTACTCTTCATTGCTGTGTGTGCACTTCTCATTGTGGTGGCTTCTCTTGTCGTAGAGCACAGGCTCTAGGCTCCTGGGCTTCAGTAGTTGTGGCACGTGGGCTCAGTAGTTGTGGCTTCCAGGCTCTAGAGGGCAGGCTCAGTAGTTGTGGAGCATGGACCTAGTTGCTCCATGGCATGTGGAATCTTCCCGGACCAGGGCTCGAACCTATGTCCCCTGCACTGGCAGGCACATTCTTAACCACTGCACCACCAGGGAAGTCTCTAAGATGGTGCATTTCTTTTTTTTTTTCTTTAATAAATTTATTTATTTATTTATGGCTGTGTTGGG
>NC_041221.1:76807563-76829909 GCF_002837175.3 Physeter macrocephalus | reverse complement strand
TCTCACTGTCGCGGCCTCTCTTGTTGCGGAGCACAGGCTCCAGATGCGCGGCTCAGTAGCTGTGGCACACGGGCCCGAGTTGCTCCGCAGCATGTGGGATCTTCCCAGACCAGGGCTCGAACCCATGTCCCCTGCATTGGCCGGCAGATTCTCAACCACTGTGCCACCAGGGAAGCCCCAGATGGTGCATTTCTAACAAGCTCCCAGGTAATGGTTCAGAAGCCATACTTTGAATAGCAAGGTTTTAAATAGTTGCTGGAACAGCTCTCCATGTGCTACTGAACTTCTCGAGATGTTTTGAAAGGCTCAGCCTGTGTGACTGAGAGAGACACCTATTGAGCCTTTCCCACATCGTACCTATGACTAATGGTAATGTCTCCTTTTATATGAAGCATAAGACCCAATTTTAGCAACATGTATTCATTTTATAGCCACTCTTATAGCAACCACAGTGTATAACTGATAAATCAATAAAAATTGATTTTTATTTTGGTGATGTTAGTGGCCTCTAAACAAAATAGTCCAGAAATGGCAGTTTTTCTGCTATTTAAAATATAATGGAGAAAATGACAGTTTTTCTGAAACATAGTTTGAGAAAACTGAGTATTCACATATATGGAGAAATTATGGTCATGAGAGTTTTGTGGCATCTATATTTTCTCCATTATTTGGAACCTTAAATTCTAGAAGTAATCTTTTAGTATAATTTCTATCATTTTTCTCCAGGGAACAGGTTTCATACTTCTAATCGTGGCGTTAAGTCCATTGGAGTAATGTACCACCAACCATTTAAAAATTGTCCTATGTTCAGTTAACCATACTGTTACCCAATTTTTTGATACTGTTATCCAGTTTATTGATAACATGATTATTTGGTCTTTTTATTTATGCCAGTCAGTAGGGTGAAAAGGGATCAGTCTTAGCAATTTGTTGTAAGGTGGCTGTTGTGATGAATGATTTGGAGGAAGAAAGCATCAACTCCAATGGTTTCCACTGTTCATCTTTATCTAAATAATATCCCAGTCCTGTGGCTCAGCCTAGGTCATAGTCCTGCATTTCCTTTTTGTCTGATCCACCTTAATATGGATATTTAAGTCCTTGAGTAAACAAAGGAACTGTTTATTAATGAATGAGACCTAAAAAAAATTTTAATGACACTAAGGTTTCATGCAAAGTAACTTAAAATAGGAAAAAAAATCATGTCCTTAGTATAGTGAATGTGAACTAAGAGCTGTGACTGTTGAACTTGCAGAAGTTTTCATTAGTGGATTTTTTTAATAGCTCTTATGTTGATTGTTTGTTCTGATTTTTAAAAAATTTTTCTTAATTTCAGCATCATTTTATGAAGTGGTATTAAGGAACAGACTACTTGTCAGTATATTTATTTTTCAGACAAACATCATATCTGAACTAAGTAAATGGAGACTTAATTTTATTGACTGGCACCGAATGGAAATGAAAAAAGAGAGAGAAAAGCATGCAGCAGATATAAAACAACTGTGCAGCCAGATCAACAGCTTGAAGGAGCTGCAAAAAACCTATGAAGTCTCCATTGGGAGAAAAGATGAGGTCTTCTTTTTCATATTGCTTTTTAACTGAGATTCAGTAAATGTCTTGCTAGGTAATAAATGCCAGAAACTGATTGTTTAGATCATTACAAGATACAAAGGGAAGATCATTTCAGAAACTGGTAGAAAAATAGATGCATAGAAATAAGATTTATTCTTCACATTAAATGTGCCAGGATCACTTCATTTTATCTTTGCCATCACATTTGGTGTGCTTTAAGAGTGCATATTAAGTGTGGGAACACTAGTTTTTTCTTCCTAACTGCCCTTAACAGAATGTCAGCATCACCCACATTTTCAACCATCCTTTCGGAGGGGCATAAGTATCCCACATTCTATCTGTGATATGTCTTTATTCATTAATGAAGTCCTTCATTTTGTTGATAAGCACAAGAGCACTGTTTCACTTTCTGTCAGCCTGTTAAGAACTTGAGAGTAGGGTTCAAATCTGTGCTAATTTTGTGCTTCCCGACAGCACCTTGAACAGAGCAGATGGGCAGCAAATCTGTAGCTCCCCCAGGAGGATGGTGACCTTCAGAGAAGAGGGACACACACCAGACACCTCAGCTACTTGTCTGCAGATGCAGCACTCACTGTTTTAATGAACTAGATAAGATTATCGGTTTTTTTAAATATACTTTTTTGGGGGTGTTATAGGGTGCAATGTAAAATTGATCATTTTACATAGTTTGCTTTTTTGAAACGATAGATGCTAATGTCAGTCATTTTCTCTATTACCCTCAAAATTCTCTCCTAAGGTTTTAAAATATTTTATTAAATTTAATTTTTTTATTTCAAAAGTGTCACACGCAAAAAGAGTATATATGCATGTCCAGTTTTTGAAAATAAAGTGAACAGCCATGTGCCACTACACAGCTTAATGGACTATTACTAGTATCTTAGAATTCCTGCCCTTTTCCACTTTTGAAAATTATTTAGAGAACCAGAATGTCTCTCAGTAAATATGCCTAATTTACCAAATCTCTTTTTAATGGGGCCATTTTTAGATATATATTTCAGTTACTCAGTTCTTCATAAGAGAGAATCTCAGAATTTAGAAGCCTTCATAGATTTTTTTTAAAAAAGAACAGGAATAATATCACTGAAAAAATACATCAAAGTGTAACAATTATTTGCTTTTATGAGTTTGTTGAATCCAGAAAATCATTAAACGCATATTGAGAAACTTCTAATCCAAGGTATTGAAGGTATTTAGGGACTAGAAAGATATTTTAAACCTGGTCTCTGCCCTCAAGTCTAATTAATAAAAACATTTTGTATATGTAGTAAAACTCAAATGTATGGTTGTTTTTCTTGAATTAAATTCCAGTGATCATATTAATTTTCATATACTGTATATAAACATTTTATTATTACCAGGATACACATAATGAAGATTTCTTTCCTCTTTTGTTCCCCTTCATTCATTGATAAGTAGTGTATTCATATGGGAAAGTTTTTTAATGAGGTTAACTGGATGAATACAGTAGTGATCCATAAGTATTCTCTCTAGCATTTTTTGATACATAAAAAAACCATTTTACTAATTGATGTTTACAGGTGATTTCTAGCTTGTCTCATGCCATAGGCAAGCAAAAGGAAAGGATAGAGTTGATGAGAACATTCTTCCGCTGGCGAATCAGCCATGTCAAATCCAGACAGGACGTAAGTGTGAAAAAGAAAAGCTAACTGACAATTATTAGACTTCTGAACTCAGAAGCATTTAGAATCGTGTATTAGAACTCTTGTTCAAGTCAAAGGAAGATTTTTTTAATAAGTCAAAATGAATTAACAATTTAATGTTATTCTTGTTTTAAAGGAAGTTGATTTTGGTATGGCTTGGGAAAAAATACTTCTTATATTTTATAGACTTATTGATATATCATTTTCTACTTCATAGTAGGTTAATAAGGACTGTGCCTAAATTACAGATGTCCTGGTGGTGGAATCCCCTTTAACAAATTTGACTTCAGATGTAATCACATGAATTTATCACCTTTAGCATATCATATGCTTCCTATATTATTTCTACTTCTAAAATGCCTGAATATATCATCTTCATAAAGAGGCAGTACTGTATTTATACATTATAAAATTGCATAAACATTTGTTGCATAACTTGCCTAATAAGAATTAAAGAAATCCATGTCCATAAACCTTTTTAAAAATTATCCTTAGTTTATATATAATTTAAACTTGAATATCTTTTATTTTAATTAAGTGAGCTGAATCAGTATATCAGTATAAATATAAACTGAGAATAGTAAATTATTGTATCAGAAGTAGAAAAGTATGAAAGTATATATGTATCCCACAAGAAGGCAGAATACAGAGACTCAAAGAGTGTAGGAGGTGGAGATTATATATATATATATAATTTTTTTATATATGATGCCCATGTGAGTCATGGAGTAATCTTTGTGCATTTAGTTCCAAGAGGTTAATTTTTAAGGAAAAGGCTGTTACTGTCATGGAATAGGATTTCTCCTTTAAGAATACTTATTAGTGCTTTTTTAAAAATCCCAATAGATTAGATTAAATCTAATAGATTAAATCCCAATAGATTAAATCTACATTAACCATATTTAAAAGAGCTATTTACAACTGAGTCATATTTTGAAAGTTATTTATTGGGTGACATAATGAGAATATGTCAACTGTTAGTTGAAATAGTTGAAGTTGCCATCAGTTTGTGAATAAAAAAGTTTTTAATAAAATCAAAAATTGGAAATGCTCCTTCAAAAGAATTTAATTTCATTGATAAAAGAAGAATAGCATATGTTCCTACTAGGATCATTTTGGTACTAAATATGATGGGAAAGTATATAAATTAAATTAATCTGCTTATAGTAGTGGCCACCAAGCTGTAGAGAAAGCAGGGCCATTTGGAGCCACAGTCACCACCCTTTCTGCCTTCCAGCTCCTAGTCCTGTTTTCAGCTAAAAGGTCATGCGAATTCATAACCAAGATGGCAAGGGGCAAGTTAATTCATTTTCTTTCATTTGTTTTTTTGTTTTCCCCCTACCTTGATTAGTTGCATAAAGCAATGATGTATTGGATAAGAGCTTAGGCTCTGGAATGAGGCAAGGTCGGCTTTTCCCTTTCTGCCTGTGTGACCTAGGCAGGTTGCTTAACCTCTTTAAGCCTGTCCTCCCATCTGCACATGAGAAGAACACGATTACACAGTATTAAATGATAACGCATGTACCCTGCTTCCCGCAGGCTTATGTTTTTTGTTACTACTGCCAGTATATTTTACCAGTCCACTGTGTTTTTGAGGTTGTATATTACTTTCGTTTAGGTTTATGAAAGTAAACTAGCTGACCAGTACTTCCAGAGAACTTTACTGAAGAAAGTCTGGAGAGGCTGGCGGGCCATAGTACAGAAGCAGTGGAAAGAAGTGGTGGAACGAGCTTGCCAAGCAAGAGCTGAGGAAGTCTGTGTCCAGATTTCCAATGACTATGAAGCCAAAGTTGCTGTGGTAAACTTCCTTTTCACTTTTTTTAATAAAAATAAAAAAGATGGGTAGCAATACTCACTGTTAGTTTACAGTTAGGCAGAGTAACCCATTTCTCCAATTTCATTCAGTGCAGTGTGGGTTCGAATGAGACTACTGGGAACGAACAGTACTAGTCAGACTTACAGACTTATTTGTTCTTTTAAATAGTTATAACTTTGACCTCCAAACCTGTGTTAAATCTCTTGCATGTACATTTCTCTTGGAAATGTAAATCAGCCACAGATCCTTACATCTCTAAGAAAGCATACTTTCTTTTTTTTTTTTTTTTTTTGCGGTATGCGGGCTTCTCACTTGTGGCGTCTCCTGTTGCGGAGCACAGACTCCGGACGTGCAGGCTCAGCGGCCATGGCTCACGGGCCCAGCCGCTCCGCGGCATGTGGGATCCTCCCGGACCGGGGCACGAACCCGTGTCCCCTGAATCGGCAGGCGGACTCTCAACCAGTGCGCCACCAGGGAAGCCCAGAAAGCATACTTTCTTAGGCTTCTTTTGGCCTTTATTTAGCCAGAAATAAAGACCAAAAACAAAAAGTGTTTATCCTGATGTTATTTTAAATATACTATATATTTATAAGGTGGTATAAAGTGGTTGTATATAAATTGAAGTTATTTAGACTTACAACAATAATATTAACATTGTTTCCATGGGAAAATGTTTGAGATCCAAAATGAAAATAAAACCATACTAAAGAATGCAGTAGGCCTCTTGAAATCAAATGTTAAGAGGAAAAAAATTTTTTTCATCATTATAACACTAAATTCTTAATGTTAAAGTTTTATTATGCAAATAATTTTCTGCAGTTGAAAATGACATGCAAAAAAAATGCAGTCCCTTTATTTTTTTTAATTTTTATTTATTTTTTATCTTTGGCTGCATTGGGTCTTCATTGTTGTGCTGGGCTTTCTCTAGTTGTGGAGAGCAGGGGCTACTCTTTGTTGAGGTGCGCAGGCTTCTCATTGCGGTGGCTTCTCTTGTTGCAGAGCACAGGCTCTAGGCGCAAGGGCTTCAGTAGTTGTGGCGCACAGGCTTAGTTGCTCTGCAGGATGTGGGATCTTCCCGGACCAGGGCTCGAACCCAGTCCCTTGCATCGGCAGGCAGATTCTTAACCACTGTGCCACCACGGAAGTCCCATGCAGTCCCTTTAGATTTGGTCTGTGGGAAAGTGTTGTACCTAATGGCACTTTGCACTTTAAATTCTATAGATAACATATAGTTAAAAAATAAAAAAAAAAACTATTACTGTTGCAGGCATTTAGTTATTTTTTTCTGAAGGGGTGAGGGCTGTTTGGGGCTCTTAATATATTTTGTTTAGTATCCTACTTAAAAATTTTATGGTGAGGGCTTCCCTGGTGGTGCAGTGGTTGAGAGTCCGCCTGCCAATGCAGGGGACACAGGTTCGTGCCCCGGTCCTGGAGGATCCCACATGCTGCGGAGCGGCTGGGCCCACGAGCCATGGCTGCTGAGCCTGCACGTCCGGAGCCTGTGCTCCGCAACGGGAGAGGCCACAACAGTGAGAGGCCCGCGTACCGAAAAAAAAAAAAAAAAAAAAATTTATGGTGAGAAATAACATCATTTTGTATAATTAGAACACATCAATCAGGATTGGGACTGGTGTAAAATTCCCTTTGTTTAAACCTTGACTTTATGGTTAGGAATGAAAATGGTTTGTTGATGGAGACAATAGAGGTTAGATGCATCTTTTAAAATAAATTGAGACACAGCAGAAGAGGTATGTGGTAAAGTGATTTTAGTATTTCACACAAAAATAACTTCACAGTATAAGTCTCTTTGTGTGTGTGGTACGTGGGCCTCTCACTGTTGTGGCCTCTCCCGTTGCGGGGCACAGGCTCCAGACGCACAGGCTCAGCGGCCATGGCTCACGGGCCCAGCCGCTCCGCGGCATGTGGGGTCTTCCTGGACCGGGGCACGAACACCGGGGCACGAACCTGTGTCCCCCTGCATCTGCAGGCGGATTCTCAACCACTGCACCACCAGGGAAGCCCTCTTTTTAAAAAAAAAAAAAAAAAAAAAATAGATATTCTTCCTGTGTCTCAATTTTTTTCTTTTCTTTTTAAAAATTTTCCTGATTTTAGTTATCTGGAGCTTTGGAAAATGCAAAAGCTGAGATCCAAAGGATGCAGCATGAAAAAGAGCACTTTGAAGATTCCATGAAGAAAGCTTTCATGAGGGGTGTATGTGCATTAAATCTTGAAGCCATGACTATATTTCAAAACAGAGGTGATACAGGTTAGTATTTTGTTTAAGATTCTCTGCCTACTTTCAAATGGATTTGAGGAGATTTCAGTGATTGGTGTGGTCTGCAGTACTAATTTTCTGCAGTACCTATGTCTTATCCAGGCACTGCTGTTTTTAATATCATGGTGTTATATTCAGTTTTAAATCTGCCATGAAAATTCTCTGTCATGGTTACTTACAGTATCTTATATCTGATCAAGTAAACTGTTAACTCAAGTATTTAGGCTCAATGTTATAATAATGCTTTGAATGTATAACATTATTTTAAGGCTCTTTTAACTATAATGGTAATGCCTTTAAGTATAAAATTTCATTTCTGTTTTTTTCTAATTAGCCAAATTCCTTAGACTGTTCTCATTATTAAATATTTCTTGTCTATTCATGGTTTCCCATTTTTTAAAAATTGCCTGTCTTCCAGTGCAAGAGAGTCCTCAACTAAAACTCATTTTCAATAAATATACATATAGGCCTATCTATAGAAGTTGAGTAAAATAATTCTATGTCAGGAAAGGTCCATGTATTGGCTAGGATCTGAGAGGCTTTTGTCATCCACATGGCCTAGAACAGCTTTGCTGCCAATTTACAAGGAGGCCTATTTTCCTCACTGGGTTTTAGTTTTCTTTGAACGAAGAAGGTAATATAAATCTTCCTTACCTGCTTCATAGAGGGTTCTTGTGAGAATGCAGTGAAATATAATTGAAAGCACTTTAAAAGACAAAAAATACTTTAACATGTAAGAGGATACTTATGATATAATTATTTCAGTCTTAAGTCAGCCTCCAAAGTTTCATGTACACATTGAACATTTTTGCAGTATTTCCTCATATTAAATCCTGTTTGAAACTCAGTTTATTTATTTAGACAGTTTCATTTTGTACCATCATTAATATGACTTCAGTCCTGTGAATAACTTGTCTGTTCTTGTTATGCCCTCATTTTAAAGCATCAACAAACAGTTTTTATTGCAATTGTGCGTGCTATGGATGGTAGTGAGTTAAGGCAAATCGTTTTCTTTCTGAAGCAGTCATGGTGTGTGGCCCACATGCAAGTTAGAAACTTAGAATCATAGAATCTTGAAGCTGAATGGTTTATCTTGCTAATACCCAAATGAGTACTTGATTTCTCTAGTAAATCGTCTTTTAATTGAGTATTAATGCTAAAAACAAACTTACCATCCCCAATGATTGGATGGTCTGCTTTCGGTTGTAATTGTTAGCAAGTTGTATATATTAAATTGAAGAATTTAATTATCTACTTGTAACAGATACTGGGTTTCACAAGTACAGTGAGAAATTATAGTCATTAGAACTTGCTACATTCAATTGCAAGAAATCTATTTCTCGTAACCTACTTAAGAAGGTTACGAATTTACTTAGGACAGAGTGTTTTACCACCTTAATAAATTAACCATCTTAAATTTTAAATTCAAATACAGCTATGTCTCTTACCGGCAAATATCCATAACAGGACTTGGAGAAAATGTATTCTGATAATTATACAACATGATTTATTTTGCTCCTGTTGCTTTTAAGTCTACTGTCATATGCAGCTAATGCCGGGTTCTGGGATCCCAGCTGTTTTCAGTGGACTTGTGCTTTGCTTTGTTTTGTTTTGTTTAATTTTGGCCGTGCCGTGTGGCATGTGGGATCTTAGTTCCCTGACCAGGGATCGAACTTACACCCCCTGCATTGGAAGCACGGAGTCTTAACCACTGGACTGCCAGGGAAGTCCCCTTGTGCTTTGTTTACCATAACAATGGGGAATAAAGATAAACAGGACTAGTAAGACACATGTTAGCAGTACACACTAGTGTTCATGGAGCTACCAAAGGCAAAAGTTCAGTGTAATGTAATGCTGTATTTGCTCTGTGATATTTGTCTTGTGGCATTTTAATAACAGCTATTAAAATAAATTTTAAAAAATTCTCACAAGAGGGACTTCCCTGGTGGCGCAGTGGTTAAGAATCCATCTGCCAATGCAGGGGACACAGGTTCGAGCCCTGGTTCGGGAAGATCCCACATGCTGCAGGGCAACTAAGCCCGTGTGCCACAACTACTGAGCCTGCGCTCTAGAGCCTGCAAGCCACAACTACTGAGCCCGCATGCCACAACTACTGAAGCCCGCGCACCTAGAGCCCATGCTCTGCAACAGAGAAACCACCGCAATGAGAACCCCGCGCACCGCAATGAAGAGTAGCCCCTGCTCACCACAACTAGAGAAAGCCCGTGCACAGCAATGAAGACCCAAGGCAGCCAAAAATAAATTTTAAAAATAAATTTATTTTAAAAAAAAATTCTCACAAGAAAAAAAAACTACTTCTGGCCCCCTTAAAGCAATTGTTTTTTATAATGCAGATTTTAATAATACCGTGTTTCTAATGTACTGCTCTACTTGTTAGAGCAAAATAAATATTTGATTTTTTTTTATCTCTTCTGATTCTCTGCTAGCCATAATCTGCAGTGCATCTCATGTTGTACAATATCCTAATAGATCTTATAGCTTGGATAAAAGTTTCTATGAGGTAGACAAAATATGTCATTACAAATGGCCTTTAAAGGGATACCTGCCAATTTTTAAAGTAGTTTTAGGAACAGTAGAAAAACGCTTTCCAACTGAAAAACATAGCCAGTTAAAGGGGGAATAATTACTATACTGGTTCCACATCTGATAAGTCTGCCACCCGCCTAAGAAAAGAGACAATCAGTCACTTTCTATGAAAAACATGTTAAAACTCAGTGTGTATGTGTGTGTGTTTTGTTTTCAAAGCAAAAGCAGTATTTTATGTTGAATTCATCTCTTTCATCAAATTATTTCAAAGGACCTATGCATTATAATCCTCATTAAACTTTGTTAATGAAGTAACTATTGCTCTATTTTATATAAAGATAGTCTAAGACAAGAACTTATACAGAAGTTCAAATTTCTGGATGGAACTTATACAGAAGTCCAAATTTCTGGAATTTCTGGAATGAGAACAACATGGAAAACCTTTTCAGCATAGGGCTACATAATGCCCTATATTCATACATTCTGAAACATCTCAGTGACTGAATATTGAAATCCTCACCTTGATGTTTGGAACCAGGAAGATATAGTCTTTTTTTTTTTTTTTTTTTTTTTTTTTATTTTTGGCTATGTTGGGTCTTCGTTGATGCACATGGGCTTTCTCTAGTTGCAGTGCGCAGGCTTCTTATTGCGGTGGCTTCTCATTGCGGTGGCTTCTCGTCGCGGAGCACGGGCTCTGGGTGTGTGGGCTTAAGTAATTGTGGCGCACGGGCTCTGTAGTTGTGGTTTGCGGGCTCTAGAGCGCAGGCTCTGTAGTTGTGGCTCACGGGCTTAGTTGCTCCGTGGCATATGGGATTTTCCTGGACCAGGGATCGAACCCGTGTCCCCTGCCTTGGCAGGCGGATTCTTAACCACTGCACCACCAGGGAAGCCCTGAAGATATAGTCTTAAATGGAAATTTTAACCAAATTCTAATACTCGGGGGGGGTGTAATCTAGAATAGGACCCTTCATCCTGGCTTCTGGAAGCTGACGTTATTTATTCCTTTGATCTAAGATTAAGGTTCAGTTTTGAGAGAAGGTTTCTATATATGTGTCACTAAAATCAGTTAAGTGTGCAAATATGCTCTTAATTCATGACATATAATCTACCTGCAAGAACTCATTTCTTTTACAGTATCAAAAGTAAAGATTTTAGTGTTACTTATTGATTTATTATTTGCTGAAAAAATCAGGAATTAAAAATACATTGGTTTTGTTAGGCTAAGAGCAATAGATGGTAAATGAAGAGGGTATGGTGATATCAGAAAACTATTCTAAACATCTAAATACCAGGCCATTTATCAGGATAGTTGTATTAAATAATGCAAAGAACATAAATCTTTAGGCACAATGTGACTATATTATTATAGTGGTTGTAAGGTCCCAGCTGAGTACATAATTTTTTTTTTTACATAAGAGCAAATCATTCATTAGCTTTCACATGTTGAAGGAACTGGTCTGAAGTCTTTAGTGGTTAATGCTGACATTAACCAGTTAACACTGACAAACTGCATTACCCGAACAGTGTTAACCTATCCAGTATATGACACATTTCTACATTTCTGTTGGACCACTTTTTAGAGATTATGTATTTTCATTGTTGGGAAGATAAAAGTAATCTTAACTTGGAAGAGTGTTAATGGAATTAATTTGTGATTTATAGGGACAGACTTCACAAATAATAAAAGGGAAGAGTATGGTCCTGGTGTTCAAGGAAAAGAACATTCTTCTCATTTGGATCCTTCAGCTCCTCCAATGCCCTCAGCAATTGCAGTGTCGCCATCCCCGCCAGCGGCAGCCCTGGGAGCCACCTGCACGGCTGCCTTTCCCTCTGCTGCTTCCATCACTCCCGCCGGGGCTGCTTCCACTTCCTCTGTTCACCTTCCTGTTTCTGCTCCTCATGGCGCTGCATCAACAGCTACAGCTTCCGCTACACAGGAAGAAATGGTCGGTACAGTTAACTCAGGTGCCTGTGTTGGGAAAAGGGCTCCAAACTTGTTTGTATATTGGATATTTTGAACTCAGAACATATTTTCCCACGGAGAAAAGAGTCTATATGGTCTTTAGGCCAATCCACAGAAAATATTTAATACCCAAAGTAGCTAAAACATGAATTTGTAATGAAAATAATACCTGAAAATTCTATTACAGTAGTGATAATTAAACAAAAATGAAGAACTTTTTAATTTTAAAGGAAATTAGTGGGTATTGTCAAGGGCTTAGGAGGCTAATGGCTTTTTTGTATATTCTTATTTAACTACAGCTTCCCTTTTCCTGGATGCAGACATATTAACACTACTCTGTAGTGACTCCATCTTGATTAGGTTTTTTTTTTTTTTTCTGCGGTACGCGGGCCTCTCACTGCCGTGGCCTCTCCCGTTGCGGGGCACAGGCTCCGGGCGCGCAGGCTCAGCGGCCGTGGCTCATGGGCCCAGCTGCTCCGCGGCATGTGGGATCTTCCCGGACCGGGGCACGAACCCGCGTCCCCTGCATCGGCAGGCGGATTCTCAACCACTGCGCCACCAGGGAAGCCTTGATTAGGTTTTAAGTTTTCATTTATAATTGGAATGAAGATAGGAATTGTTTTTCCTGAAGTCACTAGCTGCTAATGGAGTCCATAGCAGGGGAAGAGTACTGAATGAGGATGGCGTATTTGTGGGAGAATTTACCTGCAGTTAAATTAATCAAGCTATTAATATGCATATTGTGGTTCTGACTTCTTGGCCTCCTGTTGTTCAACCTGTATTCTTCAGTGTCTCTCAAGTGAAGGGCACAGGGATACAGGCCAAGCTTATCAGACTCACCTCTGCACGGCTTTTGTTTAAAAAACCCTATGCCCTTCTTCCCTCCTGTGGCTTGGATCTGGCACAAAGGCACGTACAGTTCTGTAAAGGTGCTGGGACGATTCATATTTGCTTGTCTCCCTCTCCTCCCTGACCCTAACCACTTACATGAGAGGAAGGAAGATGGCAGAGTAGGTTTTAGGTCTTAATTAAGAGTTACAGGGACTTCCCTGGAGGTCCAGTGGTTAAGAATCCACCTTCCAATGCAGGGGACATGGGTTCGATCCCTGGTCAGGGAACTAAGATCCCACATGCCATGGGGCAATTAAGCCCGTGCGCCACAACTGCTGAGCCCACACGCCTCAACTAGAGAGAAGCCTATGTGCCTCAGTGAAGATCCCGTGTGCCGCAACTAAGACCCAACGCAGCCAAAAAAGAAAAAAAAAAAAAGAGTTACACAGGCCATTAGAAGGTGCCGTAGAGCTAGGCAGCTCTCTGCAGCTAAGGGATGCATTGAGTCAGCCAGACAATTGGTCATCTGAAGTATTCCAGCCTTTTGCTTTTCTTTTTTTTTTTTTAATTTATTTTTGTTTGCGTTGGGTCTTTGTTGCTGCGCATGGGCTTTCTCACGTGGTGAGCAGGGGCTACTCTTCATTGCTGTGCACGGGCTTCTCATTGCGGTGGCTTCTCTTGTTGCGGAGCATGGGCTCTAGGCGCGCAGGCTTCAATAGTTGTGGCACGTGGGCTCGGTAGTTGTGGCTCATGGGCTTAGTTGCTCCGTGGCATGTGGGATCTTCCCGGACCAGGGCTTGAACCTGTGTCCCCTGCATTGGCAGGCGGATTCTTAACCACTGCACCACTGGGGAAGTCTCTTGAATTTCTGCCTTTTGGAAGCTACTAACTTTGGGGAAAAATATGTTGAGATCTTCTATTTTTGCATTTCTTAAATATGACTTAAGAGAAATTTGAATGTGTGGGGGAGTTTTGATTTAGAAATAAGACACTAAAATTCAACCCCGACATGCGTTCAAGCTGTGTTTATTTTTCATGATTACACATTTTGAAGTGTGATCCTATACTGATGATCTCATTTTAAAAACACAGTATTTATTTAAATTTCTGGTTTGTCATTCATGTTCCATATCCAGATAACACATAGAGCTAGATTTTTCAAAATTCCCTTCTTAAAATATGACTACAACATTTGTACATCTGGGTTTATATCTGAATCTGAACATGCATAAGGAGAACCGAATGAATGAGTGTACTTACCACCCTTTTTATTTTTTTGAAACAGTTTGGTCACCAGAGATAATTTTGAAGTCTTTGAAACCTGAAAAACACAATATATAGATAGCCCTTCTTCTTCCCCCACCCCTCCAGCTACATCCTGCTCCTTCAAAACAGACACCCATTCAATTTCATTCACATAAGTACAGCATTCAGGGTTAAAGAGAAAGGAGAATCACAAGTAAATCAATCTGTAAGTGCCATGCTAGTTTTCTTCCTTTCTTATTTAATTAAAATACTCAGATTTACCTCAAATATGTATTCTTGTTTTTACAAAGAACCATATTGACAAAAGGAAAAACAAATACATTACTTGGATTACCTACCTTACATGAAACCATTATTGTTGGGAACAGGAAAAGAAGAGAGAATTGTGATCCAGGCCTGGCTATCTTTCTCTTCATTTGAATCACAGAGGCTTCCTATGAACATTCAAAACTTTTTCTAGTCTTCTTCAGTAATTTCCAGTAGCTAAAAGGAGGTGTGTGTAGAAAGTAAACTGCAGAGGATCAGGAGACAAATAACTGGAGAAGGGAGGATTACCATGCTAGTGAAAGAATATTTTCATCTGTAAAATTATTTCCTTTCTGCAGACATCATCAGTATGTTAAAGAAAATATCAGAATTTCATGGTGGAAAATATTTTCAAAAAACATATGTGCTCACTTCAGCAGGACGTTTACTCAAAATATATATACATATATATATATATATTAGGCAGTTATACAAGCAAATGTACTATTGTAGTTCACAAAGTTGAACAATAGATGGCACTTTACTTTTTCTAACTCCATTTGAAATAATCGAGGGGTTTTAATTGGATTTTTAAGCTATTCAGTAAAGTTTCTCTTCTAACTTTGCTCTTCATCTGAACAGAAAGTGAAAGGCTAGCATTAGTCAGTTGGGCCTGCTCTCCCTGTTTCATACATGAGGAAATTGAGGTTTAGGGAGAGTAACTTGCCAGTGGACACAATTACTAATGCAATTGTAATTCAGACTTTGACAATCTGGCTTCAGAGCCCTGTACTCTCAACCAATAATCTGCATTGTTTCCATGTCAGATATTAAGATACAAATATTGGGGGTTTTTTAATATGTCATTTCCCTTTTTCTTATTCCTTTTGATTTTTGCCCCACTAATGTAATTAGTTGATCATGAAAAAAAAAATGAGTACATGTATGTATTACTCCTGACGTAAATGTAATCTTTCTGGTGTATTGTCCAGCGGTAAGCAACAAAAACTATAAAACCTGACATTACCTTTTGATACGATCATCTCGCTTTTTGCAATACATTCTACAAATAACTCTCAAAGGAAAAGGAAAATCCAGGAATTCTTTGGTGGTCCAGTGGTTAGGGCTCTGCGCTTTCACTGCTGGGGGCCCAGGTTCCACCCCGGGTCGGGGAACTAAGATCCCACAAGCCGTGTGGTACAGCCAAAAAAAAAAAGAAAAATCCTTTTTTTTTTTTCTAATTACAAAAGTTTGCTATATATAATAGGAAAAGAACTGGGACAGTTAAACTGCAGTTTGTTAATATAAAAACCTCTCATTAAAAATGATAGCTGGTCTCATGTATAAAATAGATAACTAATAAGAACCTGCTGTATAAAAATAAATCAAATTCAAAAATTCAAAATAAAATGATAGCTGGTCTCTATTCAAGAAAAAAAGTATATTAACAATGCCATAAGAAAAAGGGGAGGACACAAAAGCATATGAGTAATGATGATTTATCCATAAGGGTCAGAAGTTCATATAACAGATTAGCGGTTCAAGAATTAGGTATTGTTTGGGAAGGGAGATGGGTATGACTCTAAAGAAAGGACAGCAGGAGGGAGAGCTTTGTGGTGATGGAATAGTTCTGTATCTTGATTGCAGTGATAGTTACAGGAATCTACACATGTGATAAAGTGACATAGATCTACGCCCAGGCATCATTCCAACAGCAGCTTCCTGGTTTTGACATTGTAATTATATAAGATGTAATCATTGCAGGAAACTGGGTGAAGAATACACAGGACCTCTCTATGCAACTTCCTATGAATCTATAATTATTTCAGAATAAAGTTTTAGAAGTTCCTAAAATCCTATAAAATAGTTGGTATACCAAGGTTAAAGGGGTGTTTGGGGTGCTTGGTTTTATGTTTTGCTTTTTGCCTTATTGTTTAAAAATTTTTCCCCATGTTAGAGTTGGTTGCATATACAATTATTTTAAGTGCCTGTGTATTTTCTTTATAAGTTATAGAAGCAAAAGTACCATACATTTTGCCATGGATTTTCTACCAACTGAATATTTTTTTGTTTTTTAGTATGGGCCCAGGGTTGTGACATCAGCACAACAGAAAGCTGGAAGAACAATCACAGCCCGGATCACAGGGAGATGTGATTTTGCTTCAAAAAATAGAATCAGTAGCAGTTTAGCTATAATGGGAGTTTCTCCTCCCATGAGCTCCGTCGTTGTGGAAAAACATCATCCGGTCACAGTGGTGAGTCTGCATTTGATAACGTCTTGTCAAAAAATCTTTTTCCTGAGAGTTGATAGACTAATAAACACTTAAATGACATGTTGAGAAGATCAAAATCCATGATGACTGGTACTTGTTCTGCCTTTACTATTACAGTCTTTATATACTTATAATTATCACACCTGCTTTAAATCTACCTTTCCTATTTTAGGAAATTAATTTCAGAAACATTGTTTCTTCTCAATAGTATAAAAATTATCAAATACAATTAATCCAGTGTATTGATGGCCAAAAGGGTAAAGTATATAAATGACTTCTCATTACTAAAAAAAAAGACAAAAACTGTTTACTCATTAAGTGCTGTCCATGTGGCAGATTTTTTACTCTAAAATACCTACTTTTATGGTTTTTAAGTTTTCCTCCTTTTTTTATTTTTTGAAGTCTTCTACGTTTTCAAAT
This sequence comes from Physeter macrocephalus, assembly GCF_002837175.3. Lineage (NCBI taxonomy): Eukaryota > Metazoa > Chordata > Mammalia > Artiodactyla > Physeteridae > Physeter > Physeter macrocephalus. The sequence goes on along the minus strand of NC_041221.1, from coordinate 76,813,021 downwards.
ATCTTGTAAACGTATTTCTAATTTGGAAAAAAATCAGGTTGGAATAAATTTATGTGATATAAAGGAAAGTACATGGAATTTAAGCAAAAAAAAAAAAACAAGAAAACCTGAGTTAGTGCCTCGTTTTCGCTACTTACTGCCTTTGTGATCGTATACAAATTAAGTAAAATATTTGAGCCTTCATTTTTTCATGTGTAAAACAGGAGCAATAAGAGTACTTAGCTCCTAGAGTTATTGTCAGGATTCAGGATTAAATAAGATAACATGAAAATTAAATGAGTTGTATAAAGGCACTTTGTAAATTGTAAAGCCATAAGCAAATTTAACTTAATAAAAGTTACTAGAGAAGGATACATGGGATATCTCTGTTATTTCTTACAATCGCATATGAATCAACAATTGTCTCAAAAAGTTTAATTTCTAAAAGTTACAAGAACACATCCCTAAAGAGAAACAAGGATTGATTTTAAAGAAGAATGCCCTCTATATAAATTCTCAATGTTAAGCAACATTCCTGTCTGCTTAATATGTCAAAAAGATAAAAGGAATGATTTTAAATCCTTTTCTTTCTGAACACTAGATTGTTACTAGATGATTAAGGCAAAAGAAGCTGGATTGATTGTTTAAATTTAGCTTCAGGTAAAGTGTGACCACAGTGAAGTGGCAGACTGAGATGGAGGTACCAAGTCCAAACTGAACACATCTTAGCCTTCATACGTTGGACAGCCTCTGAAAGTCCTTAGATGACTTCTCTACGTATTTTTGAAAATGTGAGATTAGGTATCAAAGATGAGAAGAAATTAACTCATTTCTATTTTTATCAGCACATATGATGTTTATAAAGGGATAGGGGGAGAGAGACTGTCCATTCATAAGGTAAGGAAGATATAAAGATAGCACATGTGTTTATTTTTAATTCAGATAACCTGTTTTTTTGTACTGATTGGAATGATATTTTACAGAAGAAAAACCAAGGAACTAAAGACTTACAACCCCTGTTTCTGATATTTATCTCTCAAACTACCCTTTGTTTATTTAGTATGTTCAATTACTCTTCAGTAATTGGGCACGAATTCATTAGCCATAAACTGCTTCCATTATTACCTACTTTGGATTGTGTAACAGGCACAGTGGCAGTCCTCGGTCCTATTTTTATTTTTCATTTTATCCCAGGATCCTAAGAACTACAACTACTAGAAACAGTTATTACTAATAAACCGTTCATCAGATTTCTGACACTTGAGCTCATCTGCTGGATAACTGCTTGCTCCTGGTGCTACTTCATCTGTGCCATGTTGTGTAGATCATGATGCCAGTGGTACCATGAATCTATTTCTACAGGTTCTCTTGCTCATCATCCCTAAGGAGAAATAGCTCTTTTGTCAGGGTCAGATTAGGTGGTTAGCAACTAAAATTTCATCCTAGTTGCAAGAATCTCTCCCATTTGTAATGGTTATCCAGTTATTTACGTACAAAGAAACATTTATATAAAATACTCTAAGAAAAGAGGTTATTTCTCCTTTTCTTTAAAGAGAAAATCTTATTAAAGCAGAATCTGACATGAGGATCTTTGTTTCAAGAGATTTCATTCTTTTTTTTTTTAAGCAAAAGCTGTATCGTAGAGCTTTTGAAATACACAGTGAATGTTTTGATATAATATATATAATTTTACTTCAAGTATTTTAAAGATGACTTTTCTAAGTGGAAGACCCTAATAGGAATCTACATGTACTAATGTTTGTTGGGTTAAGTTATAGATAATGAAATGATATTTAGTATGTATAATTTTATGGAATTGTTGAAGCATATTTTTGCCTTTTCAGCAAACCATTCCGCAAGCTACTGCAGCAAAATATCCCCGGACCATTCACCCTGAAAGTAGTACCTCAGCTTCCAGATCTCTCGGAACCAGATCAACTCACACCCAGTCTCTGACAAGCATTCAGTCCATAAAAGTGGTTGACTAAAATCAATATGTTCCTATTGAGGTCGTTGAATTCTTCTGGTTTTACTAAGAATTAGAAATATTTAGTTTTTAAAATTTCATATTCTTAGAACATCATGGATACATCATGTTCATTTCCTCAAAATTACAAGAGACTTTTTCAACCTGTACCATCCTTTGTCTAACTATATGTAGGATTATTTTAATGTGATTTTTTATTTAAGCAATTAAGTAAAACTTTTTTAAATTAAAAAAGAAACTAGCCTTAATTTTTTTAATAGGTTCAACCTGTGACCGATTATAGCATCAAAGTATATAAATCCTGTTTTTGCAGTGTTATTTCCAAAAGGTTAAATCATTTGCAATGTTACCAAGTAAACTTTGAGAGAGGACTTTACTAAAAAAATTATTTAAACTAATAGAAACTAAGGTATTTTTATTTGAAAATTTAAAAAATAAAAGCCCAGAGTAATATCAATCACAAAGTTTTTTTGTGACTTTAATATATTAATCCTCATTTTTCTAGGGCTCTAACAATTAAAACATAGGGGGGGAATAGCAATACCTATGAATAATTTTTAATGTTAAAAGGGAAGAAATATTTTACTAGCACAATAACAGAGTTACAGAAACATCAAAAAGAAATTTCCTCTTGGGACTTCCCTGGCGGTCCAGTGGTTAAGACTTCTTCCAATGCAGGGGGTGTGGGTTCGATCCCTGGTCGGGGAACTAAGATCCCACACGCCTCGTGGCCAAAAAACCAAAACAGAAAACAGAAGCAATATTGTAACAAATTCAATAAAGACCTTAAAAATGGTCCACATCAAAAAAAAAAAAATCTTAAAAAAAAAAAAAAGAAATTTCCTGTTAGAATGATCCTATTTCAAATGTTCTTTCTTACCTTTTTGAAACTCTATAGCATTGAACCTTTTTTTGGTCTGAACATCCAAACATTGTCCTGTGATGGTACAGCCCGGGACAATTCAGCAAACCTTCCAGGCCTGGCAGAGACTTTTCAATGCCTGGCCGATAGGAAGAAACCATCTGGGCAAACAGATTTAGGAGAACAAGACCAGGCTTCTAATGCTTTTATTGCTGGCTGACTGGGTTATCTAGGGCCAGACACGTAAATTAATCTCAGGGTCCTCATCTGTGAAATAATGAGATCTACCTCCCTACCTATTTCCCAAAGTACTTATGGCTCACATAAAAATGAGTGGATTCTGAGGAACTTGTGAACAGCCTCAGTTTCCGTATCTTTAACAGAAGTGGATGGTTTCAGCCTCTTTCAGTCTGAACATGACCTAGCCCTGTGCTCTAACTTTACTATTGGAAATAGTTTTTCTTATTGCCTCATGTTGTAATAGGACATGAGAGAATAAATGTGAGACTGGCAAATATCCCATTTTCTAAAGGACACACCAAGGCTTTTTTGAACTACAAAAGTATCTGGCTGTGTCTTAAAGAGTATTAGATCCTTCTTATGCAGCGCTTCTTTTGGGTTGTGGCCAGCTACCACTGGTGGCAAACAGCTCCTCTTGGGTTTCAATAAGCACAAATCAACAGCACCTCATCTCCTGCTGCCCGTACCATGGGCATGCTCCTTCCCAGAGCTTCCCTGTCCACTCAGTCGAGATACCGGCAGGCTCCACTCATATGCAGCCTGGAATTAACATCCCGTTGGGGTAAACAGATCAATTCTTACTTTCTCCCCATATGAATTGTCCTGAGATGCACTAGTCCATTCTTGAGGTCAAATAATCAGTTGTTCCTGATACCAAGTGTTGGCCAATTTGGTAAATCACGCTGGTCGTGGCACTCCCTCCTTCGCCATCTCACTTCTTTTTCCTTCACTCCTGCTTCCTTGGATCTACACTCCTGAAAAAAGCAGTTGCTCATAAACTTTGGTCTTGGGCTCTGCTTTTTAAGGAACTTACATGACAACAGGGAATGGTTTTCAGTAAGCAGCTTCCCTGGTGACGCAGTGGTTAAGAGTCCACCTGCCAATGCAGGGGACACAGGTTCGAGCCCTGGTGTGGGAGGATCCCACATGCCACAGAGCAACTAAGCCTGTGCGCCACAACTGCTGAGCCTGGGCTCTAGAAGCCACCACAATGAGAAGCCCGCACACCACAACAAAGAGAACAGCCCCCGCTCGCCGCAACTAGACAGAGCCCGTGCGCAGCAACGAAGACCCAATGCAACCAAAAATAAATAAATAAAATAAATTTAAATCACAGATCAATAGGTTTTTTTTTTTAAAAAAGAATATTGTAAGCATCTTTTAAAGCTTTATCTAAACTCTAGAAATTATATATTGTCTACAGCACCAAGTAATTAGTGTTAGCCTAATTCAACTTAAATTCAACAATTAAAACAAACAGTAAGAGTATGTATTCATATTTGTTTATTATTGCATAAAGAGGTTACCCAGATTTTGAAGCAAGGTCAGTGGAAACTGGCCATCCTGAAGAACAGGTGGGGACAATGCTTTTCACTAAATACCTTTCTAAAACCTTTTTATAATCATGTGAACATATTACCTGTTTTAAAATTAAGCTTACCATTTACAATCAGTATGAGATGGAGATGTAGAACTATAAATTCATGATACGATAAATGGACTGAAATTGCTCGTGATTTTGTTTCTGGGCTCATAGACTTAGAGTCAGAATTTGATAATGGAGAGCCTTAAATTGTAATGAACAGGTGCACATAAACTGATAGAAATTGATACTTGATTTCATATTTCAGAACTTTCTCAGATTACAAAAATAACGTGTGGTTAATATTTTTAAAAATATTGGAAAGTACCAAAAGTACAAAGATAATGAAAATCACCTGTAATTACATCACCAAGAGATTAAAAAACATTGGTGCATACACCTCTGGTCTTTTTTAAGTGATATATTACACATAGGTGTTATTTAAAGCCAACAGTAACTGAATTTCCAAAGCAAGTTTCTCTTATGAAATAGAAATAATGGTTAATGATTTCAATACTATGGATAAGGTTAGGCATTTCATAGGCATTCTCCCTTCATCATCACCTCAATATTATAGAAGAGATAGACCTCTTTCCCCCATCCTATAGAGAAGGAAACTAAAGATCTGAGAACTTGAATGTTAGCATGCCCAAAGGCTCACAGCTAATAAACGGCAAAACCATGATTCAAAACCATGTCTGTCTATTCTAAAACCCTGGGTTTTTTCATTTACCATAATGTTCCCACCATCATAATTTTTTAAAACATGATATACAAAATCCTAGGTTATTCTATCACTAGATATGTTATCACATATTATAGGGAGTGTTCTAATTTCATTCTTTTACATGTAGCTGTCCGGTTTTCCCAGAACCACTTATTGAAGAGACAGTCTTTTCTCCGTTGTATATTCTTGCCTCCTTTATCAAAAATAAGGTGACCATATGTGCGTGGATTTATCTCTGGGCTTTCTATTCTGTTCCATTGATCTATTTTTCTGTTTTTGTGCCAGTACCATACTGTCTTG
>NC_041221.1:76751477-76804150 GCF_002837175.3 Physeter macrocephalus | reverse complement strand
AAAAAAAAAAATCTTAAAAAAAAAAAAAAGAAATTTCCTGTTAGAATGATCCTATTTCAAATGTTCTTTCTTACCTTTTTGAAACTCTATAGCATTGAACCTTTTTTTGGTCTGAACATCCAAACATTGTCCTGTGATGGTACAGCCCGGGACAATTCAGCAAACCTTCCAGGCCTGGCAGAGACTTTTCAATGCCTGGCCGATAGGAAGAAACCATCTGGGCAAACAGATTTAGGAGAACAAGACCAGGCTTCTAATGCTTTTATTGCTGGCTGACTGGGTTATCTAGGGCCAGACACGTAAATTAATCTCAGGGTCCTCATCTGTGAAATAATGAGATCTACCTCCCTACCTATTTCCCAAAGTACTTATGGCTCACATAAAAATGAGTGGATTCTGAGGAACTTGTGAACAGCCTCAGTTTCCGTATCTTTAACAGAAGTGGATGGTTTCAGCCTCTTTCAGTCTGAACATGACCTAGCCCTGTGCTCTAACTTTACTATTGGAAATAGTTTTTCTTATTGCCTCATGTTGTAATAGGACATGAGAGAATAAATGTGAGACTGGCAAATATCCCATTTTCTAAAGGACACACCAAGGCTTTTTTGAACTACAAAAGTATCTGGCTGTGTCTTAAAGAGTATTAGATCCTTCTTATGCAGCGCTTCTTTTGGGTTGTGGCCAGCTACCACTGGTGGCAAACAGCTCCTCTTGGGTTTCAATAAGCACAAATCAACAGCACCTCATCTCCTGCTGCCCGTACCATGGGCATGCTCCTTCCCAGAGCTTCCCTGTCCACTCAGTCGAGATACCGGCAGGCTCCACTCATATGCAGCCTGGAATTAACATCCCGTTGGGGTAAACAGATCAATTCTTACTTTCTCCCCATATGAATTGTCCTGAGATGCACTAGTCCATTCTTGAGGTCAAATAATCAGTTGTTCCTGATACCAAGTGTTGGCCAATTTGGTAAATCACGCTGGTCTTGGCACTCCCTCCTTCGCCATCTCACTTCTTTTTCCTTCACTCCTGCTTCCTTGGATCTACACTCCTGAAAAAAGCAGTTGCTCATAAACTTTGGTCTTGGGCTCTGCTTTTTAAGGAACTTACATGACAACAGGGAATGGTTTTCAGTAAGCAGCTTCCCTGGTGACGCAGTGGTTAAGAGTCCACCTGCCAATGCAGGGGACACAGGTTCGAGCCCTGGTGTGGGAAGATCCCACATGCCACAGAGCAACTAAGCCTGTGCGCCACAACTGCTGAGTCTGGGCTCTAGAAGCCACCACAATGAGAAGCCCGCACACCACAACAAAGAGAACAGCCCCCGCTCGCCGCAACTAGACAGAGCCCGTGCGCAGCAACGAAGACCCAATGCAGCCAAAAATAAATAAATAAAATAAATTTAAATCACAGATCAATAGGTTTTTTTTTTTTAAAAAGAATATTGTAAGCATCTTTTAAAGCTTTATCTAAACTCTAGAAACTGTATATTGTCTACAGCACCAAGTAATTAGTGTTAGCCTAATTCAACTTAAATTCAACAATTAAAACAAACAGTAAGAGTATGTATTCATATTTGTTTATTATTGCATAAAGAGGTTACCCAGATTTTGAAGCAAGGTCAGTGGAAACTGGCCATCCTGAAGAACAGGTGGGGACAATGCTTTTCACTAAATACCTTTCTAAAACCTTTTTATAATCATGTGAACATATTACCTGTTTTAAAATTAAGCTTACCATTTACAATCAGTATGAGATGGAGATGTAGAACTATAAATTCATGATACGATAAATGGACTGAAATTGCTCGTGATTTTGTTTCTGGGCTCATAGACTTAGAGTCAGAATTTGATAATGGAGAGCCTTAAATTGTAATGAACAGGTGCACATAAACTGATAGAAATTGATACTTGATTTCATATTTCAGAACTTTCTCAGATTACAAAAATAACGTGTGGTTAATATTTTTAAAAATATTGGAAAGTACCAAAAGTACAAAGATAATGAAAATCACCTGTAATTACATCACCAAGAGATTAAAAAACATTGGTGCATACACCTCTGGTCTTTTTTAAGTGATATATTACACATAGGTGTTATTTAAAGCCAACAGTAACTGAATTTCCAAAGCAAGTTTCTCTTATGAAATAGAAATAATGGTTAATGATTTCAATACTATGGATAAGGTTAGGCATTTCATAGGCATTCTCCCTTCATCATCACCTCAATATTATAGAAGAGATAGACCTCTTTCCCCCATCCTATAGAGAAGGAAACTAAAGATCTGAGAACTTGAATGTTAGCATGCCCAAAGGCTCACAGCTAATAAACGGCAAAACCATGATTCAAAACCATGTCTGTCTATTCTAAAACCCTGGGTTTTTTCATTTACCATAATGTTCCCACCATCATAATTTTTTAAAACATGATATACAAAATCCTAGGTTATTCTATCACTAGATATGTTATCACATATTATGTTGCATCAAATGACAGAAATGGGAAAATCATATACAACTTGCCTTAAGCAAAACCAAAAAAGTTGACTTTTCAGCGGTTGGAAAGTGTAATACCATTTTTTCATCTGTTAGAGAATCCTGTCACTGCCATCTTCACAGTTGAAAGGAAAATCAGTACCGCTGTTGGAAGAACTTTACGCCATTTGAAGAACTGAATTTAAGAGGACTGAATACTGAATGGAAAATCATTCAAATACAATTTCTTTAGGCATTTATGAAACTGCACATTTCTTGGGCCTTGAGTCAGTTTCACTTTTAAATTGACGAATATTTTCTGGAAAAAATGAGATAACATGATTAATAGCTAACATTTATTAAGCACTTGGCTACATGTTAGGCACTATTAGTCCCACAACAGCCCTTTGACACAGACACTTTTCTAGTTAATAACTGAGAATGCCAGCAGAGTGAGTTCTGTACAGAACTTGCTCAAAATCACAGCCCATTATTTGTTGGAGTTCAGCTATAAGCTCACACAGTCTCGCTCCGGAGTACACGCCCTCACCCACTGCAGTGGGCTGCCTCTCAGTCTTCCCTGCGAGTTCTCGTGGACACTCTTTCATAGAAGAGAATAAGTTCAAAATTGAGGGAACAAACCCAGAGCTATAGGAGGATAATGTCATGGAAGGTACGCGTAATCCATGCACACTATTCCTCGTACCTACCACTGCTTGAAACTGAATATCGGATCCGTGATCTGATGTGCATTTATGTTCTCAGTTTCAGGTGAAACTGCACCAGCGAAAATAATGGTGATAAGTTTTCAAAGCATCCTCCCTGACAGTACGGTCTTTGGCAGAGTGCTTTTTAGCAGTAATCCCAGCTGGCAAAATAATTGCCTGTCTGCTCTTTTCTCTCAGCGCAGAAGTAACTTTTTCAAACATACTAACTGGCAGAGTTCCCAAGAGGAACAGGCATGTTGAGCAAGACAGTTCTTAGTTGTAGAGCACTGTCCTATAAGATGGTTTAGCACTCCTGCTCCCCTCCTCCCACACATGCACACACACAAAAGTACTCCTACACTTTTCAAATGCCCAGCAGGGGAATGACACTGAGAACCACCAGGCTAACAACGGGACCAGTGCTAACTAAGTCACCAAAGGAGAAGCTGCATGTTCTGACACCAAGCTGGGACTGCTGTGGCTCAGGGGAGTACTTTTGCCGACCATCCCCTACCATTTTAAGAGAGCGGGAGTTCCTATCTGTTGAAAACTGTAACTCACCAGCTAGTTCTGAGAAGCCCGCGCACACCAGCTCCTCGTACAGGTGCTTGACCGGCGTGGCCTGTGTCACCAGGGCCCCGTGCAGCCACAGAGCCCCGTGGCCGTGTTCACGGAAGCTCTCCTCTCCCGTGGCAAGCACAAAGGGCAGATGCTGACACCTCCTTCCTGTGAACTCAGTTCTAACGCAAGTTCCATATGACTGTGGTTGCATGTTCATTCCTCCTCTGGCAGCTGTGAGGTAAGAAGCCCAGTGGATGAAAGCCCTTCCAGTCGCTTCACTGGTACTTCTAGGGGGACCAGAGTTTGGAGTCTCTCAGCACTTGCCACGCACCTGCTGTGCTTAACACAGACGAAAGCTGAGGATGAGAGAGGGGAGGGACAATCTTAAAGCAATGTGGAGCTTTTCTTCAACGTTCAGGTGGCACTGCCAGAGGCTAGCACTTCTCAAACTTAAGATGCGCAATTCACCTGAGGGTCTTGTCAGAGTGAAGGTGCTGGTTCAGTCCGTCTGGGGTGAGGATCTGCAGGTGAGTAAGCTCCCAGGTCCTGCTGCTGCCGCCGCCCGTGAACCACACCCTAAGCAGCCAGCATGCACCCACCTGCCGGTCTAGCTTCCAGGAAACTCCTCTGGTAGAAGTCTGCAAACCCCGGCCAGGCCAGGGCTCTTCACTGGGCAGATCTCACTAGACGCCTAACCCCTGAGAGGTGTTTGGGGAAGTGCTGGGATGCGGAGATGGGAACCGTGGTCACTCGCGGCTGGAGGTCACAGTTACAAACCCATGCCAGGTTCCTAGCTCTGCCAGATGCCGAGATGAGGAGGGCCTGAGCTCTGGGGAGGAAACCTGCTGCACAGACTGTTAGAGGGTCAGGTGTCTCAGAGAGAACAAACTATATGCATGAAGAATATACTCCTAGGGACTTCCCTCGTGGTCCAGTGGTTAAGACTCTGTGCTCCCAGTGCAGGGGGCCTAGGTATGATCCCTGGTCAGGGAACCAGATCCCACAAGCTGCAACTAAAGAGCCCACATGCCACAACTAAATAGCCTGTACTCGGCCACAGAGATCCCGCACGCAGCAACAAAGACCCAGCGCAGCCGAATAAATAAATAATTTTTTTAAAAAAATGTATTCCTAGGTGAATCCAGTTCCTTTCTTAAATCTTGCCGCTGCCAGACTAATTTTTCTTTTTCTTTTTTTTTTTTTTTTTTTTTTTTTTTTTTGCGGTACGCGGGCCTCTCACTGTTGTGGCCTCTCCTGTTGCGGAGCACAGGCTCCGGACCCACAGGCTCAGCGGTCATGGCTCACAGGCATAGCCGCTCCGCGGCATGTGGGATCTTCCCGGACCAGGGCTCGGGGCTCGAACCCATGTCCCCTGCATTGGCAGGTGGATTCTTTACCACTGTGCCACCAAGGAAGCCCTGAACCATTGAATTTAATGATGGATGATTAGGTGGTAATCATTAGGTGGTAATAATTAGGGTAAATGGATATGAGAGAGGAAATTCCAAGCATCTTTTTAATCTTTTCATTAGGAACCATTTTATATTAGGCCAGGATATAAACTTGTTGAATAACAAAGGGAATTTTAAATAATAAATAAATAACAATAAATAGATTTGGTTAAAAAAAATTTTTAAGGCTGTATATCATGGCTCACAGGCATAGCCGCTCCGCGGCATGTGGGATCTTCCCGGACCAGGGCTCGGGGCTCGAACCCATGTCCCCTGCATTGGCAGGTGGATTCTTTACCACTGTGCCACCAAGGAAGCCCTGAACCATTGAATTTAATGATGGATGATTAGGTGGTAATCATTAGGTGGTAATAATTAGGGTAAATGGATATGAGAGAGGAAATTCCAAGCATCTTTTTAATCTTTTCATTAGGAACCATTTTATATTAGGCCAGGATATAAACTTGTTTAATAACAAAGGGAATTTTAAATAATAAATAACAATAAATAGATTTGGTTAAAAAAAATTTTTAAGGCTGTATAGTAAAGAAACAAGTCTTCTTCCCACTCCAGACCTCAGGGTCCCAGTTGTCACCAGGGTTAACAAATCTTAGCATTTCTGGGGGTCTACTTCAGCTATATGTACGCATTATTTATGATTTTCAAAGTTCATCCAACTCTCACATCTTAAGCTTTGTTAGGAAAGGGGGCTTATGCATCTGGTGGAAAAATAATTTATTCTCATCTAGGAAAAAGAATCTAAAAATGCTAAGAGGAATTAAAAATAGAACCAATGAATATTCCTATTTTTAAAGAAAATGTGAAAACAAAGATGGAACTTGGGAAAGTCACCCTCAATAAAATACAGTGATGATCTAAGAAAACGAGAATGAGGCTAGGACAAAGAGGAAGAGGAAGAAGAAGAGAGACTAGAAATCAGAGGAGGAAGGAGAGCGATTAAACAGAATTCTAATTGTCAAATGTTTTTTTGTTTTGTTTTGTCCTACAGACAAATAAGAAAAGTCGGGGGAGGATAGTGTGGCCTTTAAACTGATCCCCATGTACCAGGACTACTGAGCCAATTAAACAGTACTGCGAGCAAGGAGGCAAATCAATGCCCCTTAAGGATTTAAGGGACATTTCTCAGGATTGGCAAATTAGACATCGGTCTGGGCTTAAGGCTCCTCAGGGGTAGACATGTGAGCGACTAGGCCCTAAATTCTGGCTCCAGCCTGTTGGAACAGAGTGGACATTCAGTCTAAGACGGCAGCAGAGGGTGGTGTCTGGTGATGAAACTCCTGCCCGAGGGCATAGACTTGAATCTTGGAGGGGAGGGCATTCTACTGAGAAGCTGCGTGAGTGGCAGCTATCAGAGGGAGTACTGATGAAAGAAGACAGAAGGAATGTCTTGGAGACAAGCTTTTGTATTCTCATGAATAAGGTTTTCGTGACCATCGCAGAATACTTGAGTGCTGAGTCGCCAGCACAGCGGTATGTGGAAAACTGCAAAACCCTAAATATGAACTTCCTTACCACTCAGTAGAATGCGAGTCTGGGAGCTTCCAGAAGGGACGATAGCCAGAGACTCCGTGACAGCAGGCACAGCCAGCAGCCAACCACCTGGGGCATGCATGCCAGGCTCCTTAGAGCCAACGTGGACTGGCCTGCTTGGCCCAACTGAGCCCTACACACTTCAGTTCCAACCACTGGTGCTGACAAAGGATGGAGAGGAAGGGAGGCAGCTGTTAACGCTGCAAATTGAACAGCACAGGACAGAAGGGACAGCTATAACCACACTAACCAGGGCCCTGGCCACTAGAGCAGAAAAAAGAATTACACAGACCCCACCCTGCCCTGTAAGAAGAGGGGGCTGCAGAAGAGGCCCTCACTGAGCTGAATTCGGCCTTCCTTACCTCTCTCCAGGCGTAGCACCTCTTGGCTTTAATGAGCGTGCCCACGATGAGGTTGCAGTTGCTCCTGGCGGCCACGGCCAGGGCAGTCTTCCCTTACTAAAAGTCAAAAATCAAAGAGTCAGGCAATGCGGCCTACTGGTTAGGAGCTCTAGCTTTGGAACAAGGGGGCCTGGATTCAAATCCCGATCCTACTGATTCCTTGCAGGGCAAATTTGGGCCAGTCCTCAGCTTCCCTAGGTCTCAATAACTACCCCTCTGAGTAGTGGTGAGGGGCAAGTGTGATAACTCGTATAGGGTCCTCAGGACTGTGTGTGGCACAGTCTAGGGCTGTGTGCGGTAATCGTCTCAGAGATGCTAGATATTGATAGTGTCAGGTGCTGTGTCAGTGGGGCAGGGGGAAGGATTTGGGCTTCGGGACCCAACGTCAACAGGTAACGTTCTACACTTGCCCTATCAATGAGAACCCAAGCATTTCTCCAAGACCGGCAGGGGTCTCCCTGGCTCACTGCACTGTGAAGTCCTCATCAGCAAATAACGTAAGCATGCGTTTTTCTCCTCCAAAGTCTGACTCCACCTGTGGCAGAGGCTTTAGTCAGCGTCCCATGACCCACCCACCACAAATAGCGTTTTTCTTCTAAAAGAGACCTCCTGATTTTAGCTGGGCACTTGGCCACCCCGAACATTTCCTAGTCTCCCTTACCCTTGGGTATGTGAACTAAGTTCTGGCCAATGGTATGTAAATGGAAGCAGCACATGCAACTTCTGGGAAGTTTCTTTAAAAGAGACTTCAAAGTTTCCTCCTCCCCCAGTGGAATGCTGGCATGATGGTAGGAGCCTGAACAGCCAATTTAGATCAGGAAGCGAAAGCCATGTGTTGAGGAGGGCAGAGTAATAAAACAGAAAAGGGATGGATCTTATTCAGAATACAATCAATAATGTTAACACTACATAATACAGAATTCAGCTCACTGGTCTCCTATCCAGAATTTTTTCCCATTATATCATACCACCTCTAACCAAAGATGAGGGGTTGGGGTTGGAATCTTCACCAAACGGAATGAGCAATAAAGGCTGTTCTAGACATAATTTGGGGCATGAATGGCCTGGCGCCCATATGGTACCTTATACAAATTACAAATGACGTACCTTCGTCAAGATGGATATAGTTCAAAGCTACAGCACACAGCTTTGCAAGCAGTGTCCCCTAGATTTTATGCAGCGCACAAGCTATACATGTACACTTTTTTCCCAAGCAAAAGATGGTGGTCCTCATTTGTTTTCCAAATGACCCATGAAAAATCTGCTCGGGGATCCTGAAGATAATTTACATGAATGGTCAGAAGTAACCTCGGAAGAAGTTCCAACCTCAGAAACCCATGTTTCTATGCTTAGAGATCCAGAAACTTATCCTGATAATTCTCTCACATGGCTGAGTATCTGTGAAATGCAACTGCCACCAATTCAAATGATTTGTCTGCTAGTCCAGGAACTGAGACCCAGGTGAGCCTGAAAATTAGAGCTGAAAGTAATCAGCGTCTAATCAAGAGACAGTAATGAAATTAGGAAGAACTGTATTTTGCAGGCATTTAGCAAGCCTCTAATTGTATGCTATCCAAATTCTGGCTTGTAAAGCCATCTGAATCACCATAATTAGCCTATTTTGGGAAGGCAGCATTCGGGGAGCCAGAGGTTTCAGGCTCATAGGAAAACCTTCGCAGAGAGTATAGCTGGAGTAGAAATCCAAATACTTGTGCTGCTGAGGGCGGGTGGCCCTCGGAGAGCTTTGTGACGCCACAGGCTGAGAGGACCCGGAAAGTCAACTTTATACCAAAACTTGGCTCTTTTTTTTTTCCATCCTGAGCAGACCTTAATTCAGTCTTAGAAACAGTCACTTATCTTTGGTAAAAATTGTGGGAACAGGCAGAAAAGATAGTTTTTATTCATTAATTACATATGTCCTGGGTGCCAGCTAGGCACCAGACGGGATGAGAAAAGAGGGAGGAGGAGGAGAAAAGAAATCTAGGAAATCAGACTGTGAGGCCCAGGAAACTGTGGCTTTTGTTCTGAAAACAGAATCAAGCTGTAGCACGTGTTCACTGGAATATCCAGTCCACTTGCAATGGGGGCCCAACATAAGTTCCCTGCCCAAGGCTTTAGATTCTCTCCTCACCAGACTGCCCTGGAGGTGTTAAGTGCTATTGACAAAGTAGAATAAAAGAAAGCATGGGAAGCTATTAACATTTAGCTACAAATGCTAAATGTTAATACTAACGCTAAATGTTAACAGAAGTTAATGAGCCACTACTGGTGTAATTCCACCTAAGTGATGGAAATATGGGTGATTGTGTTTTCCTCCCCTAGGTTTTTCTATGTTTTCCAAACTGTATTACTTTCATGATCAGAAAAAGAAAACTGACTGAAACAAGTAAAATAACATATCACTACTTCAGATCCCACAAACATGCAATGTGTGATTCTGAAATAGACTAGGGAGGACTCAGGCTTGCACTGGGAATGAGGGATGCACTGAGCTGATGGTTAGTGAGGGCAAAGACCAGGAAGGAAAAACTGCAACTTCTGGAAGTGCTGGGCAGCCAAGCAGCCAGTAGCCTTGGCTTTGAAGCTCAGCTCTGCCTCTTACAATGGCCCTGATGTCATCAAATCTTCTCTTATAAACTGGGATAATTTCGTCTGCCTCACAAAGGAGATGGGAGAATTGAGCTAAGATGTGAGTGAGTACTTAGCCAGGGGGGATAATTCTCTTCTTCCCTTATAAACTGGGATAATTTCATCTGCCTCACAAAGGAGATGGGAGGATTAAGCTAAAATGTGAGTGAGTACCTAGCCAGGGGGGCCACACAGTGTCTTCTTCTACACCTTTCAGTAAAGCTGGAACCCCAACCCTGCCATGGCTGAGCCTGCGGAACTGCATCACGTGAAAGAAACAAAGCTGTCTTTAAAAACACACCTACACAATGGCCTAAGGGTGCAAGCAACCCAAAAGTCTATCCATGGATGATCAGATAAACAAAATATGGCATAGACATACAAAGGAATAGTATTCAGCCTTAAAAAGGAAGAAAATTCTAACACATGCTGCAACTTGGTGGAGCCTTGAGGATACAGTCCCAAAAGGGAAAATACTGTACCATTCCACCTAGATGAGGTAACCAGAGTAGTCAAATTCATAGAGACAGGAAGTGGAATGGGGCTGAGGGAGGAGGAAATGAATGTTGTTGTTCATAGAGTTTCCGTTTTGCAAGATGAATGAGTTCTGGAGATTGGTTGGATAACAAAGTGAATATTCTTAACACTGCAGAAATGGACATTTAAAAATGGTTACTGGAATTCCCTGGTAGTCCAGTGGTTAGGACTCTGTGCTTTCACTGCCAGGGCCTGGGTTCAATCCCTGGTTGGGGAACTAAGATCCCGCAAGCCACGCAGCACAGCCAAAAAAACAAAAAAACAAAAAGTAGGCAATGAATAAATTAAATAAAGAAAAAAAATAAAAATGGTCAAGATGGTACATTTTATATTGTGTGTATTTTACAACAATTAAAAATTTTTAAATAAATTTTAAAAACAAGTTTAGACACATATAAATTTATTTATTGCAGTTCTATTTATAATAGCAAAAGCTTAAGGACAACTTATATGCCCATCAGTTGAGAACTAAACAAATTATGATATATCCACACCACAGTCTATTATGTAGCTGTATAAAATAGAAGAAACTTTCCATGTACTTATATGGAATGATCTTTGCTTTATACTGGTAAGGGAAAAAAGCTAAATGTAGGACAATATGTATAGGTATCCACAGTTGTGTAAAAAGGATGGAGGAGTGGAATAAGAATATAATATATTTATGTTTGCTGTTATATGCATAAAGAAATTCTGGCAGGAACAGAAGAAACTTACAATAATGGGTATGTATGGCAAGGATAGTATGAGAGCCAGACAAATAGCGACGTGGTAGATGGGAAATTTTTACTATAAAACCTTTACTAATTTTTAAATTCTTGAACCATGTGAATCTATCATCTTTTCAAAAAACTAATAAATAATTTGAATTTTTAAAATGTATATTTTACTGTTGAGAGTAAAAATTCTTACCAACTTATCTCAATTAAAATTGGGATGTAAGGGCTTCCCTGGTGGTGCAGTGGTTGAGAATCCGCCTACCAATGCAGGGGACACGGGTTCATGCCCCAGTCCGGGAAGATCCCACGTGCCGCGGAGCAGCTGGGCCCGTGAGCCATGGCTGCTGAGCCTGTGCGTCCAGACCCTGTGCTCCGCAATGGGAGAGGCCACAACAGTGAGAGGCCCGCGTACCACAAAAAAAAAAAAAAAAAATTGGGATGTTACTATCAAGACACAAGGTCTCTCCAATTTGTGTCCATCTCACAAAGGATGTGGTAATACTACCTCTCAAGGCTTACAGCCGGCAGGGAGGACTCAGCAAGCAGCTCAGCTAAACAGAGTGAAGCCCATGAACTCACCTTGTCAACAACCTTTAGGTCACTGCCCGCCTTCCGCAGGGTTTCCACCAGTTCCACATTTCCAAGATCAGCAGCTACATGCAAAGGAGTTTGCGGCCTCTGTCATGAGAAAGTTCAAAAATGTAATCCAAGCATGTTAAGGAGAGAAAAAACTTGCACAGTAAAAAGACAAAGAGAAAGCAAAGGTGTCCTACACAGGCGTAAGGGAAAATAGATAAGGTCACATATTTTTAAACAGGTACAGGAGACACTCATTGCAGTGTTATTTATAACAATGAAAAATTGAAAGGAAGTTACGTGTTTAATAAGGAAACTCATGAGATAAATTATGGTATATCCACATATTGAAATAGTAGGCAACCATCATAAATGATTTTTTAAAATGATTTCGATATGGGATACCTAGAGTAGTCAAGTTCATAGAGACAAAGTGCAATGGTGGTTTCCAGGAGAAGGGAGAGAAGGGAAGAGGAGTTATTGTTCAATGAGTATGGAGTTTCAGTCTGGGAAGATAAAGTTCTGGAGGTGGATGGTGTGAGAGTTATGCAAATTGTCAGTGCACTCAATGCCACTGAATTGTACACTTATATGGTTACAATGGTAAATTTTATGTTATGTTTATTTTGCCACAATAAAAAATAATTTCAGAGATTTTTAAAAACGAAAAATGCTTATGATACAACATTAAAAACCTTAGGAAATAACACTATCTAGCTGAGCTCAATTTATAGAAAAAAACAGAGGGAAAGAAGGAAATGCATTGGTGATGTTAAGAATAATAATGTCTAGACGGAGGGATTAGAGCTTATTTTTATTGGCTTCTCGATGCTTTTCTCTATTTTGTAAGTTTCCTACATTATAGTGTATAAAGGAGTGCAAGACTTCTAATTTCTTTCTTGAATAACCACTTTCCCATGAAGAGGATAAGAATGCTTCAGAGAAATATATGAAATCACAAGAAAATCACCCATCTTAATCTCCCACTGAAAGGAATGCTGATGTGAAGACAATTCTAAAATTTTAGCACAGAAAGGAACATTGGTTATAATCTAGCCCAACTCCTAAACCAGAGAGAGGAAGCAACTTCCCAAGGGTCACACAGCTGGGCAGTAGCATCTAGCCCAGGACTCTTGCTACTAGAGCATATGGCCAACCTGCTTGGGATGTTAAACTTAATTAATATCAACAAGCATTTACTAAAGACCCACTTTTAGGTGGCAATGTGCCCCTCTGGGAGTTCGTTATCCACGACATCGAACTTACCCTGACAGATCTATCAAAAGTCTACACCAACATGGAACAGAGACACAAGTGTCATACATCAAATACCCATAAAATCTCCCTGTGGCAAAACTGCTAGAAGTCTAGAAGGCAGGAAATGCACCAAAATGTTAACAGAGTTCTCTTTCTTTGGGGGATTATAAACAAATTGTAAGTTTTTAGCTTATTTATGTTTTCTTTTATACATTGTGTGTATTCCTGGTCTAACAAAAACCATAAATGATAAAGTCTAGTTCTATAATTGGGTGGCAGCCTAGCAAGCCTCCTTCACTGGAGTGGATCTAGCCAATTCTGGTGAAGCCAGAATCACTTGTGTGTTCTGCCCATGTGTAGAGCAAAGACTCTGCCCATGAGGAAAGATGTGGGGCATTAACATAGTTGAATACATATGTTTAATAATAAGAGAGGTTTTCTTCCCCCAAACTTTTGGGATAGTAAAAGACCAGGGAGGAGGACGGTCTCTGGGGAAGGAAGGGACAGACGGGGAGTTAAGTCCCCCTTCAGCTCAGGGCACCAGGGACCTCACAGGCTGGAGTTGGAGCAGACTGCAGAGATCTGAGTCAGTGCCCTGGTTTCACAGATGAGGAAACCGAGGATGACACAGTGGGTTAGGACACGCATGCCCACCACACGTGGCTGCTCCCTCACCTGGGAAGGGGCAGCCAGGAAGGAGGGAGGAGTCCAGAGGCTCATCTGTCCTCAGGACTCTGGCAAGGGCCCTCTCCCGAGAGTTTTCCTTCCCCACTCCTGACTTCTGGAAGAGGGTAGCCCTTCCCAGAGCAGGCCCTGGCTCAGACAGCACCCACCCCCATCCTTTTAATTCTTCCACCTCAGCATTTCCATTTCCTGGCAGTGATGGATGCCTTTTATGTGGCATTTGATTCTGCTCCAGTGATCGGAATTCATGGTGATTTTTTAAAAAATTCCAGGAGGTCTCTTTTGCCTTTGGGCAAAAAGAAGATACCTTTACTGTCTATAATATAGAAACAAAGCTTCCTTTCTTGTGGAGAAGGGCTCCCTGCCAATTACAACATTTCACACTGGGGGAGTAGCTTTTGATTTACATAGCCTCCGGCAATTTACCTCTGGGCTACTGTTTATCTATCAGAAGTACCGGGCCTGTTAAATGTGAACAGTTGAATAACACACTGGCTCAATCCCAGTTGTGCGTTTGAAAAAGACAAAATACGTGTGTGCAAGTGGGAGTGGGGTTTACAGAAGCAAAAGGATAAAAAAATGAATGTGCACATTCTTCCCAGGAATCTTTAGAGCACCTTCAACTTGATCAAAACTACCCCTAAACACATACCGAGTTGAAACAAGAAAATAGACTCTCTAGGTTCTGATTTGCCTGGCTTACCTGATTTAAGATGTCAATATCATGCTGTGCACTTAATAAGCTGTTTACCGCTGTGATATGGTTGTTGCTAACAGGTAAATGAAGAGGGGACTCCTTAGGCTGCAGAAAGACATGACATTTCAAATTCAAAAGATTCCGGCTTCATCAATCAGATCAAAAAGCGACTCATTTCATCAGACATTTCCTGATACTCTCCTGAATACTGGTACTGCCCAGCATGGTTGCAGGCCCTTGGTAAGTCTTCAGCAATCACTTCCACGCCAAGGCTGTACAGAAATCCCGCTCACCAGCAACCCACTTTCCCACTTCATTCGTTCTAGAACTTGACACTGAGCACCTATTATGGGCCAGGCTCTTTTCAGGATGTTAGGAGTTCAGTGGTGAACATGGCCCATCCTCAGGAATCTTTCATCTAGTAGGGAAAGCAGATATTGATTTTTTTTTTTAAGTCACAAAATAAATGTACAGTTACAAATCGTGATAAGTGCCTTGAAGGAAAAGTGCACAGTGGTAAGAGAGCACATGTGGGTGTGAGCCGAGGGCCAAACTTTCTGGAAGTCAGAAAAGGCTTTCCTGAAGAATTGACATTTGAGCTCAAATATGAAGGCTAAGAAAATATTAAATAGCTTAACTGCAGGACTTCCAGAGGCTTCAAAGAGCTAAAGTACAGTGGGAACAGCCACAAGGAAGGAATAGCATTTCCCTTCAGCATTCCCCGAGTTGCTTTGATCTTGGGCTCTTTCTCCCTAGAGCATGTTGTGGGACTAATGCCCCACTCACCCAGGGGCACCGTCCGTGCTCAGCCCTCCCACCCATGTAGAGCCCATCCAACGCGTATTCACCGGGCCCTTGCAGCCTGCTCCCCTTTCCTCCTCCTTTGTGGCTAAGCCTCCTGTCTTCCAGCCATGCGCTCAGCCACCTCTACCACGGGCTTCTTACCAGCCCTGCCAGGCTCAGTGCCCACCTCCAGGGTCACACACACAACCTCCTGCTGCTTTGCTCCCACCCAGCTGCCACTGGCCCAGGAGGCTCGAGAGAAAACACATCTCCGGGGGTAGAAAAGGCAGATGCAAGGAGGAAAAAAGGCGAGGAGAACACAGGTAAGGTGTGAGAGAGTGAGGTGAGGGGCATTTAGTGGGGAGGAGAGGGGCAGGGGTACAGGTGTGAGAGAGCAGGGCTAGAAGATGCAGTGAGACTGTGTGCACAACAGCAGTTGAGCTGAGAGGCAAAATGCGTGGAACGACACAGATGCTGCAAGGTGGGTGGTGAGGACCATGCAGTGCTGCTCAAGCGGAGGAGATGATATTAATCAGCATCATTTACGCACATACAACACATGCTCCTAATGGTGCCTACTACTCACTCGCTTCCCCTACAGTTTATACTCTGAAACACCAGGCTAACAGCTTTTCATTCACAACCACCCTAGCAGTTAGGGCTTCTCTTCCCCACTTTATATATGAGGCACAGATGTGAAATCACTTCCATGAGGCATCGGAGCTAGGAAGGAGCAGAGACAGGATTTGAACCCAGATCTTCCTGACTCCAACAGCAGCACCAGGCTCCTTCCCAGGAAAAAGGGGTAGACGGATGGAAGAGAGATGTAGTGAGTTGGCAAAGGAGTCACCAGCACACAGAGGAGAAGGAAAGCAGGGGCAGGTGGAATGCTATGTCTGCGTATGTCAGAGTGTCCAAGGGTGATCAAGGGAAGTGAGAGACAGATGGGGCAGAGGGGTAGCAGGAGGGGAAAGCTTTCTGTGCAGACCTCTTCTGCTCAGGGAGGACCTTCTCTCTAAAGGCGCTAAGGATAAAAAAAGAGAACGTATCCCTCGTCCCAGGGACGTAAGCAGTGCCCTTCCTTCTGGGACCATTGGCTTTGCTGGGGCCCAATTCCTCCTGAGAAACAGGAAGCATCCTTGGATGGACCAGGCAAGGTCAGAACCAATTCCCCTAATGCCATTCTCCAAAAACTACCAGTCATGGGTTAAATCACATCCCTCCTCTCCAGTTAATACAATAAATAGTAATGGCTAAGCAATATCAGAGAAAAGAATATTCTCACAGGAGACATGAAAGTAGAGTGACAAATAGGGGAATGTTTCCCCATCTAATTCCAGCACAGAGGGCCTTTGTTAATTCTACCAAAGCCAATTCGAACTTCAGAAAACCTAAATCAATACAAATGACTGAAAAACAAGTTCGGTCAGTGAAGGGGGAAAAATAATCATTCTCTTTCCTATTAACAGCAGTTTCATCATTTTCCCAGACTGATAAATTTAATACAAGACTGGCATCTCTAGATACCTGAGAAAAATTAACTGCAGCAAATGCAAATATTTAAAACACAAAGATTTCATTTTGCTCAGGAACTTCAATGACTTTCTAAAATTCATCCCTTGGATTGTATTTCTTAAGATTAAAACTCAGTCTCCAGAAGAAGTCAGTAGGCCCTCCCAGAAAGAATTCCTCCTTTGTGATCACTTGTCTACCCCTCCAGCCCTCCATGCATCTCCAAGGAGCATCTCCCAGCACAGCCAGCCTCACAGAGCTGGGATCAAAGCCCATGTTATCATAATAGACTGACTCACTTCCACCTTCTAGTGCAGATCAATGTTCTCACTGAGAAGAAAGCTGACAAGGGATGCATGGCCATTCGGGGTTGCTATCTGCAAAGCACTGATACTGAGCTGCAGGAGACAGGTGGAGAGAGAAGGCAGGGAGGGATTCCCATTAGAATCTAGCATGCTTTCTGGTGTTCATTCCATGGTAATCAATTAATACAACAAAATAGTATGACTAGTTAAAAAAGAAAATTCATCGTGTTTCTGATCATTTGGGGCTGGGGGGGCTTTTGGTTGCTTCTAGGTATCTCCCATTTAAAAGAGACAGAGTCCTAGACAACACATGCCTCAGGCAAATATGAGCTAAAACAGCTTCCCTTCTCCGGGAAGTACGAAGTGGACTAGGGCCAAGCCTTCTCTCTATACACCCTGCAAACCCCCTCCTTGAGCCAAAAGAGCTGAACTTGGTATTGGCCCCAGAAGTGCATCCACCCTCTCCTGTCCTGACCATTTACTAGCGACCCTCCCCTTTACAGGTACCACCTCAGAACTCAGCACGATTGCTGCCTATGTGCAGGTTCCCTCACAGCCCTTTCACTCAACTTCTTTAGCATCTCTCCTTCACTTAGTGCCCATGCTTTAGAGCAAACTACTTAGGTCAGGGCCTGCTCTTGATTATCCTGCCCTCCTCCAAAAGGCCTTGCAATAAGACGAGGTCAGTGAATAGTTATTGACTGATTACAGTTGGTCCCCCAAATTCACGGGTTCTGCATCTGCAAATTCAACCAACCATGCATCAAAAATATTCAAAAAAAAATTCCAGAAAGTTCCAAAAAGCAAAACTTGAATTCATTCATGTGCTGGCAACTACTTACATAACATTTACATTCTACTTACAATTATTTACATAGAATTTACATTGTATTAGGTATTATAAGTAACCTAGAGATATGTAAAGTACATGGGAGGGGACTTCCTTGGTAGCACAGTGGTTAAGAATCTGCCTGCCAGCGCAGGGGCACAGGTTCGAGCCCTAGCCTGGGAAGATCCCACATGCTGCAGAGCAACTAAGCCCGAGCACCACAACTACTAAGCCTGAGCTCTAGAGCCTGCAAGCCACAACTACTGAGCCCGTGAGCCACAACTACTGAAGCCCACTAGCCTAGAGCCCGTGCTCCACAACGAGAAGCCACCACAACGAGAAGCCTGCGCACCACAACGAAGAGTAGCCCCCGCTCGCCACAACTAGAGATAGCCCGCGCCCAGCAACAAAGCCAAAAATAATAAGTAAAAAAATTTTTTAAATAAAGTACATGGGAGTCTGTGCATAGCTTACATGCCAATACTATGCATTTTATTTAAGGGACTTGAGCATCCGTGGATTTTGGTATCCCAGGGAGGGGGTGTCCTGTAATTGCAGGATTGCTGCCAAGTATTTTCAGGTTCTCAGAATAAGGAGGCAGTAGGTTAGTATGTTTTCCTAAAATGGCTGCATAAGTATGTCCCATCCAATCTGCTCTTCTGCAATGTGACCCTGCCACTCCCCACCAAGGAGTGGGGTTTATTTCTTCACCCCCTTGAATCTGGGTAGACCCTGTCACTGCTCTGGCCAGTAGAATATGGCAGAAGTGAGAGTGTGCTAGTTCCAGGTGTGACTCTTAATTGGATTGCTGCCAAGTATTTTCAGGTCCTCAGAATAAGGAGGCAGTAGGTTAGTATGTTTTCCTAAAATGGCTGCATAAGTATGTCCCATCCAATCTGCTCTTCTGCAATGTGACCCTGCCACTCCCCACCAAGGAGTGGGGTTTATTTCTTCACCCCCTTGAATCTGGGTAGACCCTGTCACTGCTCTGGCCAGTAGAATATGGCAGAAGTGAGAGTGTGCTAGTTCCAGGTGTGACTCTTAATTGGCCTGGCAGCTTCTGCTCCATACATCATGGAAGCCAGCTGCCATGCTATGAGAAGGCAATGCAGACGCCACACGCTGGTGCTCTTGTCAAGAGCCCCAGCTGATAGCCAACCTCAACTGCCAGGCATGTGAGTGAGCCACTGTGGACATCCACCTCAGCTAAGTCTGCAAACGACTGAAGTCCTGGCCGAAACTGACTGCAACCACATACCCGACCCAATGTAAGAATCTCCCAGCTGAGCTCAGTCAACCCTCAGAGCCAGGAAAGATAACAGTGCATTGTTCTAAGCCACTGTGCTTTGGGTTGGTTTGTTATGAAGTAATAGATAAGTGGTATAAATACTCACAGGAATGATACACGCTCTGACCAACTGGAGTCTAGCTTGAGCTGATACTAAATGCCTATATGACCTTGAATAAATGTCCTCTCAAGGATGGGCCTCTATGTCTTCCTCTGTAAAAATGATATAACCACCTATATTATTAGTTTTCTATTGCTGCTAATAACAAAATACCACAAACTTAGTGCCTTAAACAGTACAAATGTATTATCTTACAGCTCTGGAGGTCAGAAGTCTGAAATGAGTCTCACTGGGTGAAAATAAAGGCCTTTCTGGAGGCTTTCAGGAGAATCCATTTCTTTACCTTTTTCAGCTTGTAGAAACCACCCACATTCCTGGGCTTGCAGCCCCCTTCCTCCACCTTCAAAGTCAGCAGTGGTGTACTGAGTCCTTCTCACGTTGCATCCCTCTAACCTGCCTGCCGGCCTCCTCCTTCCTTTTTAAAGGACCCTGGTGATTACATTAGGCTCACCTGGATAATCTCATTGTAAGGTCAGATGATGAGCAACCTTAATTCCATCTGCAAAGCAACCTTAATTCCCCCTGCAAAGCAACCTTAATTCCCCTTTGTCATGCAACCTCACATACTCACAGGTTCCAAGGGTCATAATGTGGACATCTTTGGGGGCCGTTATTCTGCCTACCACACCATCCTACCTCTTTCTCTCAAACAAAAGCAACACTTGGAAAATAAATGAGCTAGTAAATGTGTACAATAATTACAAGTATCATCTTATTCATTCCACAAAAAATTATCGAGCACTTATTACGTGTCAGCCCCCATGTTAGATCACGGGGGCTATGACTAAACCGACAAGATCTCTGATGTTACATTCAGTAGGGGTGGACAATCAGTTGATTGGTAATCAGTAGATCAGTAGATATAGAACCCATTTATTAGATTCTAGACATTATTAGAAGAAGAACATCAGCTAGTGACAATGAGAATGCTACAATGAGAAGTAAAATAGCATGACTGGATGGTTACTTTCCAGTGAGTGATCAAGAAAAGCTTCTGGGATAGGGTGACGTCTAGACTGAGATCAGAATGGTAGGAAGTGTCCCCCCAATGGAAAGATCTGATGCAGAAACAGGCTTGTGAAGAGCCCAAAGCCAGGAACCCTGTAGCGGGAAGAGCTATAGGAGTCTGTGGCATTTTATCCATGAGGCACAACAGGCACAGTGTGTAGGGCCTACAGACTTCTTAAGAGCTAAGTAAATATTTGAAATCTTAAAAAAAAGGTTGGCCTTCCCTGCTGGCGCAGTGGGTAAGAATCCGCCTGCCAATGCAGGGGACACTGGTTCAAGCCCTGGTCTGGGAAGATCCCACATGCCAGGGAGCAACTAAGCCTGTGCGACACTACTACTGAGCCTGCTGCACTCAAGAGCCCACGAGCCACAACTACTGAGCCCGTCCTAGAGATATGTAAAGTACATGGGAGGGGACTTCCTTGGTAGCACAGTGGTTAAGAATCTGCCTGCCAGCGCAGGGGCACAGGTTCGAGCCCTAGCCTGGGAAGATCCCACATGCTGCAGAGCAACTAAGCCCGAGCACCACAACTACTAAGCCTGAGCTCTAGAGCCTGCAAGCCACAACTACTGAGCCCGTGAGCCACAACTACTGAAGCCCACTAGCCTAGAGCCCGTGCTCCACAACGAGAAGCCACCACAACGAGAAGCCTGCGCACCACAACGAAGAGTAGCCCCCGCTCGCCACAACTAGAGATAGCCCGCGCCCAGCAACAAAGCCAAAAATAATAAGTAAAAAAATTTTTTAAATAAAGTACATGGGAGTCTGTGCATAGCTTACATGCCAATACTATGCATTTTATTTAAGGGACTTGAGCATCCGTGGATTTTGGTATCCCAGGGAGGGGGTGTCCTGTAATTGCAGGATTGCTGCCAAGTATTTTCAGGTTCTCAGAATAAGGAGGCAGTAGGTTAGTATGTTTTCCTAAAATGGCTGCATAAGTATGTCCCATCCAATCTGCTCTTCTGCAATGTGACCCTGCCACTCCCCACCAAGGAGTGGGGTTTATTTCTTCACCCCCTTGAATCTGGGTAGACCCTGTCACTGCTCTGGCCAGTAGAATATGGCAGAAGTGAGAGTGTGCTAGTTCCAGGTGTGACTCTTAATTGGCCTGGCAGCTTCTGCTCCATACATCATGGAAGCCAGCTGCCATGCTATGAGAAGGCAATGCAGACGCCACACGCTGGTGCTCTTGTCAAGAGCCCCAGCTGATAGCCAACCTCAACTGCCAGGCATGTGAGTGAGCCACTGTGGACATCCACCTCAGCTAAGTCTGCAAACGACTGAAGTCCTGGCCGAAACTGACTGCAACCACATACCCGACCCAATGTAAGAATCTCCCAGCTGAGCTCAGTCAACCCTCAGAGCCAGGAAAGATAACAGTGCATTGTTCTAAGCCACTGTGCTTTGGGTTGGTTTGTTATGAAGTAATAGATAAGTGGTATAAATACTCACAGGAATGATACACGCTCTGACCAACTGGAGTCTAGCTTGAGCTGATACTAAATGCCTATATGACCTTGAATAAATGTCCTCTCAAGGATGGGCCTCTATGTCTTCCTCTGTAAAAATGATATAACCACCTATATTATTAGTTTTCTATTGCTGCTAATAACAAAATACCACAAACTTAGTGCCTTAAACAGTACAAATGTATTATCTTACAGCTCTGGAGGTCAGAAGTCTGAAATGAGTCTCACTGGGTGAAAATAAAGGCCTTTCTGGAGGCTTTCAGGAGAATCCATTTCTTTACCTTTTTCAGCTTGTAGAAACCACCCACATTCCTGGGCTTGCAGCCCCCTTCCTCCACCTTCAAAGTCAGCAGTGGTGTACTGAGTCCTTCTCACGTTGCATCCCTCTAACCTGCCTGCCGGCCTCCTCCTTCCTTTTTAAAGGACCCTGGTGATTACATTAGGCTCACCTGGATAATCTCATTGTAAGGTCAGATGATGAGCAACCTTAATTCCATCTGCAAAGCAACCTTAATTCCCCCTGCAAAGCAACCTTAATTCCCCTTTGTCATGCAACCTCACATACTCACAGGTTCCAAGGGTCATAATGTGGACATCTTTGGGGGCCGTTATTCTGCCTACCACACCATCCTACCTCTTTCTCTCAAACAAAAGCAACACTTGGAAAATAAATGAGCTAGTAAATGTGTACAATAATTACAAGTATCATCTTATTCATTCCACAAAAAATTATCGAGCACTTATTACGTGTCAGCCCCCATGTTAGATCACGGGGGCTATGACTAAACCGACAAGATCTCTGATGTTACATTCAGTAGGGGTGGACAATCAGTTGATTGGTAATCAGTAGATCAGTAGATATAGAACCCATTTATTAGATTCTAGACATTATTAGAAGAAGAACATCAGCTAGTGACAATGAGAATGCTACAATGAGAAGTAAAATAGCATGACTGGATGGTTACTTTCCAGTGAGTGATCAAGAAAAGCTTCTGGGATAGGGTGACGTCTAGACTGAGATCAGAATGGTAGGAAGTGTCCCCCCAGTGGAAAGATCTGATGCAGAAACAGGCTTGTGAAGAGCCCAAAGCCAGGAACCCTGTAGCGGGAAGAGCTATAGGAGTCTGTGGCATTTTATCCATGAGGCACAACAGGCACAGTGTGTAGGGCCTACAGACTTCTTAAGAGCTAAGTAAATATTTGAAATCTTAAAAAAAAGGTTGGCCTTCCCTGCTGGCGCAGTGGGTAAGAATCCGCCTGCCAATGCAGGGGACACTGGTTCAAGCCCTGGTCTGGGAAGATCCCACATGCCAGGGAGCAACTAAGCCTGTGCGACACTACTACTGAGCCTGCTGCACTCAAGAGCCCACGAGCCACAACTACTGAGCCCGTGCACCACAACTACTGAAGCCCACGCGCCTAGAGCCCATGTTCCACAACAAGAGAAGCCACCGCAATGAGAAGCCCGTGCACCACAACGAAGAGCAGCCCCGGCTCGCGGCAACTAGAGAAAGCCAGCGCGCAGCAACGAAGACCCAATGCAACCAAAAATAAATAAATAAAATAAAATAATTTTTTTTAAAAAGTCATGCCATTCTTTATTAAAAAAAAAAAGTTGGTTCCAAGATACCAAAAGAAAAGCACAAAACTGAAGTGAATATTTAATTGACATGTTCATACTTCGTTGATTGCTAAATGTA
The DNA here is from genome assembly GCF_002837175.3 of Physeter macrocephalus. Lineage (NCBI taxonomy): Eukaryota > Metazoa > Chordata > Mammalia > Artiodactyla > Physeteridae > Physeter > Physeter macrocephalus. The sequence goes on along the minus strand of NC_041221.1, from coordinate 76,780,888 downwards.
ATCTTCATAAAGTATTCATTACACTGTAAACAATTTGTAGGTTAAATTTTTTCACCTCCCTCAAATTCTCAGGTCTGCAGAGTTCTAAGAAATCAGTCAATCATAAATTAAGGTAGTTTATCGTATCCAAATGATTGTAAATGCACAAATAAAAAAGACTTTAAAAATAATTTACAGCAAAAGAAAAGAGATATTTTATGTGGAATGCGGGGGCATTTAAAGTTATTTGATAAGATGTGAGGATAGGGCCTCCAGAAATATGGAATTCTTAGGGTCTACAGAAAGTCTTCACTGGACCCAGGGTAGCTAGGCAGCCTCTCCACCCAGCCCAAATGGAGGCGGTCTCTATAGGCAGCTAAATCCACAATCTCTCCCCACTAACCTCCTCAGAAATGACTCGACATTTACCCTCTCCCCTTAGCTGGGTGGGTGCAAAGCAAGCTCCCGAGAACAAGACTAACTAATGTCAGCGGGTGAAGCATTTCCAAGATCAAACACAGTAATCACCTACAGATGTGAAAGCAACCCTGGTGTGTATCCTTGCTTCTGGCTTCCTGCTTCCTGCTGCTTGTCTCCCCCGGGGCCTTTACTGGATTGGGCGGAGACAGGTGTGGACAGCAGCGGGGGCTGAGGCTATTGATTCAGGAAGAGTGCTAATGAACTCCGGGGAAAACCCAAGATAATGTAAAAGATGTAAAACTGACTTAGGACAATTTCCAGGCTGTCTGGATGAGGCCAAGGCCATAAGGATACGGACAACGTGGAGCCTACAGTCCTGGCAGGGTGGGGAGAACGCGAGCATGTGAAAGCCATTACAAAGCAAAACCTTCAGAGGGCCAAATAATTAAGTACAGAAGGGAGGGAGGCATAGAGCAACGGGGTGAGCCAAAAGGAGTTCTCCCAGGAGGATCTTGCTAATAAGGGAAGCCTTTCCAGGGAGGCTGCAGACTGAGGGCAGAGGGGCACCTGGGCATGACAGAAAAACAGCACCGCCCTCCATATTCTGAATGTTTCCTGGGCCCCGTGAATTCTTAACTTTGGGCTCATTTATCGCATAAAAAACCTTGCAACGTCAGTGGGAATCACCTCACCCTACATATTCCACTCTCTCTTGCAATCTTGTCTATGTATATATAATTTTATACAGTGAGGGACTTCCCTGGCAGTCCAGTGGTTAGGGCTCGGTGCTTTCACTGCCATGGGCCTCAGTTCCATCCCTGGTCAGGGAGCTAAGATCCCACAAGCTGCTCAGTGCCGCCAAAAAAAATTTAAAATAAAAAAAATTTAAAAATAAATGAAGATCAGTGTCAAAGGATCTCAGCACCAAAGTATTTTTTATTTTGTATTTAGAAGAAGGCACCATCCTGTCTTCTTCAGGCTCCAGAATGACCACTTGGCTTTTTACACAATTTTCTCTTTCAGCGTCTGCTGTGTATAAGCCAGGTACTACTTGTTTCTAGGAAGAAAACAAAGTAGAATAAAAGTGTCTGTTTGAGAAGCAACAACTATCTGCTACTTTTGCCCTATTTTCAATTATTCTCCAAATAAATTATTCCCCAAATAAATAGGAAGAATGGTATTGTTTTTGAGGAAATGTTAATAGGGGAATGTCAGAGGTAAGTCATTAATTCCTACCCCAAAGTAAGCAAATTATTAATACAATCGGCCCTCCAAATCCTCCTGCTCCCCACAGCTGGATGGATAACCACGGATAAGGACTATATTATACCATTTTATATAAGGAACTGGAGCATCCATAGATTTTGGTACCCCTAGGCCCACGTATCACAAAAAAAAAAAAGAAAGATAATCATGGAAATGAGGAACTAAAATGCAGTATGAAATACAAAAATAGAAGCACATTTGTACCAAGTACAGTTTTAACCTTTAAAACTGATTTAAAATATTGCATGTCATTTAAAAAAATGTAATACTCTACCTTAGTAATTAAGGTTCCTGAAACTCATTATGATAAACACTAGTAGGACAAAGTGAGTTTAGTTTAGGCCACAACATAGAAAAGAAGGAAATGGTCTCACACAATAGCTACTTGGATATTTCCCCCTCCTCACGCAGATTCTTTCCTAAAAATATTGGGAAGAAATGTAGAATTCCTTCCCCATTACCTAACCATTCTCCACCTTGGACATTATTCTGCCTAACAGCTAGGATAAGTTCAGACAATTTTACTTGTAGCTAATTAGGTACAAACAATCATGTTAACAGGGACAAAAGAGCATGGAACCAATGTTCCTATCCCACCGAGATGGAAAAACTGTATCCCAGCAGCTTCCCCTGAGAGCCTGGGACAGCCATCTGTTAGAGAGAAATTTCTTTTCATAATCTGCCTTCTCCTTTTCCAGGAAAAGAGATGCCAAAAGGCAAATCCCAGTGGAAAAATATTTGCAAAAATTGTGAAGGAAAGAATTCATGTCTTTAATATATCAAAAGCCTAATAAACATTTATATCTTTGACCCAGCTATCCTACCTCTAAGAATATACCCAAAGGAAATAATGAGGAATACAGACTAAACTTTGTATACAAAGAGGTTCATGACAGCATTACTTTAATAGTAAAGAAAAACTGAACAAAACCTAAATGTCAGGGGTTTCCCTGGTGGCGCAGTGGTTGAGAGTCTGCCTGCCAATGCAGAGGACACGGGTTCGAGCCCTGGTCTGGGAAGATCCCACATGCCGCGAAGCAACTGGGCCCATGAGCCACAACTACTGAGCCTGCGTGTCTGGAGCCTGTGCTCCACAACAAGAGAGGCCGAGATAGTGAGAGGCCCGCGTACCACGATGAAGAGTGGCCCCCGCTCGCCGCAACTAGAGAAAGCCCTCGCACAGAAACGAAGACCCAACACAGCCAAAAATAAATAAATAAATTAATTAATTAATTTAAAAAGAAAGAAAAAACACCTAAATGTCCAAGAGCTAAAGAACAGTTAAATGAATTTTGGGCAGGCACTAAAAATATACATGCATAGGAACACAAAGAAAACTGGAAGGAAACTACATCAGATATTTACAAGATAATCCTTTCAGTGTAGAGAAAAATATGAAAATCGCTACTTATGTTTATTTTTATCTCAATCTTTAAAATGTCTATTTCTGGCATATGTTTTATAATATATTAATTTAATTATAAATGTACATGTGATTAGGTGCATGCTCAAACTTTCTTTACTGGTATGAGTTTGCTACCCAGAATGTTTGGAGACCACTGCTCTAGAGCCTAGTCCCATGAGCCTAGCCCAACGGGTCAGGCAACAGCCTATGTCAGGAAACAGAGGCAGCCCAAGACTGTATGTACATTATGGGCTTCATCCAAAAGGCTAATATTATCACTAGATACTTTACTTTGTGCAAATACAACCTATCACAATCTACAATTACAGTTTGTTGGACTTTATGACTTTTCCTCAGTGTGCCCCAACGCGAGAATAGCTAAAAGGTAGATGAAACCCAAGTGCACACATTCCAGTGGTAAAGTATTAAAGCAAAACAGGGCAAGCACAACTAAGACTTTAAATTAAATCCTATGATTATAGGACTGGATCTCTATATTGATTTGTGAAGGCCAATCATGGCTAAGATTTATCCTAGGTGAATCATGTTCTTTTTGAGTTTCTCACATTCATAACTCTTAGTCAAGAAGACCAAATTCCTAGGATCTTCTTTAAGTTAAACTAGTTCAACCTGATCATCACTACGTCAGATGGTCACACACATAAAAATAAACAAGTCAAGGCTCTACATTTGTCCATGATCCTCAGCTGAAAGCCTGGCTTGCATTCTCCTAGGAACTGGAAGAGAGAAAAAGGAGGATAATAACAATATGTACCACTGATACCGATGATAACCAAGTTTCCACTTACTGCACCCAGATAACACCGGTGATGACACCGGATACCACTTGTTGCACACTTACCATGTGCCAGGCACCATTCCTTGAACTAAGTGTGTGACACAGCCTTTCATTTGAAACCTCACTAAGGCCTTATGAGGCTATTTGATAGATGAGGAAGCTAAGGCTGAGAGGGGCCAAGTAACGTACCCAAAATCATCTAGCTGGGGTGATGGAGCCAGGATCAGACCCAGGCAGTCAGAGCCCTGCTTTTAATCCCAGTCCAGGTATGCATGTGACCAGGCTGATTATGCTTCTCTGGTCCAAGGGGAATACTGACTTTTCCCAGGCATCACACATGTCCACTTTCACAGCCTTCAGTTTTCATTTTGTTGCCCACAGTTGCTATTTTTATGACCATACGCCACCAACTCTAAGTCACATCCTGTTTCTCGTGTTAACATATCTGAGATCAGGATGCACCTCACAATCTCAGTCAACCGGGCAGCAGACGTGATATAGCTGTCATGGCTTGTGATTTGCATTAAATCAGAATGGGTGTCAGTGGCTTAGAAGAAAATCTCAGAATCTATAGCAGGGCACCTTTTGAAGAAACACTGCATCACAAGCATCTTTGAAGGCACAAAAGACAATATTTTGTCTGGAAAAGCAAGGACATCAAGACTCTGAGTGAGAAAGTGATTTAGAAGAATTCGACTCAATATGAAGTATAGGAATACTTAACCAAGCTCCCTTGCTTATTTGGTCCTTTGTATGTATATGATTTTAAAAATCTAAGATAAAAGTCTAAAAACTCAACAATATAAAATATTCTACATGACAAGAGAGTTTTTTGTGTCACAGTTTAATTGGCAGCATTATTTTTTCTTAGTGTTACATGAAATAATGATGTGCCTTACAATCAATGGTATCTTAAAGTAAATGATTATATTACTTCTTAAAGTAGCTCTCAGGAGAGGTGCCAAGTTAGAATTCGTCAGAATATTAAACTATGAAGTCCGAGAGGACTCCACTCACATGAGTCTCCAAACAGCCAGCCTCAAAGGCACTGAGCCAGAGGTTAAAAAGTGACCACCCAGAGCAGATGACTCACAAGGGGTTTACAAGAACCCCAGGCCGGGTTTCTAACTCCCTGCCGCCCTCCACCTGAATATACCCCCTCCCCACTCTGGTGCCTCAGAGTGAACCCTCCGAAACCCTTACTACTCACCATGCATCACCCCTTCCTCCCCTGTACCCCACAGCTCAGGGATGGGCACCCCACCCTCCTGGGAGTCCAAGCCAGAGAGCTAGGGGCCAGAAAGTCTGCCCTCTCTGTATCCCCTGGTCACAAATCCTGTGGCCTCTGTCTCCTCCTACCACCTCGTCCTGCTTGCTGCCAGTGAGAGCCTCGGTGAGAGGCTTTCTGTAGCTCTTGCTTCAGCCTCTTCTGCAGTCACCTGACTGGGACTCCCCACCGCCTGCCTCTGCAGGCACCAATGCCCCCTTCAAACCACGGTGACAGTTACCCGCCTACACCCAGGATGGATCCCATCCCTGTTTGCTGCTTATAACCCTCCAAGGTCTCTGCTGCCAATAGGTCAGAATCACCCCTCCTCCTGGTGAGCACAGCCTTTCATGGTCTCTCTGCCTTGGCCCACTTGGCATCCACCTATCCCAGCCCACCCCTCCTCAATTTCTGCCACCCTGAACTTGTCATTCCCAGGACACACCATGCTCTTTCCTGCCTTGGTTCCTTTACAAACGGGCTCTTCCCTCTGTCTGAAATACTCTACCCCTATGCCCTCCTCCAATCTCCTCGTACCACAGTCCATTCAAATGTTCAGACCCACATAACATACCACCTCCTCCGTGAAGCCTGTGATATTTCTGAAACGGATTTTCCTTTGTGTTCCCACAGCACACTGTATATACATCTATTACCGCATTTAGCCCGATATATTATTTTTAGTATGCTCTCCTTGCCCTGTAGGCTTCTAGAATAAGAAAACATACTCTACCTAGCATAGAGCACATATTAAATTTTTTTTTTTTTTTTTTGGTGAATAAGTGAATGGTTTAACAAATGAACCACCATGAGTTACTTTAGACTGTTAAAGCTGTGGATAGAGTAGTGGCCATGTTTTCCACAGTTTTAAGTGAAATTCATACTTTCAAAGTGTTAAATGAAAATAAATAGCTGTTTGAACGAGAAGGGAAAAATCCATCCATGTTCCTTGCTCTACCTTTGCTGCTAATTTGCTGGCAAAAGTGGGACAATAAAAGTAATTCTATATAACCTTGAGAAGGCAAACTGGTGAAAGATTTCTGGGAGGTAGTTTTAGCAATATATACCAAAAGATTTTAAAATGTGCAGAACTCTTTGACCCACAATTCCACATCGAGGAATTTCTCCTAAGGAAAGTATCAAAGATATGCACATAGACATGGATGCCCACCCAGTGTTTCCCTCCCTGGTCAGGTGGGGCTGAGTCTCCCACAGACCTCAGTGGAAGAAAAGAGCAACTGGAGTCGATAGTAGAAAATTCCATGTAGTCCACTGATTTCACAGACATTTATGGAGCCAAATTGGCAATCTGAACGATCCACTGAAAAAGTAGGTTGATTTCACCTGGATAGTCGATGATTCCCTCTGACTGCAGTAACAGCTGAACAACTCTACTGCTCACCAAAATGCCATCACCAAATCTACACCTCAACTGTCACTCCCCTTTCTCTGGTACTCAGCAAAGAAATAAAAGTCCATTTCACCTTTGTCCTTTTCTGAAGTATGCAGATTAAGGAAGGTAAGTTTTTCTATCATTTCAATGTGGCCCCCCGCTCTGCCGCCAAAAGGAATGGTTTTCTTCCTTTCTGAAAATCAATCACAAACTCCAGTGTTCATTATACACTTATTGAGCAGGCAAGACAACCAACAAAGTGGGCAGCAGTTTGAGGGGAGGCGATGGCGAGGAGGCCAAGGTGGTGATTCTGGTCACAGCATTCTGGGCCCTTCCTAGGGGAGGGTGATAACAATCCCTCTCACTTCAAACCAGATCCATTTCTGAGCTGTTGTCCCAAAGTGTGGGAACTCCACATCAGCACAGAATCGTTTTTATGGGGGTAGAGAAGTACTGTTTGGAAACGGTCTTCCCAAGCACCTGGGGAGATGGCACCTCACAATCAGACAATGAGATTCCCTTTAAAATGTAACAATTTTACCAACTTTCTGCATTTATTGAATAGTTCTTTCACTCGGCTCTTTATTGAGAAGCTGATTTTGTGCCAGACCCCATCTGAGTGCCTGCATATCGCTCAGTAAGCCTTGCCTTACTGATAAAAATGTTTGAAGCAGAAATTGTCCAGGGTTTAATATTTATGTGACTCATTCAGACATGAGATGTATCAACTGCTTCTCTTTAGGCCCTCCTTGCTTGCTCATATATTTACCTCTAACGTTCACCAAGAATCAACGGGAAAACTCTTGAGAATAGGTCAATATGAAATGGGATGGAGAAATTAGGAATTATCCAGAGAATATAGCTTAAGAGGGATGTTTAAGTGTGATTTGTTGGGGAGGAAGGTTCAAGGGCAGAATCTTCTGATTATGGCAATTTCTCCAACTTTTCACATTGCAAAGGGAGACTGCATTTTCAACAGCCAAAATGTCATCAAGAACAATGAAAGACCCATAAAAAACTCAATTTTCTAACCTGAGATATTTAAAAGCAGGAAAAGAAGTTGGGGTGGCAAAATAGCAGCAGAGGTATTTTCTTCGACTAAAGAAAACATTCACAGATTGGCCTGATATGCTATTAACTAAAACCTTAGCAAGATGTTTGAAATGTGAAAAGCAAGATACAAGACTCTTTATAAGAAGGTTCCTGAATCTAGATTTGTTATCTGATCTCCTGCTAATGCAAGATAATAAAAAGATAATGGTCACTGTTAACTTGAGATAGCGGCTCATGATTCTCCGATAAAGAGAAAGGAAGGAAAAGTGCAAAAATAATAAATGGCCAAAAAAAAAGTGTTATAGATGAGCCCTCCAGGGCTCTGCACTCATGCCTGTAGGGAGGCCGGAGAAACAAACTGGCACCAAAAATTCACCTCATTTATATTCTTGAGCCAGATATGTGGTCCATTAGACCTACATCCCCAGCCCTTCAGAGTTTGAAATCCTGACTCATCATCGATGGTTCTCATGGAATCACTAAGTTAGGGCAAAGGGAAGAGACAGAAACTGCTTGGGGCCTCCGTTTGCTGCTTGTGAGATTAGACCCCTAACTGAAGATCAAGATCTAGTCTTGAGCCATGAACAGCTCTTGGGAAATGACAGAGCCAAAATTACTGTGTCTGGCTTATACAAATATCTGCGAATACTGACAACAGATAAAGGTCCATATAAACAAATCACAAAAAGGAGGATGAGAAGCACTGATGATATACTAGATGAAAACATTTAGACACACGTCCTTATAAATCAGTCACTTGTTTATTCAACAATTGTTAAGCACCTACGTATATGTCAGATACTGTGCTAAGCAAGAGTGGCCAAGATAAAAAATATAGCACCCCAACGTTAGGAAGCTCAGAGTCTGTTAGGGAAGCCGAACACACATACGAGTGATCATAATGAAATGCAGGACCTGAGCTGGCAATTTGTAGGAGTACATAACTCAGTGTGAGTGTGTGTTTGTGGCTGGGGAGCAGGTGACAAGAAATGGGGGGAGACGGCCTTTAAAGGTTGCTAATGCCCTGGAACAGCAGGAAAGAGCACTGGTGACCTGTTTCCTCTCCCCATCTTTTCCACTGGAGAACAGCCCCTGTGCCCCATTTTTGTGGAGCTGTTCATTATAGCTCCTGCCTCTTCCACCATCTACCCCTTGGTCAGAGTGTTTGGTTCAGGATGGTCACATGCCAAGCCACAGGCCAATCAGAGTCACCTGTGAGCTTTCATATATAAAACTTGAGGCTGCTAGTAGCCATCTTTCCCACCATGTGGAGAGTAAACCTATCAATAATGCCAACAGAGACAGCCAAGAGTTGGGAGAAAAAAAAGAGCTGGATCCAGCCATGCCTGAAGCCAGCCAGATACACCCTCAAACTCTTTAGTTAGGAGCTAATAAACTACCTTTAATGTTTATTCTAGATTAAACTGGATTTTTGTCACTCATAACAGAAAGAATTCTAACTAGTACATATTTAGCCGTCTGGGGACACACACTACCGGAAGTATCAGGAGTCTGTTCAACTTTAAAATGGCCTTACTCTTTTATCCTCGGTTGCTACAAAGTCTTGCATTTCTGCATGCCTAAACAGAGTGACAAAGGACCCACCCACAAAGAAAGCCTAGTCTGGTAAGAAATGGGAGGTTATCAAAGATGAAACATTCTTCCTCGCCAAGAAAACAGCTATTACTTTAAACTTTGTATGCCCTTTAAAAAATGTTATCATCAAGAAAAAAAGTGAAAGCCAAATTACACAAAATAAGAACATTTAAAGTAGTCTCTGTTATAAACATATCAAAAGGTAGCATGAAGAAAGATGAGGTGACAGTAAAATGAGATACAAATCTTTTCTCCCATCTCTAGTATAAGTTATTAGGCAAAATAACAAGAATTTCAAAAATGAGGGTTTTTTTTTAAAAATATAGTGTCTTATGTCTTATTTCATTTTTTAACCACCCAACCCTTTTAAATTACACTCAAGTGGGCCTCTATCCAGTGCAGTCTCGGAGGACTGAGACTACCCTCACTTGGAAGGCAGGGAGATTTTCCAGCCTGGAGGACTGTGGAGCCTGGTGTCAAGGCCTCAAGCTTCAAGCCCCACACAAACCACAACAACTTCCCAGCTCAGGAAGGGATCCTGAATCCCTTTCTTAATTAACAAAAATAAGGAGGGTCCAGAATTCCTGTTCCTTTTTCCTTTATTAACTTAATGTGCATTTAACCTAATATGTCTTAATTCAATGCATTTAAATTGTTTGCACATGAATAAGTCTGAGGAGTTGTAATTATTCATTAGGAATTATTTTTCATTTTTAAGTTTACTGCCAGGGTTATTTGACAAGTTACCAAGTTCAGTAAATGTTTCACAAGCAGCCATTAAATGTGCACCTTAAGTCCAACCTGGCCATCCCTTCCCACAGGGATCCCAGAGAGGGCGTCCTAGAGAGCCTCTGAGGAGAGGAGGCCGGTGGAATCCAGCAAGAAGCCCCCCGGTGCCTCCTGGGCATGTCTACACACCCAAGACATTTCCCTTCACCCTGCGATCAGGAATCCACAGCAGAACCCTAGTTGAAGGGGAAAACCAGAAGGGCCCTGAATAACTAGAGATTTGAAAGAGGACAAGAACATTGCCATGAGTAAAAAGTGCTGAAAGAGCAGTGTGTTGCCTATGAAGGCATGGAACTGGTGTGAAGGGGAGCTGCTGGGTCAGTTCTCCCCATATGGGAGTCAATAGGTTTGATGAAATCCAAGGCTGTTAGATGTGGGCCTCAGGTCCACATAGGAAACTGTCTTCTCAAATCCCTTCATGATTATTAGCCCCAGTCCTCAAAAAAAAGGATGCTTCTTTGCATTTGGACCTCTAGAGACTTCATTTACAGATTCCTTTAAACCAGTGGAAGTTCCCCGATATATGCTGCTGAAACCAACCTAACGTTGTACCACCAAACTTTATAAACATTCAACAGATACATGAGTGGCCTCTGAGGCCATTCCCTTCTGTGTCCCTCCCTCTCCAAACATTTTAGTCTGAGTATTTATTTTTGATCACTAGGTGGGAGTTTACATGTAGATTCTAAATATCTAGACTGCTTTACCTATGACTTCTCCTGGCTGCTCTAATCTCTCTCCTCTGGAGAGGCCACATGATTTCTAGAGCTATGGAGTTGGGAGAAACTTCAGTATACTCCAGTGTCCTCCATCTCTCCCATCTCACCCAATCTCTTCCAGGCCTAGTTAAATCCATTTTTTTTTCTTTTAGTTAAATCCATTTTGTTAATAAAGACCTCCTCCCTGTAAGGCTTTCCTTGTTAGCTTTTGGAGTTCCCTCTAGGCTAATGAGAAGGATTATTAACACTGGGCAGGTATAAAGGCTCTCCATCACTTTCCGTGGATAAGAAACTAGGGAAGAAGGCCCGCTGTGAAGGCGGAGCAGTCTTTTCTATACAGTGCATTTCATGAGCTCTACAATATCTTTAAGCAAATACCCATGGAAAACCCAACGCTGAATTAATTGACCCTGAGCTCCTGAGCCCAATTCCTACTGGCTTTTGCCAGTATCCTTGACCTCACTCACAGATCTCAGAAAAAGGACAGACTTTATCTTTTTATTGTTTAATCCAGGTTTCTTTAGGACTAAAATTAGGCTCAGAGATTCTTCTCTCCCTAGATGACCCAGTGGACTCATTATTTGCTCATTCCTCATATGTCTCTCCACCCATCTTAATTTTAGGTCCTCTTAGCTTCACATCTATCTGGCTCTGTACAGTCTGCTACCAGGGCTCTTCAGCCTTTTCCCCAACAAATAGTCAGAGTTGGAGGAAGAGGAGTGGAACAGGACAAGCCCAGAGCCTGCCGAAGAGATAATGGCCATCAGAAGCTCCAGAAGTGGGGAAGGTTCCCCACAAACTGCTTTGGTCTTTGAGCCCCTTCAGCTTGCCTGATCCTCCCCACACACAGCCGTCTCCCATGAAAGCATCCAGAGCCCAGTGAAAAGTAAGACAGTCCTGTTCTGACACAAAACAGGTCCTGATAAACAAAAAGGTCCTACCGTATAGCACAGGGAACTGTATTCAATATCCTGAGATAAAAGAATATAAAAAAGCACATATATATTATATGAATGTAATATATATAACTGAACCACTTGGCTGTACAGCAGAAATCAACACATTGTAAATCAACTATACTTCAATAAAAGAACAAAATAAAATAAAAAGAAAGTAAAAAGAATGTATATATATGTATAACTGAATCACTTTGCTTTACAGCAGAAAGCAAACACAACATTGTCAATCAACTGTACTTCAGTTAAAAATACCTTTTATTCAAACAAACAACCAAACAAACAAAAAATCAGGTCCTGAACATATATCTGCTGAATTGAATTGAATGGAATTCACTCATAGGCCACACTCCTAGTTAGCCTGGATCAAGCTGGAATGTCTGACTTCCTCATCCTGACATTAAATGCTGTTTGATTATGGTTATCAGTTTGAGAAAATGAGATAGCATTTCACCCTATAATAATTGTTATAATAACGAACATTTAGTGAGCACTTACCAAGTACCAGGTTCTCCGCTAAGTGCTTTATAGTCATTAACTCATTTAAGCATTCCAACAGTGGCTACTCTGATATATTACTACATAGGAATGGCTTAGGGGTGGTGTCTGATTGGAAAGGGGTGGTAGAATGGCTTGCCATTTTGCTCACTGGCATAGGTATTTGTATATAAGAATGAGGAAGCATCAAAATCATTTCTATCAAAGAATGGAGGTATTGCTGATAAAAAATGACATGGAGGTCAAGACATCCACCCCCAACCCCATCAGGCCTTGGTGCTACCATGAAGTAGGTTTTATTACTCCCATGGCACAGAGGGAGATACTGAGGATTTCAGCAGTTGGAGAACTTGCTAAAGCCACATAGTTAATATATGCCCATGCCCAGGCCTCAGCTCAAGTCTGTCTGCCTCCAAGCTGTAAAGGTATAGTTGCTCAGTCATATTCAGAAGAAGTAAAAGAAATTTATAGACTTCACTTGAAGAAATGGCTTTTGTTGTTATTATTTTTAAGATTGAGGTCAGAAAAAAATGTGAAGGTTTTTTAAAAGAGGTGAAACAAAGCGAATATTACTGATTAACTTCTAGAGAGACTTTAATGGAGAGTAAAGTTCTAGAGGCACAGTGAAAAGGAGGTTCCATTCAAAATCCAAATGCCAGTCCCACAGAGGATATTATCCTATGAAAAATGCCTAGGGGCTTCCCTGGTGGCGCAGTGGTTGAGAATCTGCCTGTCAATGCAGGGGACACGGGTTGGAGCCCTGGTCTGGGAAGATCCCACATGCCGCGGAGCAACTAGGCCCGTGAGCCACAACTACTGAGCCTGAGCCCGCGCACTGCGATGAAGAGTGGCCCCTGCTTGCTGCAACTAGAGAAAGCCCTCGCACAGAAACGAAGACCCAACACAGCCAAAAAAAAAAAAAAAAAAAAAAAAAAAATGCCTAGAAGGAGATATTCCAGGGAAAAGACAGTCCCTAGCACATGGGCAATGCCCACTGTCCTCTGAGAAGGGAGACGGTGCAGCACGGTGATTAGAGTCAACCAGACCGGAATTCAAACCCTGGCTCTGTCACTTCTCAGTTTGGAGCCCTCAGACCAGGTACTTAGCCTCTCTGGGCCTCGACTTCTTCAAATATCAGTAAAAATAAGACTTCCTTTGAAAATAAGTAAAATATTTTTTCTTTATAGGATTACTGTGGGGATGAACAGTATAATTCGTTCATCCAGCCATGATTTGTTAAGCATCCATACGTGCCAGGCCCTAGACCTCTCGATGAAATAATGTGTGGACACAGCATTCCTCTGGGCCAAGCACACTAACGAATACTCCATAAGTGGTAACTGTTACTATATCACTTCTTATGAAAGGAAAAAATATAGATGGATATGGCAAAATTGCACTATATTCCATGGCTCATTACAGCACAGCCTTGGGTCAAATACATTCCCAAAAGGCCAGGCATAATCGAGTAAAATGCAGGCACCCAAACAGGGTGGATACTGTCCACCCCTGGCCAGGATGAGGGAGTAGAGGCAGCTTCCTCAATACCTCCTGTCCTCCCCACATGCAGGTGCTATAGGGCCACCACCGGCACCAACAATTTCCTTCTGCTCTGTGGTCTGCCAGACAGAGAGAGGATCCAGCTACAGGGTCAGGTCTGTCTGTGCTGGCTGCTTTGGCAGTTTCTGCAAGGGCAGGAAGAAAGCAGAATTTAGTGGGGGTGTATTTGAGACCTGTCCGCCCAACAGCAAACACACCTCATCAGGCTGGTCCAAGTCCCTCAGGTGCACATCTTGAATGAGGTACTCCACAATGCACACGTTGTTGCTCTGAGCCCCAAAGTGGAGGGCATTCATTCCATCCTAAAGAGAGCCAGGGTAGGGGAGACAATTACATTGCAGTCTTCTCCTCCTGCACGGTGAGGAGAGGGCTTCTGTCCAGGTGTGATCCACATACCTACTTGATTCTTGGCTCTCTGATCTGCTCCAGCTCTAACCAGCATGAGCATGATCTGGAGGCTTCCAGACCAGGATGCAAGGTGAATTACTGTCAAGCCATGCTTCCTCCAGCAAAGAGAAGAAAGGAATCTGTCACTTGGGTGAGCCACCACACTGTCTCAGCCAACAAAAGCTAGGTTAATACCTAACTGTTGAAAATTAAGAAATGACAGTTTAATACACAGCAAAGGTGATGTTTCAATTCTATGGGGACAATGAATATATTTAATAAATGGTATAGCACAAGTAGTTCTTCATCTGAAAAAAGATAGAATTAAATCCTATATCATATCATACATACAAAAAAGCACACAAACAATAAATATATTAGAAGAAAATCTAGACTATAATGTATAGTGTTTTAATTCAAAAGTTATAAAAGGAACAAGATGATAAACAAAGACAATAAACAAATGATATATGTTTAAAAATGTATCTTAATAAAGATAAATGGTTATTTTCTGTAATACATGAAGTACTCTTACAAATCAACAGAATAAGGCAATTAAACCCATTGAAAAATGGACCGCCAAGTGTGCTCTCTTAAGGTATTAGTGGAAATGAAACCATATAGTTTAAGCAATCTGGCAATATCTATTAAAATTTTAAATACAACCAGCAATCCCACTCCTGGGACTCTATCCCATGAAAATAAGTTTTAGGACCTAATGTTATATAAATAAGATTAATTGCAACCCTTAAAACTGAGTGCAAGGTAAATGTCCACCAATATTGGAACACTGAACAAATCAGGGAACAGTCATACCACATGATGTAGGCATTAAAAATAATTAATTAGGGCTTCCCTGGTGGCACAGTGGTTGAGAGTCCACGTGCCGATGCAGGGGACACGGGTTCGTGCCCCGGTCCGGGAAGATCCCACATGCCGCGGAGCACCTAGGCCCGTGAGCCATGGCCGCTGAGCCTGTGCGTCCGGAGCCTGTGCTCCGCAACGGGAGAGGCCACAACAGTGAGAGGCCCGCATACCGCAAAAAAAAAAAAAAAAAAAAAAATTAATTAGGGCTATGACAATTGACATGGAGAGACTTCCATTAGGTAGCTGTTAAATGTGGAAAATAAGATGCAGAGAAAATATAATACGATCCCATTTTTTATAAAACAAGCTATGACCAAAAACTCATATGTGTATATGTATGTATCTATATCTATTATAAGTGGGTAAGTGGATAGATAACAATGTGGATACGATTATATGAGCATGAGGAAAAGTACTGAAATAAACACACTGATCCCACATTGTTAAATGTAGTTACTGGAGAAGAGGAAGCTACACAAAAAATAAAAAACAGAAAAGACTGAAGTTATAAAAAGAATTCTATTTATGCATAAGTTATTTAAAATATACTCTCTCTATAAAACCACACATGCATAAAAGAGGCTGAAGGAGGGATTTCGCTCAAGACCTAGTGACCTACAGTGATGCTGGGGGTACTTAGACTTGTACGCCAAATGAACAGGAAGAGAAGTGTGAAAGGAAACAGCCAGCAGTTAACATTTGTCTCAGGGAGGAGGGATTGGAGGGCTGTAACCTGAGGAAAATTGAGACCTGCGCCCTAGGTCCGAAGTTAAAGAAGTCTATAGAGCAGATATTATGAGCATGATTTGTAGACTCAAACGAAACTGACCTCAAACTCTGGCTCTACCACTTTCAAATGCTGTAATCTTGGTCAACTTAGTTAACCCTTAGCCTCAGGATCCTTAATTGTAAGTTCATGTGTCTGCTTTTCTGTTTCCTTTTATCCTTGTCAAAAAATCATCCATTAACTATGAATAAGGTCTGAGGATCTGATGTATCACATGGTGATTATAGCTAATAACACTTTTACATAATTGAAATTTGCTGAGAGTAGAATTTAAATGTTCTCATCAAAAAAAGAAATGAGATGATGAGTGTGTTAATTAAGTAGATGGGAGGAATCTTTTCACAATGTATACACACACTGAATCATCACCAGGTAGACTTTAAATGTATCACAGTTTTATTTGAACCATACCTCAATAAAGCTGAAAAAATTTTTTGTAATAAATCTCTTTTAAAATGAAAACAAACAACAATAACAGCAAAACCCACAGGGTTTATAGGGGAAATGGGGCAGGGGCTCAACACTCAAAAATGCTGTCATTGACACCTTTTTAAAAAGATAGGACCCTGCTATGGACTGAATGTCTGTGTCCCTCGATAATTCATATGTTGAAGCTTAATCCCCAATGTGATGGTATTTGAAAGTCATGCCTTTGGGAGATAATTAGGTCAGGAGGGTGGAACCCTCATGAATGGGATTAGTGCCCTTATAAACAGACAGAGAGAGCTTGCTTCCTCTCTCCGCTCTCCACCGAGAGTGGATAAAACCAGAAGCAGCTCTCACGAGATGCTGGCAGTGATGTCGTCTTAATCTTGGACTCTCCAGTTTCCAGATCTGTGAGAAATAAACGTTGGTTGTGGAAGCCACCCAGCCTATGGTATATTTGTTACAGCAGCTCAAGCTAAGACAGACCCTAATAAAAACAACAGTACAATTGTACGTGTTAAATGGTTAGGTATTTAATCACCATAAATATGGTACTGGACCTCAAAAAAAAAAAATCATCCATAACCTCTGTATACATGCCTTCCAAAAAGTAAGCCTTCTCAGCACATCTTATTTGCCTCTCGTAATCAACTGTATTTGTAATCCTGGAGACCAATTTGCTAAATGTATAGTGTATAAGTAAATAAACAAGGAATGAGGGTCTGTGGGAGACTTCCATTTTTAAGTGTATAAGCCTTTTGGCAGTTACTTTGGCTGCCCCCAGAAATTGCATTAATGTTTTCTCTTATTCCCAGTAAAGTTTGGGTATGGAGAAGTAAAAAAGCAAGTCCCAGATTATGGAGATGTAACTCTAAATCTGTGGTTCTTCACTGGGGGCAATTTTGCCCCCAGGGGTCATTTGGAGATGTCTGGGGACATCTTTTGGTTGCTGTGACCTATGGGAGATATTGGCATTTAGTGGGTACAGACCAGAGATGCTGCAAACATCCTATAACCCCCCTAACCTCTACCACAACAAAAAAACCCACCTGACCAACAGGTCAATAGTGCCACTGTGGAGAAACCCTTCTCTAAATGTACATACCCTATAATATTTACCTTTCAGCTGTCACACTACACAGTGAGGCAGTCTATTAAAGTCTAGAGTGAAGAAAACGCTTACCGATTTCTGCACTTTTTCCCAAGGAACAATGATGTACGATAACTAGTTGAGGTTTTTCAAGAAATTTTACCCCTTAATTTAGCCTTCCCTATAAATCAATGTTTCACACCCAATAACACTAAATCTAGTTTCACATATGGCCAAAAAAGAGGCCAGAAATATGTGGGACAGATGATAAATCATATTTTGATAGAAGCTCTATTTTTCCCTAAGAGGTCATTCCTAATTTTAAACCAGCCAACACTTAAGGATTTCACACACCCATCATAAAATCCAAAAGCAAGGAATTCAAGAGGCAAACACCTTGAGTCTCTGAAACCATAAATTCCACGTGGAGCCATTGTTCCTCAGAGGCAAAGAATCACTCCTCACAGACGTAAAGTAAGACTTCTGGTAGGAAACTGACATGCCTGAGAAGTTTCTGAGCATGAGTCATAGATTACATTCGTAGTCAGTACCTGATGCTCTATAAAGTGTAAAATGTCCACAGACACTGACAACCTGTCCTCATTACCAGTCTGATGACAGGCAAGAAGGTCAATAACTTCCCTGGGGGAACACTTGCGCTCAGAGTAAGCAGCTCTGAGAGTAGATGCTTGCATTATCCTCTGGGCACCACCTGCACGCCACCTGGTGAGACCTGCGCCCTAGGTCCCAAGTTAAAGAAGTCTATAGAGCAGACATTATGAGCATGATTTGTAGACTCAAACGAAACTGACCTCAAACTCTGGCTCTACCACTTTCAAATGCTGTAATCTTGGTCAACTTAGTTAACCCTTAGCCTCAGGATCCTTAATTGTAAGTTCATGTGTCTGCTTTTCTGTTTCCTTTTATCCTTGTCAAAAAATCATCCATTAACTATGAATAAGGTCTGAGGATCTGATGTATCACATGGTGATTATAGCTAATAACACTTTTACATAATTGAAATTTGCTGAGAGTAGAATTTAAATGTTCTCATCAAAAAAAGAAATGAGATGATGAGTGTGTTAATTAAGTAGATGGGAGGAATCTTTTCACAATGTATACACACACTGAATCATCACCAGGTAGACTTTAAATGTATCACAGTTTTATTTGAACCATACCTCAATAAAGCTGAAAAAATTTTTTGTAATAAATCTCTTTTAAAATGAAAACAAACAACAATAACAGCAAAACCCACAGGGTTTATAGGGGAAATGGGGCAGGGGCTCAACACTCAAAAATGCTGTCATTGACACCTTTTTAAAAAGATAGGACCCTGCTATGGACTGAATGTCTGTGTCCCTCGATAATTCATATGTTGAAGCTTAATCCCCAATGTGATGGTATTTGAAAGTCATGCCTTTGGGAGATAATTAGGTCAGGAGGGTGGAACCCTCATGAATGGGATTAGTGCCCTTATAAACAGACAGAGAGAGCTTGCTTCCTCTCGCTGCTCTCCACCGAGAGTGGATAAAACCAGAAGCAGCTCTCACGAGATGCTGGCAGTGATGTCGTCTTAATCTTGGACTCTCCAGTTTCCAGATCTGTGAGAAATAAACGTTGGTTGTGGAAGCCACCCAGCCTATGGTATATTTGTTACAGCAGCTCAAGCTAAGACAGACCCTAATAAAAACAACAGTACAATTGTACGTGTTAAATGGTTAGGTATTTAATCACCATAAATATGGTACTGGACCTCAAAAAAAAAAAATCATCCATAACCTCTGTATACATGCCTTCCAAAAAGTAAGCCTTCTCAGCACATCTTATTTGCCTCTCGTAATCAACTGTATTTGTAATCCTGGAGACCAATTTGCTAAATGTATAGTGTATAAGTAAATAAACAAGGAATGAGGGTCTGTGGGAGACTTCCATTTTTAAGTGTATAAGCCTTTTGGCAGTTACTTTGGCTGCCCCCAGAAATTGCATTAATGTTTTCTCTTATTCCCAGTAAAGTTTGGGTATGGAGAAGTAAAAAAGCAAGTCCCAGATTATGGAGATGTAACTCTAAATCTGTGGTTCTTCACTGGGGGCAATTTTGCCCCCAGGGGTCATTTGGAGATGTCTGGGGACATCTTTTGGTTGCTGTGACCTATGGGAGATATTGGCATTTAGTGGGTACAGACCAGAGATGCTGCAAACATCCTATAACCCCCCTAACCTCTACCACAACAAAAAAACCCACCTGACCAACAGGTCAATAGTGCCACTGTGGAGAAACCCTTCTCTAAATGTACATACCCTATAATATTTACCTTTCAGCTGTCACACTACACAGTGAGGCAGTCTATTAAAGTCTAGAGTGAAGAAAACGCTTACCGATTTCTGCACTTTTTCCCAAGGAACAATGATGTACGATAACTAGTTGAGGTTTTTCAAGAAATTTTACCCCTTAATTTAGCCTTCCCTATAAATCAATGTTTCACACCCAATAACACTAAATCTAGTTTCACATATGGCCAAAAAAGAGGCCAGAAATATGTGGGACAGATGATAAATCATATTTTGATAGAAGCTCTATTTTTCCCTAAGAGGTCATTCCTAATTTTAAACCAGCCAACACTTAAGGATTTCACACACCCATCATAAAATCCAAAAGCAAGGAATTCAAGAGGCAAACACCTTGAGTCTCTGAAACCATAAATTCCACGTGGAGCCATTGTTCCTCAGAGGCAAAGAATCACTCCTCACAGACGTAAAGTAAGACTTCTGGTAGGAAACTGACATGCCTGAGAAGTTTCTGAGCATGAGTCATAGATTACATTCGTAGTCAGTACCTGATGCTCTATAAAGTGTAAAATGTCCACAGACACTGACAACCTGTCCTCATTACCAGTCTGATGACAGGCAAGAAGGTCAATAACTTCCCTGGGGGAACACTTGCGCTCAGAGTAAGCAGCTCTGAGAGTAGATGCTTGAATTATCCTCTGGGCACCACCTGCACGCCACCTGGGATCCTTTACTCACATCTGGAGTAAGAGCCTCCACTTACCTCGCCTGCCTCTTCCCCAGATTTGTGGATGCTGCCCACTTTGCACCTGGAGTCCTCAGCCTCTGGGCTATGCATTTGATCCTCAGCACGCAACTTACCTGTTACAGTCTCAGTCCTTGCTCCCCAACAGAGTGTAGGTTCCTCAAAGCAGGGACTGTATCTATGCCAGTGCTTCCTGAAACAATCACCTGGGGATCTTGTTAAATCGCAGATTCTGATTCAGGAGGTCTGGGGTGGGGCCCAAGATTCTGCATTTCTAACAAGCTCCCTGGTGATGCCAGTGCTTCTGGTCCCAGGACCTACTTTGAGTAGCAAGGACTTATATCTCGTTGAATCCCCAGTAGTTGGCATTGATACTCACCCACAACAGGCGCTGAATAAATATTGATGGTGAAGGGGTGTCATTGTTGGCTCTTTGCAAATAGGTGTTAGAACTCAAAAGACAGAACTGCTAAGTCAAACTGAGGGCTCATCACTCAGATACAGAAGCTGCCGGGTCAGGCCAAACATGGCATTGCTTGAATTATAAAAAGCATTTTATTAGTTATGCTCTAATGCCCCTGTGAATAATTGATTTAGTTACAGAAATACTTAACCCAATGAATCTTTCAAGGCAGAGTACAGAGGTACATCAGGAATGATGCTATTTCCAACCTGACAGCATTTCAATCCCCCCAGGCAAAGTTACAAGAAGCTGATGCTAGCCAGAGTCATGCTTCAAATAGAGAGTAATACAAATATATGTTCGGAAAAACCTCAGAGAGAACAAAGTGGTAAAAGCTCTCTCCATCATTTTGGGTACAACTGACTTACACTCTGACATAAACGAGTAGTGTGTTTAATACATTAGACACATGGCAATCCTCAGACATGCTGTTTAAAAGAAAAGATGCTATTGAACCTGGGCAATGGATACACCAGTGTTTACTGTACAATTCTCTCCACTTTCATAGTATATCAAAGGTTTAGGGTTAAGGTCCTGTTTAAGAAGGTATAAGTACACTCCACTCTGTCTCTCCCAACAAATGCTACTAAAATCTCTGGACAGACGTTTGGAACAGCTATTTGAGGACTCTGAGAAGAAAATGACAGCAGGTACCTTGGGGAAGAAAACCAGAACTCAAAATACAAACAATCAGGGCTTCCCTGGTGGCGCAGTGGTTGAGAGTCCGCCTGCCGATGCGGAGGATCCCACATGCCGCGGAGAGGCTGGGCCCGTGAGCCGTGGCCGCTGAGCCTGCTCGTCCTCCACAACGGGAGAGGCCACAACAGTGAGAGGCCCGCGTACCGCAAAACAAACAAACAAACAAACAATCAGGGTTTCCTGATCTTTTTGTTTTTTCTTCCATACCTTCCAGCTGGGACTCAAGGCAGTACAAATCACTGTTCCGGAAAGAAACAGCTCCAAGAGGAGCTTCCCATTCTGGTCCAAGAAGTGGAAGGGGGCCCCTACAGGGCAGAGAAGGTGGGGGAAATCCTAATTGTGTTTTGTTTTGTTTTGTTTTCTCTTCTGGTTCCACCCCAGGCAAGCCTCACTCCCAAAGTTGCAACCCCACAGTAGAAGGGGTAGCAGCAGTGACTGGGCAAGCAGTGACAGAGGGAATCCTTCTCTCTGACCCGAGGAACTGTGGTCAGAAGAGGAGGGTGCAGGTGGGGGAGGGGGGAAAAGGGTTTTTTTTTCCTGTCTTAGTCCCAGAGGGAGACATAATTGTGGGAAGTACACAGCAGAGCTGGGATACTACACCCTTGGCTTTCTAGTCAGAAGACCAGGAAAAGGTGGAGAAGGGCCCTGTAGGTGGAGAATGTAGGGGAGATGATCTTGGAGAGGTGGGAGTTCAAGAAAGCAACCCCATAAAGTTGTGTATGTACTACCGGCCTCCCCCCGGACCTGTACATGTTCCTGACCCTAAACAGTGTGACAAAAGCTTGGGGAACTGAACTATGGGGTAGACCACTGCCCAGGTCTCAGACTGGCTCATGGATAGCACACAGGTCCAAACAGCACTGCCAAAGGGTTAAAAACTGGTGACACTGCTGTCAAATGGTGTTGAAGAAATCGGTCATCCATATACTAGATTCCTTATAACTTTATACGTAAATTAACTCAAAACGGATGATAAATCTAAATGTAAAACACAAGGCTATAAAAGTTTTAGAAGAAAAATATGAGAAATCTTCATAATCTTAAGTTAGGCAAATCATTCTTAGATATAATACCAATAGCTAGATTCAGTTTTTAAATACAAGTGAATTGAATTTCATCAAAATTAAAAACTTCTGCTCTATGAAAAACACTAAAAAGATAAGCTGCAGAGTGTGAAAAAATACTTGCAAATCACATATCTAACAAAGGACTTGGATCCAGAATATATAATGAACTCTCAAAACTCAACAATTAAAACAGGGACTTCCCTGGTGGTCTAGTGGTTAAGAATATGCCTTCCAATGTAGGGGACATGGGTTCGATCCTTGGTGGGGGAACTAAGATCCCACATGCCATGGGGCAACTAAGCCTGCGCGCTGCAACTACTGAACCAGCGTGCCACAACTAGGGAGTCTGCGTGCTGCAACTACAGAGCCTACATGCTCTGGAACCCGTGCGCCACAACTAGAGAGCCCTCACACTCTGGAGCCCATGTGCCACAACTAGAGAGAAGCCTGCACGCTGCAACGAAGAGCCCGCATGCCACAACTAAGACCCGCCACAGCCAAAAATAAATAAATAAACAAATAAATATTTTTTTAAAAATAGTACCAAGCACTATTGGGTTGTTGCAAAGATCAAATAAAATTAATTTAAAAACCCCAACATAATCAATTTTTTTAATGTTCAAAAGATTTGAACAGACATATCACCAAAGAAGATATACAAATGGTAAATAACACAAGAAAATATGCTTTAATAATAATTAGCTATTAAAGAAATGCAAATGAAACCACAATGAGATGCCAGTACAAACCTATTAGAATGGCTAAAATTAAGGGAGAAAAATAACAATACCAAGTGTTGATGAGGATGTGGAACAAATGGAAACCTAGTACATTGCTGGTGGGAATGAAAATGGTACAGCCCCTCTAAGAAAGTCTAGTGGCTTCTTGTATATAGCTCACGATATGCCCCAGTAATCTCACTTCTCTAGGTATTTACACTAGAGAAATGAAAACTTATGCTTACACAAATACCTGTACATGAACGTTTACAGCAGCTTTACTTGTTATAGTCAAAAACTGGAAGCAACTCTAATGTCCTTCAACTGGTGAATGGATATAATAAACTGTGGTATATCTATACACTGGAATACTATTCAGCAATAAAAAGGGAGGAATTATTGACACATGCAACACATGAACCTCAGAGAAATTTTGCTGAGTGAAAAAAGCCAGTGTCAAAATGTTATATACTATATGGTATCATTTATATGGCACTCTCAAAAAATGTTATATACTATATGGTATCATTTATATGGCACTCTCAAAAAGGCAAAATTATAGAGATGGAGAAAAGATCAGTGCTTTCCAGGGTAGGGGAGGGTTTGACTACAAAGAGGTTTTGACTACAAAGAGGCAGCATAAGGGATTTTTCTGGATGATGCAACTGTTCTGTATTTTGATTGTGATAGTGGTTACATGAATTTATACATGTGTTAAAATTCATAAAGCTGTATGCCAAGAAGAAAGTTAATGAACAGTATGTTAATTTAAAAATTAAAGTAAAATAAAAAGTTACTATATCTGGGTTTCAATTTTAAAATAAAAATAGACTCTTGGCAATCAGATCTATTACCAAAACATCTTTTGCAGGCTAAATAACATTAAAAAAATAATCAAATGATAATTTTCAGACCTAAACAACATGTTCCTTAAGTATTATAACTGTAATACAACTTATTACACTCATTAAGTTGGAGTGCTTGCAGTGCCAATTTTTTTTTAATTTTTTAAAAAATTTATTTATTTATATTTATTTTTGGCTGTGTTGGGTCTTCGTTGCTGTGCGCGGGCTTTCTCTAGTTGCAGTGAGCGGGGGCCACTCTTCGTTGCGGTGTGCAGACTTCTCATTGTCGTGGCTTCTCTTGTTGCGGAGCACGGGCTCTAGGTGCACAGGCCTCAGTAGTTGTGGCATGTGGGCTCAGTAGTTGTGGCTTGCGGGCTCTAGAGCTCAGGCTAAGTAGTTGTGGCGCACGGCTTAGTTGCTCTGCGGCATGTGGGATCTTCCCCGCCCAGGGCTCGAACCTGTGTCCCTTGCATTGGCAGGCAGATTCTTAATCACTGAGCCACCAGGGAAGCCCTGCAGTGCCAATTTTTAAAAAGGGGTTTTTCTAGCTTAGTTGCTCTGCGGCATGTGGGACCTCCCCGCCCAGGGCTCGAACCTGTGTCCCTTGCATTGGCAGGCAGATTCTTAACCACTGAGCCACCAGGGAAGCCCTGCAGTGCCAATTTTTAAAAAGGGGTTTTTCTTCATTCTGATTCTGTTGTTTATCAATCCACTTGACTACCAATACCAGAGCAATAAATTAGACAGAGAGGGATGTGTCCCTCTGGTGAAACAAAGAGAAACTCTCATCATTATGAAGTCTAGGCCATGTCTATGAGTGCCGACAAAACCAATAAGATAACCAATAAGATGACCAATTGGTTTGAACTGATTTCATTTATTCATCTTCCAAAGATTTACTAAGCACATACTAAACCTCACCCTGTGAGACATGAAGGTAAAGTAATGCTGAGTCTTACCCTCCAAAGAGTCAGTCCAGAGGAAAAAATAGAATAGCTCTTTAAGAATTTTTTGAATAGTTTAACTTTAAAAAACATGGCCCATAGGATTAACTAAGAATCAAGAACTATCGTCCATTCGATTAACTAAAAGCCAAGGTTATCACCTACTTTTGCAACTGGAGATGATAAACGTGATGTTGGGTCTCTCCAGCCTAACTGGTTTCCTTGTTCCATGGTAAAGTATTAAACGAAGTTGGGAAATTGGGAAAAGTACGTGGAAAATCTTTAGGGTGGATTTTGATATCTAGGCAGATAAATCATCAAGGTGGTATGTGGCTAAGGCCATGGTCTCTGGAATCAGATAAGCCAGGTTCAAATCCTGCCTCCACTCCTTCTTAGATGTAATTTTTGGGGCAAGATACTTAACTTCTCTTTGTCTCAGGCCCCCCATCTGTAAATTGGACATTATAGCAATACTTTTCTCACAAGGCTGAGGGCACTAAATATCAAAGTCCTGAGACTGGTGCCTGGTACACAGTATGTGTTTAATACGCCTTATTTATTTATCAGAGTTCACAGGGAAAAGTCCAGATTTAATGTCCCTGAGTCCAGTTAGCTTCTGTCTTCTATGCCCCCAGTTACACTCTAGGCAACCATTTTATTCTTACAAATGCATGACACTGGCCATAAGGTCAATATGGGAAAATAAGTAAAAGTGTAAATCCTATAGGTAATGGGTAAACAATTGGTGACTACCAAATACAAAGAGCACATAATATGCGTATTCTCTAAAGAGATTTTTCCAAAATGAACACTGCCAATGGAAGTATTTTGTGTGTAGGTGGGGAAAAGATAACTCAAGCGGCCAGATTTTCCCCTTACGTTGGTTATGCTCCAATCCATTCTCCCCAACGAAGACGAGGTTACCTCACCAGCAACACCCACCCCGGCCTTGTGATTCAGCAAGAAATCCACCGCAGACAAATGACCTGTCCCCACTGCAAAAGGCAGGGCTGTGCGGTTCATCTGAGGAAACACAATTTGTGTTTTCAGTCATCTGATTGTTATTTAGCCTTCTTAAGATCCCTGGTTCTTGAACGGCCATAATTTTCTATCAGGTGCTTGTGTTTTGATTATTTATCTACTATTTGCCTTGCCTTTGAAAGTAGTGAGAACTGTAACCAGCATAATCTTGCATCTCTCTGTTAGATAATAGAGAATTTAGCAATCAACTGGAGGATATGCCTCAAGCTGAAATCCACTGCGTAACCTATGACTGATTGTAACAGTAAAATGAGTAAAAGCTGTATTTCTCCTGTATACAATCATTAATAATGGTAGGACATGTTGATAATGCATAACAAAAAATCTTCCTAAAAGTTCAATCCATATATGGTTCTTTCCTCTGTAATTTTTGGACTGTAAATTTTACTGAAGCAAACAAATCAAGAAAGAGAAGAAAGGAAGGAAGGAAGGAAGGAAAGAAGAGAGAGAGGGAGAGAGAGGTAGGAGGGCAGGGGAGGGGAGGGAAGGAGGAAGGAGGGAGGAAGAAAAGACACACAGAGAGAAAGAAAGCTATAAATATCTTTTGCTTCAAACAAAATGCAACTTGGTGCTCCCAGGATGTCTAGAGACAGTCTGACGTGCTTCAGACAATGGATGTTTTGCTTGTAACTAAAACACATGTCATATTTCCCACATTCTAGATACTGATCTTGCTTCCAAAGAATTTACTATCCTTTGTTTCTCATAAATAATTTATTGCAAAAATTGAGAACTGTTTAATCTGATTTCCTTGGTAGCTAAATCGGTGATAAACTAAATTTGAGTTACCCTTGCTATTGTCTGCAGTCTAGAGCTATGTCCTGGTATGCCAAATTTGGGCTTATAAACTCCCCTTTAACTTTATTCGTGAATAAGGATGCAAATCAAAATACCATCCAAGATAATTCAATAAAACCACTTCCATGTTTTTTCATTTCTGTCATCACAGATTTTAAGGAACTCTACAAGTAACCATGTCAACAATTTGCTGTAAACAGGACTAAAAGAGATGTCATTAGAAAGCATAATATAATTCATCAGGAGTTTACAATAACTTGCTACACTGACTGTAAGTTTAAGTGTACTATCTCTCTAAGTACTTTAATATAAAAATATAGTTTAAAATATCAGAAAGTTATATGGAAAAAATTTTCAAATGGTTATAAAAGTACACTGGAGAATCTCTTTCCTGCTGTTTGGAAAAATGATTATTGCTCTACTTATTCAACAATTAATCTAGATATTACCTTCAAAGATCCTTGCTTATTTCTTTTATTTTTGCTCCCTTCCTTCCTTGATTCCCTTCCATTTTTTTTTGTTCCTAAAATTGTTATGCTGTAAAAATTTGCTATTTTTCTACTCTTTCTAGGATGTCTGTGGACAATGAATATGGTACACACAGGTAACACATCAGACATACACATGTACACACGCACAACATACACAGACACATAAACTCCCACATACAATTAAACACAGATCCCCTCACGCACACACATGCACAACTGCTAAACACCCTTCCACTGCACATGATGCATGACCTCAGTTTCTATGACCTCATTGCCTGGGATAGATCCAGGTTTTGTGGAACGTCAAGTTTACACTCTTTGGGAGCCCTCTTTAAAGCCAGAGTCAGAGAGCTTAACGGATTACAGTTAAAATTTCTTTTTCAGATTTTACAAAATCATATAACAATGGAACACACTGCTAGAGTCCTCCCAGTGCCTTGGAAGGAGTCTGTGCAAGCAGGTGTCTTAAAGTTTATGCTTCATTTAGCATTACAGCCACCTCTGCCATCCCCACAAATTGTCCTAAACAACTGACACAGCCCCCAGTCTGTTCACTTTGATAAACCCTGCCTGGTGGGGCTGTCAGGAAATCCCCACAGAAGCAAGCAGTAGGAAATCCATATGTCTGGCAGTGGGACCTCTCCCCTAAACCCAGGCACTTGAAGAACAAGTGAGAGCCAGGTTTCAGAAGAGGCCTCACTGCCCAACATGCAGATGAACTATATTTCAAAAGCAATAAAATGCAAACCCATACTCTCCATTGGATTTTAAATTTGGAAGGCCCCAACCATAAAGGACATCACTGGCGAGAAAACAATGATGAACCGTGTAGCAAAAGATGTTCTGCCTTTCCAGAATGTTTGAGGCCAAAGTGATCCACAGGCTATGATCCAGGAACAAGTCCAGGCCCATAACCTTGACAGTTGCCTTCACTGTCCACCCACAGACTTAGTACAGCTGCACATAAAGACCCTGGACGCTTCCCCTTGGATTAGATCAGTTAAAACACCCAGAGCCTCTTCCACTGCTTGATTCCACCTTTAGCTTAAACATTATGGAATTGCCAGCAATGGAGCTCTCCCTCACCTCATTTAGCAGAATCACTTTTATTTTTATTTCAGTTGGACTATGTAAACCCACACCACTGTCACCTGTCACATCTGTGATTTCTACTCACATTGTTCACAGCATTCATGTTAACCTTCTTTGCAAACAGCTTCTCCATAAGCTCCAAATTATTGCTTTTAGCAGCATTCTGGAAGCTTCTCTCATTTGGCAGCACTGAAAGCAAGCAAGCAAGCATGACAGGGAATTTAAGAGGGCTGAAGAGAAAGCAAACCTCGTGTGGCAAACCTTGGAACTAAAAACTTGAAACAACAGCCTTGAGCCTTTTGCATTCTGCTATTCTGGACGTGGGAACTTTGCTTCAATATTTCATAAAGCTGTATTATCAAGATTCCACTTTCTCCTCACGCTGCAAGTGTTTTCACAGCCTTAAAAATCTTCCTGGTCCCTAGTGCTCGCTTCGGCAGCACATATACTAAAATCTTCCTGGTCCCAAGCGAAACATTATTCCAAAGGACCACCCTGAAGTCAGCAATGCAGTATCTAGCTAGCTCTAGGAGGTCAGAGGGTGGCCACTGACTTCTCAGGGCGTGTTGTTTATAAGACGTTTGTACAAGATTACACAGGGAGGAGCCCAAATACTCCATGCAAGCTTATAGAGATAAAACTGTTGTCTGCAGAACCCTGTGAAGATGCCAGACCCGCAGAAACAGAACCTTAAGATGCAGCACATCACATAAATATACACGAACAAAGGCTAAAAGGGATGAACCTGTTTTATTCTCATTTATATGAAAGGAGATAAAAGTGGATTCACACTTTTAACTATAAACATTAACATTACTATACACTATGAACATTATATGTCACACACAAATACATATTCAGATGGCAGGTTTTATTAAATAGCCTAGAGAAGATTCCAGGATTTACTGAGTTGTTTGTTTGTTGTTGGTTTGTTGTTGTTATTTTGTAATGTAAAGGAGCT